>NC_138501.1:5665291-6180291 GCF_964252035.2 Podarcis erhardii | reverse complement strand
CCAGCGCTGTCCGCAGACACTTCCGGGTCACGTGGCCAGCGTGACAAGCTGCATCTGGCGAGCCAGCGCAGCACACGGAAACGCCGTTTACCTTCCCGCTAGTAAGCGGTCCCCATTTATCTACTTGCACCCGGGGGTGCTTTCGAACTGCTAGGTTGGCAGGCGCTGGGACTGAGCAACGGGAGCGCACCCCACCGTGGGGATTTGAACCGCCGACCTGACGATTGGCAAGTCCTAGGCGCTGAGGTTTTACCCACAGTGCCACCCGCGTCCCTTAGCTACTTACTAAGATATATCTATATCTATATCTATATCTATATCTATATCTATATCTATATCTATATCTATATCTATATCTATATCTATATCTATATCTATATCTATATCTATATCTATATCTATATCTATATATCTATATCTATATCTATATCTATATCTATTGGCTTCCTTAGCTACTGCTTTTAGAAGTTTAAGGGCAGGGGCATGATTTGGTTAAACTGGAGGGATTTATTCATTAGAGAAGCTTCACACCTTTTTTGTCCCATAATCTGACTACAGCCCTGCTTTCCATTTTATTTTGGTCAATGGCAATATGTTCATTTCCAACCATTTGGAGAGTTAATTATATTTGTACAGACTGATTTTTTAAATGCTTGAATACTATACCTTTTTAAAAGAAATCTCATATCAAAAGACAAAGAAGTGAATCAATAACTGTGCATCAGATTCAGAAATGCTGGGTTATAAACTTTGCTGCTCAGAAATGCCCTTTGATTATTGGAAAGTTGGTATTCAGTGAATACTTCTGTTCCCTAGAGGGTATATATTATATCTTTCAAGGAAGCACACATGTCTAATATAAAATGTTTGCAACTCTCCTTCAACAGTCCTCCTAGAAGGAACAAGGTACATTATAAGATTTTTATTTCACACATGAATGCAGGAGCTTGTGGTTGTGTTTTTTTTCCTTTTAAAGCAATGGTATTGGTGGGCTTTTGTAGATTAGCAGGGTGGAATAAAAGCTAGAGCAGAAACTTTCATCAGGAAAGCTAAAGAGAATTCAGACTCTTCAATATAAAATTCAAATGGATATATATATATATATATATATTCAAATGGATATACCGGCCTCGGTCCAGTATATCTGAAGGAGCGTCTCCTCCCCCATCGTTTTGCCCGGACACTGAGGTCCAGCTCCGAGGGCCTTCTGGCGGTTCCCTCACTACGAGAGGCCAAGTTACAGGGAACCAGGCAGAGGGCCTTCTTGGTAGTGGTGCCCGCCCTGTGGAATGCCCTCCCATCAGATGTCAAAGAGATAAACATCTACCTGACATTCAGAAGACATCTGAAGGAAGCCCTGTTCAGGGAAGTTTTTAATATGTGACATTTTAGTGTATCTTTCATCTTTGTTGGAAGCCGCCCAGAGTGGCTGGGAAAACCCAGCCAGATGGGCGGGGTACAAATAAATTATTATTATTATTATTATTATTATTATTATTATTATTATTATTATCATTTTGCTGTGTATCAAATTCAGATGGTGTCCAAACCAAATTGGGGCAATTTCAGGGGGATCCAGACATCACTGGAGTCAGATTGAGATAGCTCTTGATCAATGTGGGTCAAGTGGCCCAGAACCATCCAGGGCTGTCAGGCAAGAAGGAGAGGATGGCAGTGGGAAGTGAAAACGAGAAAATGGCAAAGAGGCAGAGAGACCTACCTAACCAGCTTTATCTTCCTGGGAGAAGGTAGGAGTTGGGTGGGGGATGGGTGACTCTGGATGTAAGTTGTGGGTTTGCCTACCTGAATTATCCTCCTGCCTGAAGCCCCTGGCCCTGAAACAGAAGATTTCATCCAGTGAGGTCCAGGTTGCTGCTCATTCATGAAGGACTTCCCTGCAAGGAATGCCCCCCGCCGATGCTAAACCTTGGGGGAAGCCCACACAACACCCTACATTTCAGAAGCTGTTCCTCTGACTCATGGAGGTCAGTGGGGCTGAAATGAATGCCCAATCTAGGCAAGGACTGCTTCAAAGGGTAGCAAGGAAGAGTGGACATTCTGTTCCAACCCAATTTCCATCCACAGTAGATTAAGGCCATATGTAGCATGACTAAACTATTGCATACAGTCTTTACCATTTTTTTACACTAGACTATACCCAGAAGCAATTTTAGGGACTGCTACTGGTTCACCCCCAATGGGTGCTGAGCTGAGAGGGGGCTGCAAGTGGTGCTGCATAAATGATGAACAACAGAAGGGTACAGGTTGGGGTGTGGGTGTTTGTCGAATTTTGCCAGTAAAATTTTAAAGCCCTAAGTCAGGCGTAGGCAAACTCTAACACTCCAGATGTTTGGGACTACAATTCCCATCATCCCTGACCACTGGTCCTGTTAGCTAGGGATGATGGGAATTGTAGTCCCAATCATCTGGAGGGCTGGAGTTTGCCTATGCCTGCCCTAAGTCCACCACTGCTACATCAGCTGAGAAGCTAGAGTGCTGAAGCAGAATGTTTCTGGTCTTGCTATTGCATAGTTTCCACAAATTCTACATGTCTACTGTGTGAATAAATTAAAAAGTGATTGAGAAGGAGCTTCTTGTGGCTTCCTGCACAGTCGGCATCTGATGGGAAGAAGACACTGAAAGAAGACAGTCAGGATTTCATCAGCCTTTTCACCACTGAGACAATCCAAAGGGAAGAGACAAATCTGGAGATCTCTTATGAGCGCATGTTGTTGTGAGCGAGCATGAAAGTGGGTGGCAAGTAGCACAGGCTTAATAATACAAATTAGTTTTCCGATGGAAGCACTCAAGGATTCTTGGGAGACTGGATGTGAGCACTTTGGATTAAATGCTTGTGGGGAAAGTGCTGTACCACATGACCCACCCACTTGCCGAGCGATGTGATTGCGTGGAGATTTACGGAGACCTAAGCAACTACATCCTGCACAATGTCATTTCACATTCACTTAAAAGAATCTCAAGCTACTTTTGATTAGACACATTCCCAGGAGGACACATGTTCACACATTAGCTAAACAGGGGTGTGTCACTGTTGGTGAACACATCCCAATCTACACACACACACACACACCCACACCCACACCCACACACACACCTCCCTTCTCAGAGGGACGGGGAGTTATTTCTTCCTCTCTGCTCATCAAATCATCAATCTGATTAAGAAAGAGGAGGCAATCTGCATCTGGGATCCAGCCACCACAGCTCTGTGTCTATTCCAAAATCAGTGGAATCAAAGGGACAGAAAAAATTGCTCCCTCAGACTGGGAGTTAGGACTGTGTAGTGTCATTTGTGCCTCTCCTTTTTCTATACTGATGTAAACATTTCAACAAGCTTTCGCTTCCATGTATAGTGGCTAATGTTTTTGTTTTTTTGGTGTGTTTTTTTCTGCAGAGCTTGGGACATGAATGAGACTCTTTTAGTACCTCTTTTGGTGCCCCATAAAGCCTTATAATTCTAAGGGTGTTTTTTCTTTCTTTTGGTCTTGCTGCCATTTATTCCCAGAGAGAGCTGCTGTACCATTTGTACCAGATTCTGCTCCAGCTGCAATGCAAAATAAGACCATTTGCCCACATGGGAATTCAAGACCTTTCCAATACTGTGATTATGAATTCTCAGATTTCTGTGAAATGTAATTGCTCACTTTTTGTTTGGGGCTATAAAAATCAATTTAATGTGCCCCACACACTTTTAAACTGTAGCTTTCCCCAGAAAATAAACAGTAGTGATGGCAGGCATAAGAACACACACTATTTCCATATATTTTGCTTCTAAAAATGGCAAAGTACATGCATTCTCAATGGAAACAATGTATTTTATGCTAAAAAAAAAGGCCTATGTAAGCCCTTAGGACATTTTAGTAACCATTTCCATTTAGTGATGTATATACTATGTTTATATTTTGAAATGGTATAATAAAAACCTCATATTGGCCTACATCATCTGGGCCTATTTTGCATAAACACTTGAGGAAATGTAATGTTACAACAATTCAGGATACAAATAATAATATCCTTCCTCTTTCTCTCTCTCCTGAGTAATTCCAGCTCACACGTAGTTAAGCTTTGGCTCATTAAGTCGCCAACCTGATGTAGATGATTTAGGAAATGCACATTGTGGAAGTGGTTAGTTTCTTGCAACCAGGCATGACTTCTGCTTTCCCTTAACTCTTCCTTCATTTTCATCCCATCCAAAAACCACATACCAAGGAAAAGGAATGGATTAAAAATAAAGAATGACAATGAGCCATCACTTATGCTTTTATTTCAAAAGGCATTTTCTCTCTTTTGATTCTTGTTCTATGATTTCCTAACATATCCTTGAATGAACCACATAGTGCTTTGTTGAAAAAAAGGCATATGTGAGAAATAGAGTGGGATTTACCATTTTTTAAGCAGTGACCCCAAATGTTTGTGGTTACATTTTATGGCATTGTTGAACAGAGCAATCCTGAGTACCCCACTCCCCGGAGCTGCTGGTTGGTGCCACTACCGAGAAGGCCCTCTGCCTGGTTCCCTGCAACCTCACTTCTTGCAGTGAGGGAACCACCAGAAGGCCCTTAGAGCTGGACCTCAGTGTCCGTGAACGATGGGGGTGGAGACGCTCCATCGGGTATACTCAGCCAAGGCCATTTAGGGCTTTAAAGGTCAACACCAACACTTTGAATTGTGCTCGGAAACGTACTGGGAGCCAATGTAGGTATTTCAGACCGGTGTTATGTGGTCTTGGTGGCTGCTCCCAGTCACCAGTTTAGCTGCTGCATTCTGGATTAGTTGTAGTTTCCAGGTCACCTTCAAAGGTAGCCCCACGTGGAGCGCATGGCAGGTAAGTTGAATCTGCCCCGTTGTGGCCTAATTTACAAGCCTGCTGTTGGGAATACTGTGATAATGTTATGTGAAGCCCTTTGGACACTCTAAGACTGGAGTAAACTCATTCTCTCATGCTTCAAATAACAGGATGAGAACCAACAGGTGGAATTTGCAGGAAGCAGATTAAAAAACATGGTGGATCCAGCACCAGATTTGGTGTCATGCTGGTGGTCCCCCCCACCCCCACAGGGCCCTGACTGAGAGGGTGCATAATTATGCATCTTCTGTTTTTGTAATAATGTGAAGTTTCAGTGGGCCTGTTGAAAAGATCCATTAAAAAGCAACTGTACCAAAAGGAATTATTGCGAAAATAAGAAATATTTAGGGTGGGTCACCAAATTTTGTCCTTGCTCGAGGCGCCATATTACTAAAGTGCAGGATCAGGCCAGATGGCCCATCTAGTACAAAATCCTTTTCTCACAGTGGCCAACCAGATGTCTGTGGGAAAACTGCAAGTCAGACCTGAGCACAAGAAGACTTTCCCTTCCTGTAGTTTCTAACAGCTAGTATTCATAAACATTACTGCCTCTGACCATGGAGGCAGAGTATAGCTGTCATGGCTGGCAGCAATTGATAGCCTTATCCTCCATGAATTGGTTCAATCCTTTTTTTAAAGCCATCTGAGATTTCAGATAAATATTAGGAGAAACAGTCAGCGTTAGGAGAATATTAGGAGAATATTAGGAGAAATATTAGGAGAAACAGTCAGCGTTCTTCAACTGTGGGGCAGACTTCCTCTGTGGCATCTTCTTCGCAGGACAAATTGAAGCAGAAGCTGGTTGGTCTTTGGCCAGGGGTGCTCCATGGATTCCTGGATCAAGGCCTAGTTGACCTCCACATTCTTTCCTACCCTTGATGTTTGATTCTGTTATCCTACGTATGCGACACATTTTTCATATCTTGAGTCCACATGGGTCATATTTTGCTTGCTCTAGACACAGCCCTGGTTTCTAGTGTTCTTTGGAGAAACTTTGGAGGCTGGGAGCCAGCATGGTGTAGTGGTTAGGAGTGGTGGACTCTTAATCTGGTGAACTGGGTTCGGGCCTCCGCTCCTCCACATGCAGCTGCTGGGTGACCTTGGGCTAGTCACACTTCTCTGAAGTCTCTCAGCCTTACTCACCTCACAGAGTGTTTGTTGTGGGGGAGGAAGGGAAAGGAGAATGTTAGCCGCTTTAAGACTCCTTAAGGGGAGCGAAAGGCGGGATATCAAATCCAAACTCTTCTCTTCTTCTTCTTCCTCTTCCTCCTCCTCCTCCTCCTCCTCCTCCTCCACTGGAATTAAGCTGTTGATAAGTCAGGCTTGTTTTAAAGCAGCTTAACAAAAGATACCTGTCTAGTTGAGTACTTGATAGTCAATGAATTCATTTTTGTCTAGGATGTTTCCTGCAAACCTGTCACTGAGATGAATGTGATTGTGTTCGAGTCTCCCCCACTCTCAATTTGTGCAAAGTGAGAAGGACACTTGCTTCTTTTGCAGACAGGATTAGCTATGTTTCAGATTCCAACTGGATCTTCAGCTGTGAGAGTACGAGGAGGTCCAGTGAATCTGACGAAAGCCTAGAGTCCATGTTGTTAGCAAGAACACAAATGTTGGCCTTTAGATGGCAGTGTGTACCTGTTGAATCTGACTTCATACCACCAGAGGAGAAATTTCTGGAGCAGAATAATATATATATATATTTTTAAATCAAGATTATCCTATTGGGTTATCATAAGAATCTCATCATGAGATTTCCTTTACCCAGTCCCAGGGTCTTACTGCTGATATTAGGTGATTTAAACAACAGCAACAATAAATACTGTAAACTTCTGTCACCAACCAATGAAAGTATTTTAAGGTTTGCACTGAACCTACTGTAGATCAGAGCTAAGATGAAATATGAAAAGCTTACCCCTCCAAATGTAGGAAACAATCAGTTTTACTTACTTACTTACTTACTTACTTACTTACTTACTTACTTACTATACTGCCTTTCCTAACCTTACTTAATATGCCTTTCCTTACTTACTTAATATACTGCCTTTCCTAACCTGGTGCCTTCCAAATATTGTTGAACTACAACTTCCATTAACCCAGTCCACCATAGCTTATGGTCAGGGATGATGGGAATTGGTCTAAAACATCGGGGGGGGGGCACCAGTTTGGGGAAGACTGCTATATAGGCAGGAAACTTTATCACTGGACCCTGCATTACTAATCCAGTCATGGATGTGAGAGCACTGCATACCAAAGTTTTTTTTACAAAGATAGACCACAGGGCTGATGATGTCACATTGCATTTATCTGATAAACATTGCCCTCACCTACATTTATTTAATATAAAGGTAGCTTATATATTTAGCTCAACAGCACATGCATGGCTTCCATGACTGATTTGGAAGACCACTTCCTCAACTCCTATCTCTATGCTTCTCTGGTCCACTTGATGTATACAGATGACATCCTCACCATCTGGAATGCCAGGAAATCCCACTCAGAATTCCTGATTTCCATCTCACATAAGGTCTAGTTCCCAGGCTCCAATCTTGTATTGCAGGGTTAGGGAACCCATGGCCTGGGGGCTAGTTGGGTCTCTCTGGTCCTCTCTCTGTGTCACTCAGGAATTCCCCCAGGCCACATCATCTCCTTGGGACACAACCCTCACCAGATATGCTCTGCCTCCTCCTTGAGTGCATTTGCTTGGCTGGAATGTGTCCTTGAATTGTGGTTATGCCTCTTGGAATGCCAGGATGGAGAAAAATTCTCTCTCTCTCTCTCTCTCTCTCTCTCTCTGTGTGTGTGTGTGTGTAATAAATACACAATAAAAATTCATTCCTGCTGACTGGCTTATGTCTGCTGGCAAAAGCAGACCCAAACGGAAAGCCCTTACAATGCTTCTGAAAGATGCTCAAGCCCCCATTTTGACAAGTCCCCAGGGGAAAGGATTTGGCTAATTCCTTCATTCCTCCTGGCATGAGGAAGGCATTTATTGATTAGAACCTTCTTCCACCAATTTAAATGACATTCTTCCAGTACAAAACACTTAGTGAATGCGCCTCCACTGCCATGTCAAAGGGATCATAAACTGTTCTGTCATTAAATAAAATTGAGTTGTCTGCTGTAAAAATGGTCAAAGAGAGGCTTTAAAATATTGTGGGAATTGGGAAGGCAAGGGGAAGGCCAAGTTTGTGTGTGTGTGTTTAAGGATTATCCCTATAAAAATGTGCGGGATCCCCCCCCCCCCATGACACTTTTATGGTATTTACACAAGAACTATTCAGGTACATGACTTTTCAAAGAAGTTTCAATTTCCTGTCAGATATTTGTGCAAATCCTTTCAAACAGCCGTGGACAGAAAGCCCGGCTACTTCTGCCATGAATGACCTTCAGTGTTTGGAACGTGGAGAGTCAACAAACATTTACTCCACCATGAAGCCATGCGGAGCATTGCAGACCCCACGACGGTTTATTAGAAACAAATCGCTTGCCTCAACAACAAGGATGAGTTCTTGAAGGCTGAAGAATTTTTTAATTATGAAATCAATCCCTCGTTGCCCTCGAAATAGAAAATGCTAAACACTAGCAGGCTAAATCAACAATGTCATTCACGTCAGGTTTAGTGTGAGGCAGACAAGACAGGACTCAGCAATCCCCTCCTCCCCCAGGTATGTTTGTGTTGCCTTTTCCCCCCTTTTTTGAAATGTTTGTTTTACCTTTCAGGTCACTAGTTTCCATACATTCCTGATGTCTTAGAGGTGCAGAGAAGATTTTCCAAACACTGCTCTTAAAAGAGAGTGTATGTTAAATATTTGTTCAGCTGATTAAAACAATTTTACATTTATTTAAGGTTTGAAATGTAAGCAGCATGTTGGGAAATGACCCCCGACTTCCCCCCTCCTAAATAAACAGCTACTCTTAGCCCTCATTAAAAGACCCACTATTAACAGCAGGGCTGAGGAGCCTCCATGCTGGGCATCCAATTCCCATCAGCCCCAGCCAGCAAAGCCAAGGATCAGGGACAGGGGCGCCGACTTATAAAAAATATTGGGGGGGCGGGGGCCCATACCGACTTATAAAAAATATTGGGGGGCCCCAAGACCTCCAAACCGCTGCTGCTGGGGGAACGGAAGGGGCGAGCCCCGGGCTGCCCCGACCTTAAGTGAACCTGTGAGGGCCTGCCCTTTGCGGCAGCCGATTGGCTGCCGCCGTGGGCGGTGAATATTAATGAGCTAGGGGGAATCCCCGCTTCTCGCGGGGCTGACGCCAGCCCCGCGAGATTGTTGATGGGTCGAGAGCCCGCAACCCCACCCCCTCTCTAGATCGGGAGTGGCTTTGTTTTAACTCATTACTGAATGTATTTTAAAAGGTAACTATCGTCAAACAAGGAAAATAAAAAATACGAACATAATTTTGTGATTTTACAAAGCATAATATAACTAATAATTTTCTTAAATTATTGGGGGGGGCAGAGCCCCCCCAAACGAATTTTTGCGGGGGCTCGGGCCCCCTCAGGCTCCATGGAGTCGGCGCCTATGATCAGGGATGATGGGAGCTGTAGTTCAGCAACCACTGAAGGGCCATAGGCTCCCATTACTGGTTTAACAGTTCCTGCTAAGTTTGTGTATGCAGTTTAGACAAATAATTTCTCCTAATAAAATGCATTTTTCTGTGCTCCAGAGTGCATGTGGTTGACCTGACCAATCCACACACCTTGTCTGCATCCTCAAACTTTACCAACTGAAACTCATCCAACATAACAGGACTAGGCTGTGCTCTGGAAACCCTTTGAGATGCCAATGGATGCCAATGATTTTATCTCCAAAATGCTTTGCAAACAAGTCACAGGGAGCTGCTGTCAGTTCTGCCACCTCCTGTAACAAGCCCCGTACTACCCAGAATATCTCTGCTGGATAGCAGAATGAGGAATTGTATGCCTTCTTTGCTGCCTTCACTGCCACTAGGTAGGCTCAATGATGAGCCCTTGCCTGTGTTGGGTTGCATTCAGTCAGATCTTTCCTCCACTTGTGTTCAAGCCATCTCCCAGCTTGTTTGCTCACCCTAAGCTCTGGAGTATACCAGGGAGCCAAACAGGCTCCATAAAGTGAGAGAGGGTGCTCAGGAGCTATCATGTCAATGGCCCGAGCTATTCAGTTGTTCCAGAGATCAGTCAGGGCTTTGACAGGAGTGCCAGTTATATCAGCCGGAAAATCCCCCAGAGCTGCCTGGAAGCCTACTGCATCCATCAGTCTCTGAGAGTGGACCATCTTAATATAACCCCTGCCTCTGCGGAGGGGAAAAGGTGCTGAAGCCTAAATCTCAACAGGAAGTAATCTGACCAGGACAAGGGACTGATGTCAATATTCCCCACTTCTGGTTCACCCTCTTCCTGCCCAGTTGGGAATACAAGGTCCAGAGCGTGGCCTGCTACATGTGTTGGGCCGGTGACATGTTGGAGCAGCCTTTCTTGGCAGCCATGAACTCTGCATGGGTGTTGAAGTCCCTTCAGGCACTTGGTACACCAGTCACAGCTGGCAAAGGCACTCTTGACCACAGCTGATCCTGAAAACTCAGGAGCGAAGCTGGTTCCAGGAGCCCCTGGATCGTAGCAGTGCAGTCCTGCCCAAAACATTGTATTCTCATTGACAGATCACCATTGCTGACTAAAAATACTTTGGTCTTGTCTAAGCTTCTTTTTACTTGACCACATCAAACCAGTGATGAAACCCTATTAATTCAGTATTCTCAGTGCTTTTTTCTGGGGGGACGCATACCCCTAAACTTAGGTTACCAGAAGCCCCTGTTTCCCGGGGACAATCCCCAGATTTACAAATCAGTCCCCATACAAAATCCATTGAAGTTGAAAAGTGTCGCTGGATTCAATGAAAAAAATCTGGTAACCTTACCTTAAACATTTTGTGAATCTAAGTTTGGCCTCATTGAGGGGCAGTATTTCAATATGAGTAGGAAAATGAGAGTACCCCTAAATATTTTTTTAGAAAAAAAGCACTGGGTGTAAGATTGTATTTCAGAACAGGGGCACCAAACAGTCCTTTCTGTGGAAAATAAGAAACCAACTCAGACCATAATCTGAGTCATAGTTGACTTTGACTGGCAGTAGTTCTCCAGGGTCTCAGGCTTTCCCATTAGCTGCTGCCTGACCCTTTTCAGATGGAGATGCCAGGGACTGAATCTGGAAGCTTTGCATAGAAGTGACATGCTACACCACTGACCCATAGGCTTTCTCCACCTAGTGACTCCAAGGATCATTGATGACTTCGATCCATCGTTGGAAACATGCTACCTGGAACATCTTATAGGAAATGATAGCATGCAGCAGCTTCTTCAGAAGCTTTCAACAATGCAACAATTATGTAATGAGGAAACTTCAAAACTTCTATATAGGAAACATGACAAGCCCTGCTGGGTGCTCCTGCAAACACCCACAGAGCTCTAACAGGGCTCATTTGTTCTGTATTATGCATTAGTTAGTTAACTTAAAAACATGTTTCAAGAACAATTATTTCAAAACCTTGTGACTGGTTGCAAATGTTCCAGTCATGACATTTGCCAGAAGAAAATTAAATACAGGACTGTGTGTGTGTGTGTTTTCATGCACAAAAATTCATTCCAAGTGGGGGGAGCAGTTGCTGGCTGTGTGTCCGAACAGGGAACTGGAAGGGCACCTGACATTGATCCATTTATTTATTGTCTTGAATCTCTCCGGTAATGTTTTTTTTTTGCAATTTGATTTCATTGACATGGGTGCACACAAACCTTGGTTGTATTTGGCATTCTGTTGCACTCCTAATGTGCAAGCAGTTCATTGATGTAATTTAGGCTGCAATTTGGTACACAGTTAACCTGGCTATAGGGCTTGCTTCTGAATGGGGCTTATTTCTAAGCAGACATGCCTGGGACTGCATGGCACACTCTTCTGCAAACCTTTAAACGTTACCTTCTAATAATGTGTTTGTTGTGCTGCTCATAAGAACAACTCTGTTGCTGTTGAAAAGTAAAATTGATCATTCAGCTTGGCAAAAGTAGAAAGTGGAAACAGGGTTCCTACCTTGCCAGGGCTGTGGCAGGCTTCCACCTTGCATTTTCTCAGCCTAGGGCCCAGGGTAAGCCAATGTTTGCTGCAATTTCCTAACATAATAGCGAGCAAATTTAGCAGTAATGGATAACTAGGGAGAAAATTAAGCCGTTTGCTGAGATACAGAAGTGAAGCCAGAAAATATTTGGCCTCATGTAAGGCTTCAAATTCATTGTCAATTCATTAGTATAATTTAGTCCTTGCATAAGCCTTTTGAGTGATAAATTCTTCTAAGACATTTGAAATGCCAGCTGCAAGAATAACATACTTTGAGTGGTGAGTAAAATTTAGAAGACGAGAGTAGAATAAATCCTTCCTTTTCATCTGGTAGCAGGAAGATTTATTGGGGCCTTTGCAAAGAAGAGTCCATCTGCTTACAGTAAATTGACAATATTAAGAAGGAAAATGAAAGACTAAGCCTGCTTTTGTGAAATGTGCATTATTTAGTATGACTATGAACCTGCTCCTCACTCCAAATCACGGTGAAGCTCACTTTTGCCTGACTCGGGCGGCTTTACTGGCCTATAGAGTAGTATGTCACAAGTCAGACTGGATAAATTCCCCTCCCTCCTAGGGCTAGTAGGTGGTGTAACAGTAATATTTGTGAACTAAGGATACAGTGGTCACTCTGTTTGAGTGGTGGGGATAGCAGGAACGCCCCCTCCATCACACCCACATGCCTGACCATGGGCGTAGCCAGGATTTATGGGGGATGCAGGCATTATGTTAGTTAGGGAGGGGCAGAGCCGAGTTATCTATGACACAACTGGTCAATTAGTTAAGTATTTTTATGGATTTACCTGATTTAGGGGGGCAGTTGTACACAACTTGGAAAGCTCTCTGGTTAAGTGGTTTATACATCTTTCCAAATAAATAAATTGGAGGGGTGGGTGTCCTGATTTTTAGCAGAGAGTGAGAGTGAAACACAGTGTGCAGGTGATCCTGAGGGCAGTGGTACCTCTGTCAATTCTTGGCCCTGGTTGGGGAAGTGGCTGCGAGAACTGGACCAGTTTGTCTATGTCAGGCTACAGAACACAAAGGGATTTAAACTCTTCATTTCCTTTTTAACTTAAAAAAATAATAATGAAATGGCATATGGTTAGCTGCTTAAAATAAACATTATTGTTAGGCTCCAGACCAAGCTTTGTTCAGCTTCATGCTGTAACACTGTTAATTGCATTTCAGTCTGTTATATGTATTCCTCACAACAGGCTGCGGTGCAGTGTAGAGTTCAGAGTGTGAATGGAAGTGGACATATAATTGGAAACGCGCAATTATATTCAAAATTAGTAGATACAAAACAATGACTTTCATGGTTAACAGACCATAATATTTTAATACATTTTCTTTGCAAAAGCCAAGGAAATTCAATGATCAAAAAACCCGTTGGTTTAAGATAAGAATTAAGGCTCTGGTACTGGAATTGTCTCACATCTCCCACTCCTTAAGCTATTTTGCCAGCTACTGATGTAAGCAGCAAACATGAATGGGCCAAAGCACAGGTGGATTCCTTTAGTAATACAGAAAGGCTCAGCAGCTTCATGGGGCAATACAGGCCCAAGACAATGTAAGCTATGTTTGCTGGTCCCAGGTACTCCATCATCTCCATCTGCAGTTGGGCCTGAAAGACCAAGGAAAGTCTGGGAGCTTGGAGGGTAAATTGTAAGCAAGCACAGTTTGTGACATTGCGCAACCTCGCTGCTGATGGCAGGTAAGGATGGAGAAGATACTCAGTTCATTTCAAGGCGAAACCTACCTAATTCATGCCCCCAAACAATACATGAACTGGAAAAAAGCAGCTTTTCAAAATTCACACTTCTCCAACTTTTGCAGTACTGTTTGTCAGCCAAGTGGTGTGTACAAAAATGCAAATACTAGGGTAAAGTGTGCAGAAAAAGACATATATTTATGAAGATAACATACAAGAATTGCATTATAGGAGGGAAAATGTATGGCGAAAAACATGCCTATTGGGCTAAAATTGCATAGAAGTGTATATATTAGGAGATATTCGCACTAATGTGGAGAATTGAATTTATGATTGAAAAACTGAGAAATGGGGAAACAGAAATGGAGAGATCCACACATCCCTAATTGCAAGGCACATTTCTTAAAGTATTGGCCTTAGTCTCCACTCTTCTGCTTTTACGGAGCGTGAGCTGGCATAATATATC
Organism: Podarcis erhardii; assembly: GCF_964252035.2. Taxonomy (NCBI): domain Eukaryota; kingdom Metazoa; phylum Chordata; class Lepidosauria; order Squamata; family Lacertidae; genus Podarcis; species Podarcis erhardii. The sequence continues at coordinate 6,166,157 of NC_138501.1, read as the reverse complement.
CTTGTGATCTTAAACCAGCAGGTTGTTGTTGTTGTTGTTTTAAAAAACCCCATTAGATTATTATTATTATTTAATACATTTCCTAGTTGGCCTATGAAAAAGTTTCTCTGAGCAATCGTGTGGAGACAAGGGTGGGGAAAGTTTGACTCAAAGTGGCTTTGTGTGGCCACATTCAAAAGAAGGCTGCATCGTGAGGAAATAGCAGAGAAAAGTCACAATGTCGTGTTAATTCCCTATCAAAAATTATTGTATTGACTTCACACTTATGACTGAGATGCTGCATGTGTCTATGCAAACACAGCAACAGTGTCTCCACAACCCCCCAGAGTGTTTACAACTAGCCATGAACATCATAAAGCACTGAAGGGCTCCTTGCCTCGCGTCCAGTTACACACCTATTCCTTCTTCTGTTTCCCTCCTGCAGCATTCAGGTGAGATTTGAGCTTTGCTGGCTCTCCCACCCTGCCCCCGAGGCCCACCTTTTCTCTCTTCTTCCTGGCCCACCTCTTCTTCACAGTGCGAAACTGGCACACCACTCAGTCCCATCTCCTCCCTGACCCGCTGGCAGAACTACAAAACGTGTGCTATTTTAGGGTTCCCCCTGCCCGCCTGCCTCGGCTTGTTGCTCAGACGCTTTTTTACCACCTTCACCTGGCTTGCATTCCAAAACGGGTGGAAACTAAGTATAGGCTTTCTGGATTTATTGCTTGATAAAACTCTCGGCAGCCAAGAGGCAGAGAAGATAAAGGTTCACAGCAGACAAGGGTCAAAAACATTAAAGGATCACATAAGCAAGACATTCTGTGGGCTGTTTGAACATTGTCCAAAGTTTATGTCTGTAAAAACCCAGCTGGAATTTTTTCAATATCTTTCTTTTCATGGGGTTTTGAAACACCCCTTTCTAGTGCCAGATGACAAGAAATATTTTTTATTTTTTTTAGAGAGAGAGAGAGAGAGAGAGAGAGAGAGAGAGAGAGAGAGAGGGAAAGCTTATTATATCACAAAAGAGAGTCTTAATTGGACATTGTTGCTATCAGATATAGGAGAATGATTGGTTGCAAAAAAATATTTCTTAGAATGGAGTTATTTCCAGTGTCTGCCTGCGATTTACTATTGGTGTTCTTAGACCACATTGTCCTATAAATCTGCAATGCTGTTCATAAGGAAAGCTATTTGTGTGCTTTGGATAGTTCTTCCTTTCTTGCTACCTTTGCCTATTTGATTGGCTGCAAAGCAGAAAAGGACAACTGTAGCACACCTTTTGAAGGAAGCATGGCTAAAATGCTTATTGACTGATGAAATTCTAAGAGTCTCCAAAACATGTGTTGGGTTTGTTTTTTTTAAGATCCCTATATTTAATCTCTAATGTATATTAAAAGATTGTATTTTGAGTTTTCCGCTAAGAAAGTCATCTAAAGTGTGAAAAGAAAGCATTTGTGAAAGGACATGGTATGGCATCGGGTACCTAAAGTTTTCTATGGCCGAGCAATTCACAAAGGCACTGAAGCCAAGGCAGAGTGGACTCAGGAGGTCAAATCTACAAGTCCAAAGCTGAGCTAACACTCCTGTACAGATTTCGCTACTGGATATCTATCCAGAACCATTGATTTTCATTGGAAAGTTGCTGAAACCTTAAGCCATATTTGTTGTGGGCTGGAAAGCCCTGGCAACAAAAACAGAAGAAGATGAAGGAAGAGAAAGTCACACCATTTCACTGGCTACCACTGGAGACAGCTGTGTGCCCAAGCTCATCTTTATCTTATCCCATAATTTTTTACCTATAAAGGTATAAAGGTATCTTATTTAGATAAGAGAAATCAAGAGAGGGCTAACTGAATCTCACTTCAAAACTGGTGGTGGGGGGGCCATGCCTGAGGACAGTGGGCTTACATAGATGGCACATAGCAGGCTGTGAAGCACATATAGCTCTGTTCTCCAGCACTTCACCCCCCTCATTTTGCCTGAGAGTAGGGCCAGACTAGACAAGCTGACCCTTCACAAAATGGCTAGTTGAGCAAATAGCTTTTAAAGGGTAAATGGCAGTTTTGGGGGAGCAATTCAGAACAGGAACCTAGCATGGAAGTAACACAGCTCCCATGCACCCCATGTCACCAATGGTCACGGATGATGGGAGAAGTTAGACAACTTCTCTGTTGACATTATATCATTGTTGACACATATAATGTGCTAAGCATTCTTTGTTCAATCTGCAAGTCACACCATTGACGCTCCTGATGTATTGTAATTCAGTAGTTTTGTAAATGGAAAAATCTGAGGGCTCCCTTGGACAAAAAAACAAGGACACCAGCCAGGAATACCAGAGCAAAACAGCAGCCAGTAGGCTTGGTCTTTATTGAAGACTGTTGCGACAGGACTCCCACCTGCCACAAGGTGGAACAAGATGGAAGCCCTGAACAAAAGAAGACCCCTACTTTTATTAGCTACTAATCCCCCATGCTACACCCCTAAGACTACATCATAACTACATCACAACTACATTATTGACACATCACAAAGAGGAGGGGTTCAGGGAGGAGTTGTGGTGGTAACCTGAGTGTCTTGTCACCTGTCCGGTTCCTCCTTTCCCCCTCCCCATGATTACATTCCTGAGGACAAAGAGGAGTTCACTGTTTCCTGCCCCCAGAGGGAAGGGCTGGTCACTGTCCTTTGTTTCAGTCTGTACTGAATCCACTTCCATACGCAGGTCCTTTGTGAGTGTAATGATCTTCTGTCTAGGACCATCAAGGTTGGCATGCCAACTGGGTAGGGCTTGCTGTGAATGTGTTGGTACACTTGGGGATTATGGCTGCCTTGTGTCTAGTCTCTCCCCCCCCCCTTTGATAGTCCTTCCTTCATGGTCTAAAATAAAAGTTGAACGGTACAGATCTGATGTACTGCTGATTTTCTATGAATTTATAACAGAAGCGTCGTGTATGTCGTGTGTGTGTGTGTGTGTGTGTGTGTGTGTGTGTGTGTGGTGTTTGTACAAACTGAATGATTGCGGGGGGGGGGGGTCCTGCAACAGTTTCAAGTTGCATTCCTGTTGTTGCTTCTTCCCAATGAATTTTACAGGGAAAGATTCTGTTTTGGAAATGGCTGTTAGAATACTGTACCTCTAAATAAGGACAATTTTGGTACTCATGCCAAAATTTAGAACTGTGAATTCATAAATGAAATACGCCAATGTCCTCCTTCATCTGGAAGCTTATCTTCTTGATATTTACACAATGTCTGTATGCTTGGAAATTTTTAAAACCACATTGGCATCAATCCATCTTTCTGCAACCACATCCATTTAGATAAGATCAGGTATGACCATTGTTTTAAATTCTACTTATAGAGTACATGGATGAATTTTTAGCAATTTCTAATTTCCTCCTGCAGTCAGTGTCCCCTGAAAATCTACACCGGAGGGCTAAAAGACTCCCTGGGTCATACTTAATTGCACTGGAAAAGAATGGCTACTCTTTCCCGGGTCCTCCTTATTGATTTCCTGTATGTTATTATTTTTCTCTCTGTTGAAATCAACCCCTTCTCCCATCCGGCTATGTTCAAAAAGCAGTTATTTTCTTTATGAATCACTTGGATCATCCATATTCTGAACCACTTGTTGCATATGATGGAAACTTAACAAGATGATTTTATATGAGCGGGCCCTTCCAACTGTTGCATCGCTTGAAATTTAAGGCCAAAGTGTGCGTACGGACTTAAAAGCAAGCAATACCAATGGCAATCCTGTGTAGGGTTGCCATATTGTGAAGAGCAAAAAAGAGGACACATTTGCCGACTTTTACTTTTAACTATGAATTGCTATGATGGCTCTACCCATGAAAAAGAGGACATGTCCTGGAAAAAGAGGACATATGGCAACCCTACTAGAGTAATATAGCATCAGGTTGACTTTATCATAGAAGGAACTATTACACGTCAACCCAGGCTCCAAGCGGTGTGAAATTAGGAGGGGTTCAAAGCATGTTTCCTCTCTCTCATGGCTACAATGTTGGATCAAATATTGCCGGGCCCCACGGTGTTCTGACTCTGCTTCCCTGCAGCTTGTAAACTGCTTGCAAAAACACAACTATTTCTCTCTCGCTTGCATCAGCCCACTGCAATTCTGAAACTCCTCCCTCCCAACTCTGCATTGTCTTTTGCTAACTACCCAGAGCCCAGGGCAGAGCTCCACCCCCCTGTGTCCGGCAGAAATCTTTGCCAGACCATCACTCTGTCTTTTGAGCTCTTTTACTGGTAATTACTTCACCTGGAAGCAAGCCTGGCTTTTTTTAAAAACAAACAAACATGGTTTATATTTTAACATGCTAAATTCAATGCCTGGCACCCCAGAATTAGAAGGGGGGTCCAGGCACCCCACAATCTTTTAACAGAACTATAGGCAGAAGCAGAAAATGATTCACTTAAGTTTCTATCTCTTCCTGGTGTGTGTACGTTTGCAACAGTCAATAGCTTTTCCCAGATACAACCATATGCCGTAAATGGCTCAACAACGCCGGTTGTTTTTGCAGGCTGGCCTCTGCTTGTTATGCTGGCATACAAAATAATGTATTTGTTCAGTAGGTCCAGTCATCGTGCTAAATAAAATCGTTCACTTTGGTTAGCAAATATTGACTCAAGCTGTTACGCTTTTATGTATTTCAGAGACTCACAATGTTTGAGAGCTCAGCAAGCAAACAAGAACAGGTACAGGAAGTTATTGTGATGTTTTGGACCAATGTTTGCTTTTCTGCTGCTGATGTATGTTCTCCATTGTGTGGGGCTTGTTACTAATGACCTTGTTATATACTACGCTGCAGTTGATAAGGCCAAAGGCTTCAGCAGAATACATTTTACATTCCCACTTGAAGAGTTCATGTTTATTGTGTTTCGAAGGGTGCTGTGCCCACAGGCTTCTCCTTCCCTATAACATACTTTCTTGAAATAAAATCCTTCAAAGGATGGACTCCCTTCTTGGATGAGAAGTAAAGGGGCAATTTTCTGTCTCAGCACAAGGAGCGGGTACCCATCTATCATTGTATGTATGAGAAGATAATCAAATGGTGAATGGCAAGAACAGTGAATTACTACTATTTCTGATAATTTTTAGTTCCTTTCGAAGGTTGGGATGATGTATTCCACACTGGGGGGGGGGGAAGATTCAGTGTGGAAAGAAGGTATTCTGGGTGAAAAATGAGAGGGGGGACTTGGCCTGTGCCAGGCATTTGGGCATGGTTGATCCGGATCGTGTTTCCTTATGCCAAAAAGCATAGTAAGCACATTCAGTCAAACATGTATAGTCCTTTAGACTTCCTCACTCAACACTGAAAGGTCAGGAGCACAGGTAGCCTCCATCACTCCAAACATACAAATTAAGAATGCCTGGAGAGGGTTGTATTTTTAAGGGAGCATGCACAGAAAATGGTTACCTGTCTTTAGAAACCAGAATTCCCATAGTATTATTGATTATTATTTACTGAATTCATATTCCACCCTTTCTCCCAAAGAAACCCAGGGTGGTAACATTCATGCTTCCCTTGTGTATCTGTGAAACTATGCACTCAAAATCCAATAATAATAATAATAATAATAATAATAATAATAATAATAATAATAATAATATATTATTTATACCCCACCCATCTGGCTGAGTTTCCCCAGCCACTCTGGGCGGCTTCCAATCAAGTGTTAAAAACAATACAGCAATACAAACAATAACGTTTATTAGACCATTCCTGAATAATCACATGCACTTTTGTCTTATGACTAGAGGAGTTATAAAGCTTAGTTGCTCAGTTTGCTATCATGAGCATTGCAGAGCATAATTGTTGAGAGTCGTGGTATTTGTCCTCCTGTTCAAATCTATTCCGTAATACAGGGGACTTGCTTCAGAGCCTTACATATTTCCTTTCCTTTTGAGGCTCTTCAAAATAGTCGGAAGCATGCTGCGCTGTAGGGCTGTAACAGGAAGCTGCTTATTTAGAAAAGGCATAATAGGGAACGTTTGTTGAAACAAAATGAAATAATTCTGTGACTCTCTAAAAACAACAGCAGTCAGCATACCAGGAAGGGCATGGATTGGAGGAACTGCTCTTGGAGAACAGCCACAAGTATATATATATATTTATTTGAAGGTCATAGATAACCCATAGTCATATATGTTAGACTTATCTGTGGGGAATGAGCTTGTACTCAAGAGTTTTATGAATGCTGGGGAAATGTTGTGCATGCATTTTTCATTCAGTCATATTTCGGATATAGAAGGAACACCACTTCTGCAGCGGATGGGCTTTTCTGGGAACTGGGAAGGTGGGCTGTTTTGGATGAGGTAGCACTTCCCCAACAGAACAGGTACATACTAATTGATTCACAGTTTACACTAGAGCCCCAGGTGGCTTTGGTGTCAACAATTGCCTATTTCTAGCTACAGCTATTCCTAGGCTTGGATAGCCTGCTATCAGTAACCCATGGTTGATTTTTGTAATGTGCTCTGTGTGGGACTACCCTCGATAATGGTCTAGAAGCAGCAGCTAGCATAAAATGGGGCTACCAGAAGCAAAACGGGATTGTGTAGTACTTACCTTGAATATTCTTGACAGGCTTTCTGGGCACTACCAGACTTAATTCAAGATGTTTCTTAGCAATGGCTTAAAAAGGTAAAGGTAAAGGTAAAGAACCCCTGAGAGTTAAGTGCAGTCACAGACGACTCTGGGGTTGCTGCGCTCATCTTGCTTTACAGGTTGAGGGAGCCGGCGTTTGTCCGCAGACAGTTTTTCTGGGTCGTGGCCAGCATGACTAAGCTGCTTCTGGCTCTATGGAACACCAAAACTAGAGCAGCGCACGGAAACGCCATTTACCTTCCCGCCGGAGTGGTACCTATTTATCTACTTGCACTTTTGGGGCGTGTTTTTGAATTGCTAGGTTGGCAGGAGCTGGGACCGAGTAACGGGAGCTCACTCCATCACAGGGATTTGAACTGTCAACCGATCGGCAAGCCCAAGAGGCTCAGTGGTTTAGACCACAGCACTACCTGCGTCCCTGCTAGCAATGGCTTATAAAGCCCTAAATAGCCCAGGGCCCAGATATTTTCAGGATTTCCTCCTGTAATATGAGTGGGTTCCTTAAAATTGGTGGGAGGCAGGCTGTCCTCATGGTCCCCACTAGGAATTGGATGAGGGGGCACACAAAATCATTGCTCCTTGGAGGTGTGTGTGTCTCTTGCATTCTTTGGTTTCAACAAAGAAATCATTTTTCTTTACCCAGGCTCTTGTGACTTGGCAAATAGGAGGTATACTCATCACCACCAATGTCTCTACTTCTGTCTTAATGATTTACTGCCAAGTTTTTTTAAGCGCACATATGCCTTTAGCTTCTGTGTACTTTATATTGTTCTTATGTTTCTTGTTCATATTCCCTAGGATCTTTCAGGTGGGGTATAGTTTATTTATATATTAATAAATATAATCAGAGTGCCCAAGCCATGGTGAAAGAAGGGTTACAGATTAGGATGGCAAACTCACCACTGAATTAGGGTGGGTTTGGTTGGGTTAGGGACACGGGTGGTGCTGTGGTCTAAACCACAGAGCCTAGAGCTTGCCAATCAGAAGGTCGGAGGTTTGAATCCCTGTGACGGGGTGAGCTCCTGTTGCTCTGTCCCAGCTCCTGCCCACCTAGCAGTGCGAAAGCATGTCAAAGTTCAAGTAGATAAATAGGTAGCGCTCCGGTGGGAACATAAACGGCGTTTCCGTGCGCTGCTCTGGTTCGCCAGAAGTGGCTTAGTCCTGCTGGCCACGTGACCCGGAAGCTGTCTGCGGACAAACACCAGCTCCCTCGGCCTATAGAGCAACTTGAGCACCACAACCCCAGAGTCGTTCGCGACTGGACTTAACTGTCAGGGATCCTTTACCTTTATGAAAACATATGGCTTTCTCCAAAGAATCTTGGGAACTGCAGTTTGTTAAGGGTGCTGAGAATTATAGCTCTGCGTGGGCTAAACTACAGTTCCCTGGAGTCTCTGGGACAAGCCATGTGCTTTAAATGTATTGTGTGGACGTGACCCGTAAGTGACTGCTTTTCTTCTCCAAATTATGGTATTTTGTTTTCCTTTCCTTCCTTCCATAAAGCTTGCACTCTTTAAAATTCAGGATATCCTCCACAGACTTCATACAATGATTCATAGGTATTGCTTTAAGAATCAATGTACTATCAAAGACACTTTTTGTTTTGTGCCATTGTTTGCTATACATGAGCATATTAGCTTCCCGGCCAGCAATAACAGCCAGAATGTGCTACATTTTATGAACTCGGCACTGTTCCTGCTGGATCATTTAGCTGCTTGAGAATACTAAATCCTTGACTTTCCCCTGGCTTTCATCTCTTATGGAGAATAACTACATTCTTCTGCAGCCCAGAAAGCTTCTGGCATTGAGGCAGTGTTTTCAAATTATGTTCTAGGCAACTTTTAGAAGCTTATTAAAGGTTCCTTAAAGAGTAGATCAACAGCTGAGAACAAGCCTTTTTGAATGTCTGTCACTGATCTTTCCTTCCAAATGTTGGATGAGTTCTAGATCCCACTTTCAGCTTACACAAGACAGCAGTGAGCTCCAACAGGCAGATGTGTCAGGGTGGAAAGTTTTCCCTTCGGGCAGAAAACTTGGAAAACCACTTCATTAAGGAGGAACGAAGAATCAAATAGAGGCCGATATATATACACTTTTAGAAGAACGAGGCCGATATAAATACACTTTTAGAAGAACGAACTTCTTCCAATCCTCCAAAAAGATTTCCTGGAAAAAAATTAATAGAAAATGGCAGCCCACAATACTTCAATGAAAAACCAAATAAACATAACAATCCCTACAGTTTTCAGCACTTCCATTATAAGTCACTAAGACTTTCCCAGTTTTCTTTGTTGTTTCTTTCCTATTGCGTTTTGGAGCCAAAACATTTTTGGCTTTCAGGCTGAAGTCCAGGACTGTGCCAGTCAGCAGGATATGAGGCAGATAAGATTTGCTGAAATGCTTTTGAACTAGTCAGATTCTCTGGATGGGAAATGGAAGCACAATTATTTACATTTGGCACAAGAAGAATAAGCTCCGTTTTTAAATTCAAAGGAAATCAGATGGGTCAGATGGTGTTGCATGCCTGTTAAAATCCACCAAGAGCCTGATAAGAACCACTTTGCTGTAATTTGTTTGACAGCCACTCTGCAACTTACAAAGATGTGAGGCCCTTGGCCTGGAGGAGGAGTATATCAACAGGGTAACACTGCACAATAGAGCTGTAAGTACTTTTCGGAGTGTACTGAAATAAATTATTGATGAAGAAATATGTCCCATCCTTTTACAAAGTGCAGGATGGAGTAGGCATTCATATTATATGTTGGGTTCTAAGTTATGATCCCTAATAGCCAACTTGGTCACCCTGTACCTTCCAGCAGGATGGCAAAAAAGAGCTATGCAATAATTTTTATTACTGATTATTATATATACACACCACTTAATGCCTAGAGGATGACTAAGTGGTTTACAATATATATATATTTTAAAACTCTCAATTGCACAACATTATTAAAATGCATACTAATTAAAAATGCACTGTAATTACGATATGATATACAACAACCCCATTTAAACTTTAAATTACAAGTGTTCATAATTGAACTATAACATAACAGAATCACATTAAAAGAGAAGAGCAATTAAAACAGGAGGCTCAGGTCAAGGTGATCTCTGCATCAAGGGGTCTCTTGTTAGTCTTCTGCTTGTTGTACCGAAGGGTTGCAAAAATACGATTGTATCCAGCAGTTGCAGAAGTGAGAGTCAGCTTGCCCAGCCAATCTTCCCCAACTCTTCTCGCTCTGCAGGACACACCCTCAGAAGCCTTTCCAGAGGGTCATGTTGGTCCTCCATCCTGAACAATGCAGTGCAAGGAAGGAATCCCCTGAAATTTCTATGCTGCCAAGGAGTGTGGTGGAGTCTCCTTCTTTGGAGGTCTTTAAGCAGAGGCTTGACAACCATATGTCAGGAGTGCTCTGATGGTGTTTCCTGCTTGGCAGGGGGTTGGACTCGATGGCCCTTGTGGTCTCTTCCAACTCTATGATTCTATGATTCTAGGACAGAAGGATCTTCTGGAAGGGTAGCAACCCTCCAGAGAGACTTTTGTCGAGGATACAGAGGGAAGCAAGAGGGTGAACAGGAAGGGAAAGGTTGGTTTTGCAAGCTGCCTTCTGCTTGCACATTCACAGGATGCAATCCCAGGTATGCAAAAAGGTTTTTTTTAAAAATAAGAAAAGGCCAGATAAGGGCTGAGAAGGGTCATTGCACTCCAGGAGGTAAAGATTGTTGGAGGCAGCTGAGCAGGAGTTTTGGCTTGATCAACCTCTTTAACAACTAGAGGTCGAGGAGGGTTTTGTTTGGTCCATATTTTTTAAGAGAACTGACCTTAATTTTCCCTCCTTCAATACATGCATTGAAAAATGTGTATTTTGGGATAAAGTACATTAAGAAAATACAAATATGTACAATATATATATACTGTACAATATATATACAGTGATAAAATATGAAATTAAGTGTGAATGAAACATCTGTTTGAATACAATTTTTCATATGGATACAAACGCACAGCGAGAGATTAATGGAGAAACAGGATGGAACAGTTTTATAATATGGTTTGGGAAGAGGATGCTCTGCCCTTCCATACAGCCATCTTATTGTATCCTGGCAGTGTAATTAGGGTTAATGGAAGTATGGAACCCTTGATCATATCCCCTCCAGTTCAAGATGATATAAGCCTTTAAGGTCTCTGATACTCTGAAGTAAGGAAATCTTTTGGGAAGGAATTTACTTTTAATTGGAATAGGTGGAACAATGCTTCATCTGGTGCTAATTGAATCACCCCTCTCTGGCCTTTTGAAAGCTGCAGTGGGCCAGAACTCTGTTATTTTCAAATAACTGAAAATCAAGTATGAAATGATGGTCATTTGAAGCGCCTCTCTACCACGAGGAATACATCCTCTGACCTGTATTCCCACCTCCATCTCCCACCATACGAATGTACTATCTAGGTTTTGGACTCATGTTATAAGTGCTACTATTCAGAGTTAGGTGTGCAGGAACCAACTATCTAGCTTCAAAACTCAACCATCTCATGTAACTACATTATGTAGGAAAGATTTATCAAAAGTGTGTCTCTTGCTGCGAATCCCCATGGGCTCCCAATTTGCAAATATATATTTAAGATAAAAGCCAGCTCCTGACATTACCTCCCACTCAGCTTTCCATCACACTCTTGCATAAGATGCAGATCCTAGGATTAGGCCATGCAGCAAGAGCAGGCTTGACTATTAATCACTGGGGATGACAGGGATGTTTTTGTACCCTGCCTCTGTGTTCCTTTAATATGTGTGTGACTGCTATTCATTCTTCCTGTTCAACTATAAGGTGGGGCTTGAGGGGATAAAATATTCCATGCTAAGGTGAATACAGGTAGTCAGAGAATATGTATGAACATCATGATGCCAAGAAGCCAATACTACAAAGCCAATCTAGAGGGAGGACAATGCTTTGTGACCTAATTCTGATGGATAAACACCATTAGCAGTATAGGGATTTGACTACATTATGAGGTCACAAAAGCCATTCAGAGTGAGAGCAGAAAGCATTTCCCTCTGAAAAATCATCAAAAGGAGAACATATGTGCTTATGCAGTGGATCTCCTGCTTCAGCTGTCTACCTTCTTGACACAGAGTGATCCATTCTCCATCAACCATTCAATGCATATGCATTCTGCGCATACACTGACTACATGTTTCTGTTTGTCATAATGATGGACGTTTTGCTACTACTCAACGTTTGGCTCACTTCCCTAACAATGAATACTATTAAATGTATTAAACTGTGGTGCTGTTACCTTACTAGGAGAAAATCTCCTAATTACTTTCCGTGCATCAATAGAGAAATGCCAAGGCAATACACAAAGGCCTGAATTCCATGATAATCATGCAATAGTTTATCTATACCATCCAACATTTCTCCAATGAAAATAGGGACGTCCCATTCCATGATGATAATTTTACTATTTATGCCCCACACATCTTACTAGGTTGCCCCAGCCACTATGGGCAGCTTCTAACATTTATAAAAACATAACAAAACTTTAAACACTTTTTAAAAATCTCTATACAGGATTGCCTTCAGATGGCTCGGGGGTCTGATAACTCCATACCCTCCAACATTTCTTCCATGAAAATAGGGACCTCCTAAGGAAAAGTGGGACATTCCAGGATCAGATCAGAAACCAGGAAAGGTTCTCTAAATCAGGAACGTTCCTGGAAAATAGGGACAGTTGGAGGGTCTGGTTTATCTCTCAAAGATTCTGAGCCCTGCTTGGATATATGAATAATAAGACTGGAAGCAAAACTCTGTTGACCTCTGCTAATAGATGTATGTTGATTGGTTCACATGAATGAATAAAAGTGGAAAGGAAATCTCCTAGGTCATATCTCCACTTAGGGCCAAAGTTGCTTTCTTTCCATTGCAAAGAGCTCCTTTTTTGGTATTTTTTTGTTATTATTTTAATTCAACATTATGTGCAACATAGGTAACCACAGAAAGTTATTTCAGTTACAAACCTGTACAAAGCAGAGTACAGTACTGATGAGCCAGGGAGGAGTGATTTGCGTCAAAACTACAGTAGGGGATGAAGGGTTAAACTCTCCCTTTGCACCTGCTGCAGTCCTGATAATTATCAGAAGCCTCCCTGCTCCCTGCATCTCTTATTTGTGTTAAAAAGAAATACCGCATGTTAATGCAAAGACACATTTAACATCACATCTAGGTTGGCCTTTGGCCATGAAACTCACTGGGTGGCTTTTGGAAAATTCTATCTCTTAGCGTCAGCCTGCCTTCTGTAATACGGGAGAAATAACAGGAGCTTATCTTGCAGGGTTGATGACTGAATGAGAAAATTTATGAGGAGCTCAGCCATGAGACCCATGTCAAGCAAGTGTTATAGTAAATTATTTTTTTGAAAAATGTTGTGCTAAGGGCTTTCCATGTTCAGTCAAGCTCAGAAATGCCTGGAAATTGCAGCTGTTAATTGCCATGTCCTCAACAGACATGTTATTTAGGCAATACAAATATGGTATCCTATCCTGTCCTGTGGTTACTGTACTTCCAAGTTTGCTGCTCTCAGAGCTGGATGGTTGTCATTGGCAGAGTGGTGGAAATAGACACATACATGGAGGCTATTGTCAGCTTCAAAAATAAATCTGGATTACAGAGGCTTTCTGAAATAAGTTGCATTCCCACTACTATGTTTTTAACATTCCTATACCACCCACCAATTCAAAATTCACCCCCCTGCAGTTTGCTATATTCTCATTATGATTTAATTGACCCAGATATTTGTTAACAGGATTCAACACTCAAAAAAATCTGTACAAACCACCATACTGGTCCTTATTCTGAATAGATGCCATGCTCCCTGGAGATACATGAGATTCCAGGAAATGAAACTTTTCAATGCTAACATCCCCACTCGTCTTAGTAGAAAGAACACCATTGCCATTCTCCCATTTTCTACAAGTCAAGCAAGTGGCAGCAAGGGTATTGTATTGCAAGGACCAGTTTCTGCCCTCCAGCAACATGATGCAATTCAAATTATGCCATCCAGCAATATGATTTAATTTAGTTTATTAAATTTATTCAACACTTCCCACAAGCAAAGGAAGTCCTGAAGCAACTTACAAAAAGAGAATTAAAATACTATTGGCACATGGCACATAGTACCATTGGCACATCTGCTCGGAAATAAGTCTTATGGGTTCCATTAGGGTTTACTCCCAGGTAAGTGAGGCTAGGATTGTGGCCTAAAATACAATCTAAGGCAGTGTAACCAGAAAAACATTGAAAATATACTAAAAGTACTCTTATACACAATAGCTTTAAACCAAGATGTCCACCCCTGCCCTCAAACACCAAAAAGTAACCATTGATTGCCAGATCATTATCAATGCCCATATACAGCTTTGCCTGGTGCTAAAAAGGTGGTGGTGGCAGCTGGCAAGCTTCCTTGAAGAACAATCCCCAGAAAAGGCCTGCTGTCTTGTTGCCATCATCCAAACATCTCTCAGAGAATAGAAGAAGAGGAGGAGGAGGAGGAGTATTTTGAATTTGATATCCCGCTTTATCACTACCCGAAGGAGTATCTAAGCAGCTTACAATCTCCTTTCCCTTCCTCCCCCACAACAAACACTCTGTAAGGTGAGTGAGGCTGAGAGACTTTAGAGAAGTGTGACTAACCCAAGGTCACCCAGCAGCTTCATGTGGAGGAGTGGGGAAGCGAACCCGGTTCACCAGATTACGAGTCCACCGCTCTTAACCACTACACCAAGCTATCAGGGTGTGGGGAAATTCATGTAGGAAAAGGTGGTCCTTGTAGAAATGGGAGGTTTGAGCTATGCAGGCTCAAAACCAGCCCTTTGAGCTCAGCTCAATTCAGTATCTGGTTATTCAGTGTCAGTAATATCATCAAACTTTCTAAATCAGGATTGGCTAATGTTTGAGGCTCCAGATGTTCCTCGGTTCCAACTGCCATCATTCCTGACCACTGACCATGCTGGTTGATGGGAATTGTAGTCCAGCGACATGGTGAGGGCTACACATCAGCTACCCCTTCTTAGGATCACTACGAATGAGGAAAGCCAGGTTCTAATCCCTGTTGTGTGACTTTGGCCCATTCACTGTCAATCTAGTCTATCCCATTCATAGGACTGGTATGAGGGTAAATAGAAGGTGGAATGTGTCAAGTGTACCACATGCATATGTGTTTTGGGGGTTAATAACAAACATTTAGCATACTTCTAATCCTAGTTTATTACATTCAGGGGAAAAGTCTTCTTTCCAGGGTATTGAAAATATGTTTCCCCATCTCAGGTTAATTTGAATGCTACTGTAATTTTAGAGTAGAGAATCTTATGAAACTGGATTCTTTTTATCTGTGTTTCCCATCTGGCTTGCTGCTACAAGCATTTAATCTAGTGTTTGCTGCCAATGTTTCCCAGAAAGGCTTATAATTGCTTGGAATTTGTATGAACAGTTCCAGTCTGGTGCACAATTAGGGATGCGCTATAAAATTTTCATTGCTTGATTTAGTTGAAATGATAAGATGGATGGGGAATGATAATAGCCACAATTGTAGCATCTAAAATGATGACTAGAAATTAGTAAAACAGGGGATAGTTAATAGCTAATGATCTCTCTCCTCCCATCTTGTATCATAAACAAAACCCTATAATTTATTATTTGTTTAAAGAAACAATATTGTGACTCTCTCTTATCTGTGAAAGCTCCTGTTTTTATATGTTGAATTTTGGTAACTGGTACTCAATAGGGGAAGGATCTTGGATCCACAGATGGAAAGCTGCTGTCTGATAACTATCTTGGGAAGTTGGGAAATCCATAAAAGTTTTGAAGCAGCAACATATAGGGTGGACCGAGTCCAGGCATGTGATAGCTATTTTTTCTTTTCTCTTCTTTTTTACCAGAACCCTGGGATTCACCAAGTTTCACCAAAATACATGCACAGAACTAAAGAATTCCAGTAACTACCATTGGATCTAGCCTACAGCTGCCCTGCGCAGCAAATGCCACAATATACTAATATACCCTGCAACTGTCAGTCTCCTGACATGTGGTCTTGCTGCAACTATGTTTAGGGTCCCTGCCTGCCTCTCTTCTTCCATCTTGCCAGCGCTCCTAGTCCTGATGTCAATGAATACAGACCCACACCCCAGCTTCAATTCAATTGACGACTCTAATCTGTTAGAGCATTTAAGGAATGGTCCTTCCAGCTTAACCTAGACACAGTGCACTCCCATGGCTCAATAAATGGCCAGACTTTTATTGGACCACAGCTTTGGGGCAGAGCATGTACTTTGCACATGGGTGTCCTCAGTTTCAATGCCAGACATCTTCACTTAGAACGGTGCCATGCAACAGGTCACTCTCAGTTAAAGCTGATTGCTCTGCCCAAATCAGGCTCTTTTACAATAAGAAAATGTGATGGGAACATGGATGTATGTGGTGACAATTGCTTGACATGACAATGTATAACCTCAGTGAAAACAAATCAGAATGCTCAAACCATAAATAATAACAACTAGTCATGGATCTATATTTTATCATTTGCCCACCTAAAATAGTCCCTTTCTTGATATTAAAAGTATATCCATAGTTTGTCTACTGGTCCATATCCCTTTCCTTCATTTGCATACACTCATGTGTAGTGTAATGTGTAAGCTGGGAATATGCTCTATGCAGCTATAGTGGCATCTACAATTATAAAGACTCCAACATGGATCTGTCTAGTCCAGGGGTCAGCAAACTTTTTCAGCAGGGGACTGGTCCACTGTTCCTCAGACCTTGTGGGAGGCCGGACTATATTTTGGGATGGGGGGGTGATGCAAGAGCACCACAAGCCCTGGTGGTTGCTTACCTGTGACTTGCGAGCGGTAGGGGCCAGCAGCGGCAGCGGGATGATGAGCAGCACACGAAAGGGCTCCGGAGAGGGGCTGCTTAAAATGGCAGCCGCTCGAGTGCTGCTGCTGACACCAACAAAGCCCAGCCTCCTTCCTCCTCTAGGCAGGGTGGGGAGAAGCCAGGAGGAGGGAGGGAGGAGGCGCCGCCACCGTGTGAGGGAGAGGGAATGAACGTGCATGCTGGCAATCCACACAGCGATTTCCGGACCGTCCACAGGCTGGATCCAGAAGGCAATTGGGCCTGATCCGTCCCCCAGGCCTTAGTTTGCCTACCCATGGTCTAGTAGATGTGGAAAGTGCTGCAGCTGCAGTGTGTGAGTTCTTGGCTCCATTGTTAGAGGCATGTAGACAACTTGCGAAAGAAATAAGTAACCAAAGGTAATGTGCAAATTGGTTCTGGATTACCTTCCCAAGTGAACAAACCTGATGACTGCAAAGTAAACCCTTGCCTTGTGTTTTAATTGTTGTCACCTGTCCTAGGACTGGGACTGCCTCATTTCCTGTAACTATATGGGTGAGGCAATGAGTGTCTATATGCATATTCATGGTCAGCTCATTTATCAGAGCAGGATAGCATAAAGGCAAGGAACTATCTTATATGTGCCTCATTAAGATGCACAACCTTACTGATTGAGTGCATGGGTGGATTGGTAAATTTGAGCTCTTGCTGGCTGAGCTGGCTTGAAGCTCTGTTTCAAAGATGCATAACCTGTTGCTATCTACAACTCTCTGTCCCTGACCATACTGTCTGGGGTTTATGGAAGTTGAAGTCTAACAACATTGGGGGGGGGGACAGCGGAACAGGTAGAACATTCCTGCTCTACATGCTCATTAGCTTTTCTGCACAAACCCTATACATGCCCAACTATACGCATGTAGATTCCATGAAGAAGACACAGCAAACTTCTTTGTATTAAGTTGCTCAGTGCTGTCTACAATGAAGCTCAGAGAGGTGATTTTCCAGACCAATATCAAGATGCCAGGAATTGAGCTTGGGACATACTGCAATGGATAGCATCTGCTCTACCACTGAGCCTGTTAAATACTTAGGCATCTATTCCACCATTAAGCTATGGACCTTCCCAAATGTGTGTTCTTTGAGGATGGGGTGATGGGCAGACCAAGAATGGGAAGCAAAAGTGGAAAGTTGAGACATTTTGAAGAGAAATGCAGTTATCCCAGCACCTGACACCGAAGAAGAAGAAGAGTTTGGATTTGATATCCCGTCTTTCACTCCCTTTAAGGAGTCTCAAAGCGGCTAACATTCTCCTTTCCCTTCCTCCCCAACAACAAACACTCTGTGAGGTGAGTGGGGCTGAGAGACTTCAGAGAAGTGTGACTGGCCCAAGGTCACCCAGCAGCTGCGTGTGGAGGAGCGGAGACGCGAACCCGGTTCCCCAGATTACGAGACTACCGCTCTTAACCATTACACCACACTGGCTCCAAGGTTAAGCTTAACCGAGGTTAAGCATGCCACAAATAATCAACATTATGTTGTTCTTGCATTGTGTGTGGTAATGGAGATAAAATAAGGGAATCACTGGGCATTTCTGGTTGAGGCTAATCTAACTTCCTTAGGGCCTGGGACCTCTAGGGTGTTGCTATTTATGGACCTTAAGGTCCTCCGTGGGGCATACCAGGAGAGGCAGTCCCGTAGGTACGAGGGCCCTAGGCCGTGAAGCGCTTTAAAGGTCAAAAGCAGCACCTTAAATCTGACCCTGTACTCCACCGGGAGCCAGTGTGGCTTGAAAAGCACTGGGTGAATATGCTCCCATGGCAGAGACCCCGTGAGGAGCCTTGCTGCAGCATTCTGCACCCGCTGGAGTTAAAGAAATAAATGACCTCCAAGCTCTTCAGAGAACAGTTGAAGGGTGTCAGTAGGTAACAAGCAGAAAAGAATGTTTTTTTGTTGTAGCAGTATCGGCCAGGGTCATCTTAGGTTGCGTCAACTGGAGCGTCACTTCCAAAACTCAGTACATAATGGGACTCAACATTGAAAAGAGCTCATCAGGGGCACAGTTTTCACTTCTGGGAACTGCAGTAACATTTTTTTTAGAAGATCCAAAAGAGGAGGTGTAGGATGATACAGGAACTAGAAGATACTGTAAAGCAAATGAGAAGAATTTTGCATGCTACCCATTGGGAAATAAGGGTGGGGGCAGAGCATTGGTTTAGCATATGGTCAAAACAACTTTAGTGAACACACAATGGGCGGCCAATGAGATTTGAGTGGCAAGCCCTACCCCTATATATTTCATATGGAGAGTCCTACAAAAAGTGTTTTGACCACATGAAAAGGACTTTAGAGTTGATCTAACATTCGGAATAGAGCCTTTCACGTAGATAAGATAGTAGGTGAAATTTCTAAACCAGGAAAACTATTTTGCAATAAGGTACAGCTGCCAATTGATGGTGCATATTTATTTTTCTTTGAAATGCTCAAGAAAGTTTGGAAATGCATCACTATGTTTTTTATTACATAGGTTGGGGCTAAATGATCCACTGTGTCTTTTCCAGGTGTTATGATACTAGATTAGTCTGAATCCATGACTGAGTATTGGTTCTGTCCATTATTGCTTCTGAGTCACTTGATTTAAATGCTTTAAAAGTTTCATTTTTCTTCTATTTTTTTTCAAGGGGAGGAGCTCTCTCTCTCTCTCTCTTTGTGTGTATGTGTGTGTGTTTGTAATTTTAAATGCTACATACCCTTTTGCCATGTTCTGATACAACTGAAAGCAGCAAAACACTTGGAAGAGTCTTCTAATACAAGAGAGTCTTAATTTGTGTGATGTGCCGTTGGGTATGCTTTCCACGGATTCTCAATTATGCCATTTTCTCTTAAGTGCTGGGGAAGAAAATGGAGGGAATACTGCTTTTGTCCAGATGAATCTCCCCTACATTTAATCTCCTGCTACATTTAAGTGTACTATAGTTTGTTTTTACTCAATTGCAAAAGGGAAAAAGGAGGGGATTAAAAAAAAAGCAAGGCCCATTTGTAATCCTGGTTTGGAAGCTGCCTCAGCTTTGTAATTTTCATCACAAGTAGCAATCACAGCCGTGGTTTTGATTAAATGATTACCCATAGGCCTGCTTTTGAATGAAATGACAGCTAAGCTTTACAAAGACACTGCAAGCCTGATAACTTTCTTGGGTGTGAGGATGTTCCAAAACAGCTTTAAGCACCATCACTAGGCCTTTACTGTGACACTGAGCATTATACAGTATATATTTGCTTTCTCTGAAGAGAACCTGATTTTTTTCCTCTTCCTCTCAGGAAGCTTGGTTGAATGAAGAAGAAAAAGCCTGATGAAGGTCAATCGTCTCTAGGGCTTGTGGAGTGTATGCCTGTCTGTTTCTAAACTGTGCCTTGTGTCAGCAAGTGCTGCCTTTAGAAATAGCTTGAGGATGTTAAAGGTTTTCCTGCCTTTCTCTGTGGCAATTGAAAACACTTGTCCCTCTGTTTGACAATGTATCAGGACTGCATGAATCACATGGAAATGTTATTTGAAATAAGAGGCTAACATCACAGTATATGAAAATGGAGTTCTCCAGGATTGAGACATCTGCGCAGAGGCTACTTTCAGCGGACTTATGTTGTTGTTCTTACAGTATGTGATCCACACTTGCCTTCAAGTGCTTACTATGGTATGCCAGAATACAGAGAGGTGTCTGTACTCCTGGAATCACTGTGCGTGTGGACAATATTTTTGCCAATACAGTCGTACCTTGGTTCTCGAACAGAATGCGTTCTGGGGGTCTGTTCGACTCCCGGAACCGTTCGAAAACTAAGGCGCGGCTTCCGATTGGCTACAGGAGCCAATCGGACATCCGGCTTCCGAAAATCATCCAAAAAACGGAACACTCACTTCCGGGGTTCGATTGTTTGGGAGCCAAGGTACGACTGGGAGCCAAGGCGTTTGAGATCCAAGGTACAACTGTACATGACAGGCTGAAACATTTGGTCTATGGTTCTGCAGTGGATTGGACAGCCAAGAAAATGTTACACAGTTCATCCAAACTTGTTTGTGGAATGTATCCATTTTGTAAAAAGGATGATATAACAATAGTTTCCCCAAAACTCCTGCAACACACAGCCCCAATGGCTTCCAGGAGCTGATCTTATTTAAGTCGCTTTTATTTGTATAACTAAAGTCAATAGAGGGGGGAAATCCTCACTTTTCTGAGAATTAGGCATACACTCTTTTTGTAAATGCACTGATTTTCTGCATATGGATTACTTTGTCTGAAGGATGAATGTGATGTTAAATGCCTCTCTAACTTGCAGTTGTTGTTTTTTTTAGAAATGCAAATTGCATCAGCTTGGGCATGTGCAATAATTATCACAATTAGTGCAGGCATGGGGGGGCACTTAACTCAGTTCTCACCTGCTGAGGATATTCTAAGGAATATATATATTTGTGTGTGTGTGTGTGTGTGTGTGTGTGTGTGTGTGTGTTTTGCTTTGGATGGAATGTTCCACACTGTGAGCATTTTGGATCCCCCCCCCCCCCGATGAAAATACTTGTTTTGGAGGAGGGGCTTTAGTGGAGGAAAGAGTTAAGTTCTCCCTCTATGCCTATTCTGCTCTATTTAATTATCTGCCTCCCTCCCTAAATGATGATTTTTTGAAGAAGAAACCCCCCCCCCAATCATTTAAAAGGAAAGGTGTATTTAATGTCATGTATATTTTGTAAGTAGAATAACAGAATTGTGGAGTTGGAAGGGAACACAAAGGCAGACCCTCCAAGTGTCCCTATTTTCCAGGGACACTTGATATACGTGATATCCATTCCTGGATATACAGAAGCCATCCCGGTTTCTGATTTGATTCTGGCATGTCCTGCTTTTCCTTAGGATGTCCCTATTTCCATTGGATAAATGTTCGGGGATATGTGAGATCAACTAGTCCAATGCTCTGTAATGTAGGAATCTTTTTGTCCAATGTGGAGCTCGAACCTTTGTCCCTGAGATTAAGATGCACACAATCCTGCAGTTTAGTAATGTATGCATATGTATGTTTACTAAGTAAATGAAAAGAAGACCTGGGTTAATCTTATTGCAGTGATGGGAGATCTCTGGCCTACAGACCTAAGTAGGCACACTAGGCTTTGGAGAGTGCCAACCAAGCTATTTTGGACAATCCATACTCACCTTTCCTATGCCTTATGACAGGCATAGACAAACGCAGCCCTCCAGATGTTTTGGAACTACAATTCCCACCATCCTGGACCACTGGTCCTGTTAGCTAGGGATGATGGGAGTTGTAGTCCCAAAACATCTGGAGGACCAAGTTTGCCTATGCCTGCCTTATGACATATATGAAATGAGGCATGGTGCGGGAAAGTTCAGATTGTGACAGATGAAAAGGAAGTACTCTAAGTGCACTCCTGATTCTTCCTTTGTACTCAAAATTTGGTTCCTGGCAGCTGGAAAAGGTTCCAAATTCAAAAAGTGCCAAAGTCTACAGAGGAAGACAAAAAAGAGAGATAAGCTAAAAAATTCCTTCCAGTAGCACCTTAAAGACCAACTGAGTTAGTTCTAGGTATGAGCTTTCGTGTGCATGCACACTTCTTCAGATACCAAGTTTCTTGGTGAGGTTGATGGACTTCCATTTCATGCGGCTCAATGTGGTGCCTTCCATAGTTCCAGTTACAGATAGGTAGCCGTGTCGGTCTGCCATGGTCAAAACAAAATAAAAAAATTCCTTCCAGTAGCACCTTAAAGACCAACTGAGTTAGTTCTAGGTATGAGCTTTCGTGTGCATGCACACTTCTTCAGCTCATACCTAGAACTAACTCAGTTGGTCTTTAAGGTGCTACTGGAAGGAATTTTTTTATTTTGTTTTGACCATGGCAGACCAACACGGCTACCTATCTGTAAGAGAGATAAGAATAGCCTGCTGGATCAGACCAAGGTCATGTTGAGTCCAGCATCGTGTTCTGAGAGCAGTCGACCAGTTGCCTGTGGGAAAGGTGCAAGAAGGACCACGAGCATAAAAGCACTCTCCTCTCCTGTGCTTTCCAGCAACTGATATTCAGAAGCAGAACGTGGGTGGCGCTGTGGTCTAAACCACTGAGCCTCTTGGGCATGCTGATTGGAAGGTCAGCAGTTCAAATCCCCATGATGGGGTGAGCTCCTGTTGTTCTGTCCCATCTCCTGCCAACTTAGCAGTTCGAAAGCACACCAGTGCAAGTAGATAAATAGGTACCACTGTGGCGGGAAGGTAAACAGCATTTCCGTGCGCTCTGGTTTCTGTCATGGTGTTCCATTGCGCCAGAAGCTGCTTAGTCATGCTGGCTACTTGCCCCGGAATGACCGCTCCCCACATCAAATGGAGGGTGCCTTTTGCGTGGTCGCGCACAGCCCCCCAGATTCCAGTGTGGCTCCTGGTAGTACGGGCTGGCTTCGCCCTCCCCAGGCTGGATACCTGGAGGTCTCTGCCTACCTCTGCCAGTTGCCCAATCCCGCCTGGGGAGGTGTTTCCAGGAGATTGGCCAGGTAGGGGGAGGGACCACCCTGCCAACACAACAGAAGGTGAATCTTAGCTGTGAAGTGTCAGTGGACAAACGCCGGCTCCCTCGGCCTGAAAGCGAGATGAGCGCAACATCGACTGGACTTAACCGTCCAGGGGTCCTTTACCTTTACTTTTTTTTTTTTTTACCTTTTATTCAGAGGCATTATTGCTTCCAAGTGTGGAGGCAGAGCATTGCCTTCTTCTCCAAATAATTATTTCTTTGCAGATTATTCCTTTGCAGTTCAGGCTATTACTGCAAGGGAAGAATTGTCCTTCGCAGTTGGGGTTTGTATTCAAACCAGGGCTGCAAAGCAAGAACCGAAAGCTAAGAGTGCACTCCACTGCAGCCATAGGTTGAAAAAGAATTCCTTCAAAAAGAATTCATACTGGACCTTCCACTGCTGGAGGCAGCATGCTATTGCATTCAGGTCTTGCTTGCAGGTTTCCCATAGTTTGGACTGTGAGAACATTATGCTGGATTAGATTGGCTTGATCTTGCATTCTGATGACCAGCCCATCAGAGAATGCTGCTTTACAGCTTTTAAAATCGTCCTCACATCAGTAAAGGTGACTTGATGGCAGGGCCGTCTTAAGTATATCTGGCGTCATGGTGCAAAGATCCCTCCGGCACCCCCCTCCCTGTTTCCCAGAGTTGCCAACCTTTTTACAGCACTGCCGGCAGCTTTGGGGGCTGGAGGAGGCGGGCAGGGGCTGGAGGGCAGCTCCTACAGTGGGGAAGAGGCGGAGGCTCCGAGCGCAGCGCTGCTTCAGCGAGGTGGGCGAGGGCGGCTGTATTCTGTATTCTGCTCTGGTCAGACCTCACCTGGAGTACTGTGTCCAGTTCTGGGCACCACAGTTCAAGAAGGACACTGACAAACTGGAACGTGTCCAGAGGAGGGCAACCAAAATGGTCAAAGGCCTGGAAACGATGCCTTATGAGGAACGGCTAAGGGAGCTGGGCATGTTTAGCCTGGAGAAGAGGAAGTTAAGGGGTGATATGATAGCCATGTTCAAATATATAAAAGGATGTCACATAGAGGAGGGAGAAAGGTTGTTTTCTGCTGCTCCAGAGAAGCGGACACGGAGCAATGGTTCCAAACTACAAGAAAGAAGATTCCACCTAAACATTAGGAAGAACTTCCTGACAGTAAGAACTGTTCGACAGTGGAATTTGCTGCCAAGGAGTGTGGTGGAGTCTCCTTCTTTGGAGGTCTTTAAGCAGAGGCTTGACAACCATATGTCAGGAGTGCTCTGATGGTGTTTCCTGCTTGGCAGGGGGTTGGACTCAATGGCCCTTGTGGTCTCTTCCAACTCTATGATTCTATGATTCTATGATGCCGGGAGGCGCCGTGCCCAGCCTCTGCGTCTTCCCTCCAGAACTTGGTGCCCTCTATAACTTGGTGCCCTGGCGCCCCACGCCACTTGCCTCTATGGGCAAGATAAAGCAACACTATTGATGTTTTGGTTTGATCACTATTCTCTGAAATCATGGTAAAAATTTCCCAAGGCAGCATAGACTGTGGTGTGTGTGCGTGTGAGAGAGAGGGGGGGGGAGGGAGGGAGGGAGGGAGAGTGTGACAGTAATTCTCAACCTTAGTGCTAATGCCAAAGTTTAGTTGAACATATATATTTTCTGAAAACTTCAGGCATGCTATATGTGGTAACTGCTAGTCAGCTTGTTTTTGATAATGTCCCTTAATTGACTCTGTATCTGCTTGGCTGAGGGCCTAGTGTGTGGCCTTCAGTCTGCATCTGACTCTGAGCATCAGTTTAGGTAACATTTTCAATGATTTCCAGAATCTGTTTATTTTGTAACATTATACAATAATGATGATTTAGTGAAAAAGGACTAGGCACACCATGTCTGTGGTAAGAGAGGCTGATCCAAAAGATGCCTTGCTTTCTAAATAGTAGTTGGAATATAAAGCTCTGAAAATATCTCCTAAGGCACTATGCTTTTCGGATTAATTTCCTTACCTGACATTAACCACTCCTAGGTCACAAGACTGGCACATGCTGTCTATAATATATGTTTTTAAAAGATCACACACACAAAAAACCCACAAACCCCAAAGTCTGGCTCCCGGATAACCAACCATTAGTGCCAGGAAATAGCCTGGATGAATCAAAGGGGGCTGAAATGCCAAAAATATTCCTAGCGAACTTGCCAGGACTGGTGTATTTGGCATGCTACATGTATGGCATTTACTTAAGCCAACCACAGTAGCCGGTTGATCCTGTTTAAGTCCAATTACTTTGGCATCTCTGCTCAACCTGGTGGTTCATGGGGGAAATGAGGAATGATGTTCACAGTGGTTTTGTGGGATGTGGCTGAAACGGTGCAAAGTCCTAGCAGCATCCGCTTCATTGCTTGGCCAACATCTACCTGAGTGCTCATGGGCCTCTGTATTTCCAGTCATCTTTGCTCCTGATTTTTTACTTGGTATCTGGTCTTGCTTTTGTGTGACTGCTGTGACTGCTCTTTAGTCCTGACTCCTGGCTTGTTTTCCAGTCCTGCTTCTGGTATGATCCTGACAGCCCTTCCATTCAGTTCTTGGATTTTTCTTCTGTCCTGAGCCTGGAAAGCTCAGTTGCTTGGTGTCACAATCCGGGTTACAGGCAGTCGGAGTCCTGGCTTGGTACGTCAGGACTGGGATAGAGGTTGGGAAGCAGGAATCAGCAGCCCAGGGGTCAGGAAGCCAAGAGTCCACAAATCAGGAAACCAGGTGCCAGGAAGCCGAAGCACAGCTAGGTGGGTAGTGTGTTGCTGTGGCAAAGAGCCAGAGAGAAATGCTGGTCTTAAATACCCCTCCTGGCCCTTGCCACCAGGTGCTACGAGTCTTCTGTCAAGCCTCACCTGTGCGGCCGTGCCTTGTCCTTCCAGGCCAAACTCAGGAAGGCCCCAGTCCTGCAAGGCCCTACCAGTCACAGGGCCTGGCTCCTGCACGCACTCCTGACATGTGGGAGTGCAGCTGATAATGACAAGGCTGCAGGTTTGCTCCCTATATGGGGCAGCTGCATATTTTTGCATATTTTTGCATTGGTCCCTTCCAACTCTGTGATTCTATGATCAGAATGATTGGACTTTCAGTTCTTGGCTTCTGGCTCACTCCAGACAGTGAGTAAAACTATGGGTGTTGTTTAAAAAAGCTAACCTTGGTTAAAACCATGGAGAATATTGCAACGCTACAGTAATGAAGTCTGAAATTTCTGGTATGTGGGTTCCAATGCTCCCTGACAACTAGTTGGAAATAACTAAGCATATAGTGCATCTGTGTGAATGAGAGAAAGGGCAGAACAATCCTAGCACTGATACTCAAGAGTAGTTTGACTCAGATTAATGGACATGTATAACTCCGAAAGTCTACAGGCCTGCTAATGATAACGTTATTCGTGATATCAAAATGTATTGTCTTCAACGTTGGGCTTGTTAGCTGCCCTTTAGGCCCCAAAGACAGAATATAAATATTTTAAATAAATAAACGATGCAAAATGTGGAATGAATTTGTTCTAGGTTTAAAAATGGAAGATTTCACATTTCTGAGAAATCGTTCAAAATGTGAATTTATGTAAATTGGGTACAAATCTCCGTTGAACAGACAGCAAGATGGGCATAAAGAATGAGGAAACATGGTAAAGCTATTGAAGAGTGCATCCAGTCTGATTAAAACAAAAGTGGAGAAAGGCTATCCTTCAAAGAAAGCAAACATTGATTAGGGCTGGACAGATTTCTCCTATTGCATTCTGTCAGCCTTCCTCAGATTGGCTAACTACCAACCCCTTTGCATGTGGCTGAGAGCGATTTGTTTAAGACTGCAGGAAGTTTGTAGTTGACTAATACGAAACTGAGTAGGAGGTTGGTCACTGACATGATTCTTCTCTTTTTACATGCAGTAAAAGAAAGGATGATATCAGTAAACTTAATATATCTGGTCAGTTTCAGCCGGAGCCCTAATGGGTTTTAGACCAGTGTTTCCCAACCTTGGGTCTCCAGCTGTTTTTGGACTACAACTCCCATCATCCCTAGCTAGCAAGACCAGTAGTCAGGAATGATGGGAACTGTAGTCTGAAAACAGCTGGAGACATCAGGTTGGGAAACACTGTTTTAGACATCTGCTACAAGGATAGTGTAATACATACATACATACATACATACATACATACATATACTTCAAAACAGATAATGTTTTCTCCTGACCATATCAGTTTAATTGTGCAATTAGCAATTATTCCAAACCAACCATTAAGGCAAAACAAAAGGGCTTTTTGTTGTTGGTTAATATGTCATAGATGTATGTACACCAACCTGGATGTACATGTAGTAATACTTTCAATTTTATAAAATCTCCACAGATTTTCAAAATAAGAGCCATTATTTTGGAGAGGTCAGACCGGAACCCCACCAGTTATCTTTACAATTTCTAGAAAGACAGAATGACAAAAAGGAAGTATATTGGCCTTGTTCAGTGTCCAGGACACAATAGACCAGAACCCCTAAATCCAGAAGAGAACTAGAATGGACCGTTATTTAGAAACATCTCTTCTTCATAATTCAGTGCTTTACCTCAACCTGACATGCAGATATAAGTGGAGGTAAAATAAATCATGGTCTTTTGCCCAAAGGGATTAATTTATTTCCAGAACAAAACACACATAACCTTTGCTGACAATGGATCCAGGAGGTGAATTTTTCCATCACATACTGTAGTGGATCTACTGTTGTGCACAATGACTTCCACAGAGAATGAAGGCAACTTAGAAATTCCTTACTTTCAGCTACTCTAAAAATGGGGATTAATGAAACAATAGCAGCCATGAACCTCATTGCATACCAAATTCCTAATAACTAACTAATTACCAATACTTTGCTCCATTTTTTAGGTATGCCCCTAAAAGCAGCTTATGACATAGCTCGAAACCCATAAACTCTCATGAAACAACCAGCAAAAAACCACACACAAAAACAAACCCCAAACCCACCACAACCAATCATCAGAAGAAAAAAATATCTCCTGCTTGATCCCAAAGGCCCTCTGAAATAAACCCAAAAGGTTAGTAGAGAGAAAAAGTGTAAGATGAGCTTTGTTGGGAAAGGGAGTTCCATAACCTCATTGTAGCTACTGAAAGAGTTGACCTGTCCTTCCCACCCACCTGATCACCTCTGATGATCAGGGAATATGGAGAAGGAAACTGCAGATGATCTGAGCTAGGCTTACATGAAAGGAGGCAGTCAGTCCCACTATTTGTATGGCTTTAAAGATCAAAAGCATCACTTTAACTTTGAGCTGTGCCCAGAAACCAACTGGAAGCCACTGAAGTTCTTTCAAAATTGGAATTAATATATCCTGCCTGTTAGCAACTTGGCAGCTGTATTCTGGACCAGCTGCACTTTCTGGGCCCTTTTGAAAAGCAGCTCCTTGTAGAATCTGTTACAGGTAGTTGAGAGACAACCATGTTTTGTATGTGTTGCTTGTGCACAAATAACATCACAATCCACCAAAAGACTTCATCACAATCAACCATTTCCTCATTGCTCTAAGAACTAATGACTATGGCAGCGAAGAGGCTACTGGGTAACATGTTTTAGCAACGTTGAGGAAATGAAGTCACCCCACTGTCATACAGCACAGGATACAATAATCACTGGGCTTGTTCCAGCAAAAGAGAAAAAAACAAAACACACCATTGTATATCTTTCTTATGTATCAAATTGACCAACCCAAAATCAAATTACAAACCACAAATGGAGGAAATGAACTTGTAATTGTGGCATGCATCTTCTCATGAAAAAGAATCTCCGCATGTAGTCATGGCTTTTGTTTCAGAGGCTAATTCAAATGAGAAGCATCAGATAGCCAGCCCTCGGGGTGTTCTGTTTTGTTTGACTGATTTTTAAAGGCTGTCATAGAATTACACTGTCATAACTTTCCCTCTAGACAAGCAGGTTGTTATTTATGCCACTATTTCAGTCCAAGGGAGAACAAATAATACCTTTTTTATTGCAGTATTTTTAGACACTGGATACATCTGGAAAAATATCCAAGCAGATAATTAGATTGCATTAGCAATGTGTCTGTTGTGGTTTCCCTGATCCCAAAGAAGGCAGCCCTTTATGAAGTACTTGGCCACAACCCTGCAGAATCCGCTGTGTAAATTGGCCCACACTAAAGCATGTGGAAAACATTTTTTGGCTGAAACCTGAAACCATTCATGTGGCTTTGACATGGGGAAGCTCAGTCTGCCAACATCAATAGAACTTTGTACTACAAACCAAAATGGTCATTTAGACATGTGTACTTTCATGCTAGCAAATGCACTGAGGTCAAATATTTTTGAATCTTGGGAATTTTTCCTCTTTATACAGCTTCATGTTTCATGCAGGAAATGAGGCTGAGTACAACAAACACAAATCATTGAGACTGACAGAGCATATTGGGTTCAAAACCCAAGCTTTGACTCTAATTGCTCTCCAAAGGCCTTTGGCTCAAGGTAGCTGTTGATTTAGTTCAGCTGTTTCAAATCAACACTGTAAGGTCTTGCTAAGACAAACTGATTAGGCCGCATTACATGTGTACCATTGCAATCCCCTGGGTATACAAATAATACAGTTAGCCTTTTAAAAGATTGCATTTGCCTTGCAGTAATTACAATGAGATAATTTTCCCTTTGTTTTTGTTTTCATTTCAAGAGAAACACATGACCTTTTGTTTGGGGAAGGGGTGGTGATAATTCTAGTAGGAAATAAACTCATGGTTCCACACAGGACTGAGAAACAAGCTTTGCCTCATTTTAAAAACAAAACATTGTTTATATACCTGCTTGTGTGTATGTGTGCCTGCTTCTGAAATCCAAGAGATCTCATTGGATTGGACTGCATGAGAGGGTGGGTGATAACCCAAATATCCATAGAATTAATGAGAGCAATGGTTGGGTAGGGCATGCCTCTCCCTTCCTGCCGCAAGTAGACTTTTCAGGGTCTCACTTTTCATTGCTGAACGTCTTGAAGTGCTGGAGTGGACAAGGGAGAAAGTGGATGAAGGGAATGGGGAGGGGGAAATATTGCAAGGATAGGACGTAGGAGAAACCAACCTTTTTACCTTGCTTCTTGATCCTGTAGAGTCCGTTTCAAGCTTGGATGGGGCCACCATACTTTTGGCTATAGGTTGCCAAGCTGGGGACGGATGGTCTCCTGTTCTCTGTCTAGTGACCAGAAGTGTACTTTCTTTTTCTAAAACCTTCCTGATAATTTACGTAACTTTATGGTGCCATCTATCAGTGCTTTACAATTATGTACTCTACTGTAGCTGTGGCACTGCGTGCAGAATCCAAAAAGAAATCTAACAGTGAAATGTGGACTAGGAATGGGCGAATCAGTCAATTGTTGTTTCTCATTTTTCCATTCTTTGGTTCTCCACATTTCTTTATTGGTTTGATAATATTTTTAGGAAACGCTCTTCATGAAAAATTGTCAGTGTTTTAGTGTAAATTCCTCCTAATATGCACACGTTTGTATGCAATTCCCCCTAAAATGCATTTTTATGATTTGTAAGCAATTATAAATTTTTATGCACATTTTACCCCAATATATGCAGTTTTTTGTTCACATTACTTGACTGGGGAACTCCACTGCAAAATTTGGAGGTGTGTGATTTTCAAAGGATGACTGTGTGTGCAACTTAGGTAGAGTCAATACAAACTGAATTTAATTTCTCACCCATCCCTAATAAGGACACCTTTCTCTCTTTCTCTCTCTTTCTCTCTCTCTCTCACCCCTTGAGAACGTTTTCTTGTCTTATTAATGGAACTGTGGGAAATGTTTTTTTAACTTAGCTATGATTGCCTTCCAATGAATTTGATGAGTGTTACTCATAGAAACACAATAATCTGTCTGCTACTCCTAGCTGTTACTTATAGCTTTTTAACAGAGAAAATTACCTTGTAATTGAACAAATCTGTTTATTATTAAGTTCTAGTATTGTTCTTAGCATTTTCAGACATCAAAGTGATCTTTGCAATATAGCAGCATGCCTCCATCAAGGATTTCTTTGCTGAAAATATTGTTGCTACTGAAACACTGAGGAGGAAAAAAAACAGGCCCGTGGTTTAGATATGTATGTATTGAGTGTGAGTGCCAGACATATTCTAACCCCTGGACCCAACAAGTGTTAAAATATCTGAGCAAGTGTTAAAATAGAAACCAGGCTAGCTTCCTCATGAGGTGGTTGCCTGGGGGGATGGACCATTAAGGGAAAACAAAGGAAAGGTGATGGGCCATTAAGAGAACAGAAGAAAGGGGGCTCTGTGCCTGATGGCAAATGGGTGGGTCCCCTCCCCCTCTTAGATTCTTAGTAGGACAAAGAGGAGTTTTAGGAAAGAGTTGTGTTAACTGGATGGAAAAGACACAGGCTGAAAAAAGCCAGCGAGGAAGAGAATGATGTTTGCTTTCAGTTTCAATCTAAGGCTGTGGTTTTGGGACAAACAAGACCCTTTTGGGGTGCAGGGGCAGATTTTGGTCAAAATTTGGTGCCCCCTGCCTCTCACCTTCCATTATGTTCAATTCACTAGGTCAGAGCTGCACCCCCCTGCGGCACCCCCTAAGCTCAGCACCCAATACGGCAAAACGGGTCCCGCTGTCCTAATTCTGCCTCTGTGGGGTGTTAATGCTGTGAACCCTTGCATTGTAGGCTCAGGTGGTATATATGTGTAAATAAACCATATATTATAGAGACACCACAATCTCCTCTGTGCCTCATTCCCAAAAGGAAGCACAAGCCCTGGGTAAGAGCCTGGAACACCTGCAATCTCACACCACCTGGAGATTGGGGCGCTGTGCAACAGTATTATATAAAAGGGGCAGTTTTAAATGCTTTCATTAGAAAAGCCTTAAGCTTACTTTCATCCATTTATAGAAAAGAAAACAATGGTGGGGGCCAGAGGTCTGCTGACTGACCATCTCTGCTTTAATAATCCTTTTTAATAACATATTGCCTATAATATTCCAGGCCTTGTTTTTCTCACAGAGCACTAGCTGTTCTCTCAGGGCACACATTTTGGAAAGGAATAAGGTTCCTCTTCCAAATCCTTTCCTTTCCTCCTGTACTCTTCTTTTTTCATCTCAGGCACTGGAATCCCACAGAGGTTGCATCTGTGAAACACCTGTTCTGTGTGTGCAGTAGTCAAGATTGCCAGACTGAGTCATGGGTTTGCTTATAATAAATCAGCCCTATCATGCAAACCATTCAAGTGTCTCTTCACTTCACTTTCATCCACTGCCTTTCCATTTTTAAATTAACCCCCCCCAAAAAACATTTGGTATCCCTTATTTCCATCAGATACCCATCAAGGTATCTAAAGTATCCATTAAAAAAGACCAAGAACAATTTGCATGAAAGCACAACCGTCACAGAACACAGCCAGCCAATGAATAACTCAATTATGAACATCTTCTTTAACCGCCATGTTGTTGTTGTTTGTTGAATTGCAAGTAGGGAAGTGGGCAAGTAGCCACTCTAGGGAGGGCATTCCACATATCTGCTGCCACATTAAAATAATATTTTGTGTTCTCACCCACTTACTTCAAATAGGAAGAGGACAATTCACAGGACTTCAGATGTTGAATGAGACATGCCTGCAGTCAGCTTCTATGGAAGAAAACACTTCATGGGACAGTCCTAGATAACGCAAGGTAAGGATAGAGAACGTATGGACTTTTAGATGTAGTTGGTCTCCAACTTTCAAAAGCCCCAGTAAGCATGGCCAGTGGTCAGCAATTATG
Organism: Podarcis erhardii; assembly: GCF_964252035.2. NCBI lineage: Eukaryota > Metazoa > Chordata > Lepidosauria > Squamata > Lacertidae > Podarcis > Podarcis erhardii. Next base: position 6,133,337 of record NC_138501.1, on the reverse strand, counting down.
GGAGTTGTAGTCCAGCAGAATCCAAAGGCCCTCAGGTCTACAACCTCCTCAAATGTAGGTTTAAACCAAGACTTTGAGTTGGGTCAGGAAACAAATTGAAAATCAATGAAACTTGAATAACAATGGAGTAATATGATCTGACAAAAGTCGGGGGTTTTATTATAATGCTAGCTGTAGCCAGTGTTAGTCATAGTTAATTAATGAACCTAAGTTAGTCATGGCCACCATTTTTAATGAATCTACTCTGAGTAGGACTAGCATTGGATACAACTCTCTGATTGCTGTGTTTTGAACTTACTAGGCTTTCAAAAATCCGGACCAATGTAGAGCAGAACCCCGTATCAACATTACTTCTGCCTTTTTCTGGATTCAACAGCAGCTTGCTTGCCCACATGTCTGGGGCTATTGTTGGTGTCCTCTATTTCTTGAAGTAAATTCAGTGGTTACCCTAAGTGAAATTATCCCTGCTCCCATATGTCAATGAGTGTAGGTTATGTTTTTGTTTTGGCATGATATTACTGCTTATTGCTTTCCTACTGAAAATTTAGCTTTAATAAATGTAGAGTACTGGTTTGATCTGTATGTGTGGAATAATCTTCCTTGTAACATTGGATGGCCTATTCAGTATTTCACTTTTCAGAAATTATTTAGAACTCATCTTTTCTGCCTTGCATTCCCCTCTTCATGCACTGTTTGGCTTTGGTGCAGAGATTATTACTTACTGCCAAATTAATTATTGTATTATTTAACTTTTTTCTCCTTTCCTTCTCACAGATTGTACAAAGATTCCCCTCACTTAAAAATAAAGCGGGTGGGAACCTGTGGAAAGTGCCTTGTGTGTGTTTTCTCTAAAGCAGGAATGAGGAACCAGGGGCCCTCCAAATGTTCTTGGACTTGATCATCCCTGACCATTGGCCTTGTTGACTGGGGCTGGTGCGAACTGGAGTCCAACAATGTCTGGTGGGTGGGCCACAGGTTCCTCATCCCTGTAGTACAGCAAGTTGCACATATTATTTATAAAGCAACTAATACATTATGATGATGAACTGAAAACATTTCATTTAATCTTCAGATGTTTCCACAGAGGAAAAATGATCCCCCCTCCCTCTTCATTGAATGAGGGAGAAGAATGAATGAATGATTGTTCTGCAATCATTGTATTTGCAAATTATCTCCCATATTCACATTCTGGGCACACTGTAAAACTATATTTTCCAAAAAGAACAATAAAGAGAACATAAGCTCCCTGCAGCATAGGATAGAGGTATATATGCCTGTGTGATTCAGTGACTCACAATACAGATATTGTACCACAAAATGAATAAGATTACACCAAAGTATATGGAGCAAAAGTGCCTTGGTTTCTTGATAATCTTATAGTAGCTATATTGTGCTAAACATCCTCAGTGAAGACTTTTAAATGATGTGGCCTCAATCTGAATATACAAGTTACAATGACCGCATCCATTATAAAGTACTGTTCTGAAGAGCTTCTCTGAGGTTATTATGATATTCTGTGTTTTCACTCTCCATAAACGTCACACAGGCAAACATAACCCTCCATACTGATGGAAAGGTTTTGAAAACACCTTAGCAAGACATCGGATCTAGAGGAGAGCTTTTGTGCAACTTATTCCCAGACGTAGACAACTAAGAAAAGCAAAATTACTGCTATTACCGGAGGAAAAACAAAACAATGTATTTCACCAAAAGTTGATACATGGGCTACCCAACGAATAAGGGGCTTGATCCAGAGTTCTGTGTGTGGAATTCTGCTTATAGAATAAGGTACTTTCTTGGCTCCCCTTTCCCCTCATGCCTCCACGGGGTTGGCGTACATAACACGCACCTTCTGGAACAGTGTTCTAGGTGGTACAGGGGGGAATCAGGAGGAAAGGGGAATAAACCAAAATTGCTTGAAAACTTCATTAGATTCAGCAGGTTGCTGAACAGGATTCCTGCCCAAGTCATTTAATATTAATACTTTAAGGCGGGGTGGGGAACCTTGGACCTGGTGTCCAAATGCAGACCTCCAGGGCTCTCTGTCTGGCCCTCAGGACTTTTCCAGGCAGATGCCTCCTTGCTGGTCCTGTTCCATGCCTGGCTGGAGTGTGTCCTTGAATTGAGGCAGTTCCTCTTGCTTTCCTGGATGGAAGATGGAAAGATGCACCTCTTACTTTTGTTGGGCTGTACAAAGGATAAGAGTTGTATCTGTTGTCCCACTGGCTGTTTTTTAAACCTCTGGCCCTGCCTACTACCAGCATGCTTTCTCCAGAAGGTTGCCCATGAATAAATGTGGTGCTCAGAATGACAGAGGTTCCCCACTTCTGATCACTTTAAGACAACTAATCACATTGATTCTGCTCTGCATTTACCAATAAGGCTTTAATAAATTATTATTATTATTATTATTATTATTATTATTATTATTATTATTACCACGCCCATCTGGCTGGGTCTCCCCAGCCACTCTGGGTGGCTTCCAACAAAGATTAAAAATACATTAAAATGTCACACATTAAAAACTTCTCTAAACAGGGCTGCCTTTAGATGTCTTCTAAAAGTCTGGTAGTTATTTTTCTCTTTGACATCTGATGGGTGGGCATTCCACAGGGCGGGTGCCACTACCAAGAAGGCCCTCTGCCTGGTTCCCTGTAGCTTTGCTTCTCACAGCGAGGGAACCGCCAGAAGGCCCTTGGCACTGGACCTCAGCGTCCGGGCAGAACGATGGGGGTGGAGACGCTCTTTCAAGTATACTGAGCCAAGGCCGTGTAGGGCTTTAAACACCAACACATGAGAACCCACATGCTACGAGGAGCCCTAACTGATAAAATGTCAAGGAGAGTTAAGCAGATGTGTGAGAAGAGGGTAAGTAACACCCATTTGTTTAATTATTTCATTAAAAAGAGCTCAGACTAACAAGGGTGACTGTGTGCTAGTAGCCAATTTGGGTAAGAATTCAGGAGCTAAATTTGAGGGGTAGGAAGCCTGTAGAAATCTCATTTTCAGCATGTCAAGGTGAGATAAGCAGAGGCATGAGTTCAGCAGTTTGCCCTTAGTAACATTAGTACATTGCCAAATCTGATTTATCTACACAAGGCCATGACATCATTATGTTGTCTATGTGATCCCTGATTGGCTGGGATCATGAAATCCCTTTCAAGTTATTTTTTTTTTAAAAAAAATAACAATGGCTCTGAAGCAGCAGCAGTCGATGAGGGAATCAATGGCTGAAAACAAGCATGAAAAATGTCTGAAAGAGTGGAATGCTGAGGGTTTTAGGAGGGATGAAGGTAAAGGTAAAGGTACCCCTGCCCGTACGGGCCAGTCTGGCCAGACTCTAGGGTTGTGCGCTCATCTCACTCTATAGGCCGGGAGCCAGCGCTGTCCGCAGACACTTCCAGGTCACGTGGCCAGCGTGACAAGCTGCATCTGGCGAGCCAGCGCAGCACACGGAACGCCGTTTACCTTCCCACTGGTAAGCGGTCCCTATTTATCTGCTTGCACCCGAGGGTGCTTTCGAACTGCTAGGTTGGCAGGTGCTGGGACCGAACGACGGGAGCGCACCCCGCCACGGGGATTCGAACCGCCGACCATGCGATCGGCAAGTCCTAGGCGCTGAGGTTTTACTCCCTCCTTTAGGAGGGATAGTCTCCATTAAATGGCAACTTCCACTAAAAAAAAAGTATTTGCTGCACCAGTAATAGAATATATATATATATATATATATATATATATATATGCAGGTTTTGGTGTCCTCGGGTGTCTTCCCGTGTAAAAGTTGGGGTGTCTAGGCGACGTTTCGACGAGGTCTCACTCGTCATCTTCAGTGAGACCTCGTCGAAACGTCGCCTAGACACCCCAACTTTTACACGGGAAGACACCCGAGGACACCAAAACCTGCATTCCTGTACCCGTGAAAATCTACGAAAGCAAATATATATATATATATATATATATATATATATATATATATATATATATAAAATTGAACAGTGTAGGAAATGTTTACCTTCAAAATTATTCTATACCAGAGGGCAACCCTTCATGGGCTCACCTGTCAATCACTTGGCAATATATGATAGCAGGCATTACACGTTCACACCATGGCTGGTGAGGAAGCATTGGGAGCACACTTAGTGTCAGCATCGCCCTTGAGCCAGTGCACCAACTGGACTCATGCACTTCAACCCTGACTGGGCTAGGCGAGCTGGGTAGCACTTCCAGCGACCACCTTTCTCACAGGGACAGGTCACAGTGCTGTGGACTCACAGCTTAGAGCTGTGAGCACCAGATTCACTTCCACAATAATACAGTCGTTGCGCAGCAGAGTTTTGCAGAGTCTTGCAGAGTATAAACCACTCGGAGAGCAGCTCTGTAGAATATCTTCTTTTATTCTATAACTACAACTATAATACAAAACTATATACAGAGCTAAAAAGGTCTAAGCATAAATGAATGCTACACTGAGTGTCTGCAGCTGCTCTTAGCAGCAACCTTATCTCTAGACACGATCTCTAACACTCAGTCTCTCTCTCTCTCTCCGACACACTGACTGACTCACTCACTGACTCACTGACTCTTTGATGTGGTGCTGGAGCTGAATAAGTAGAAAGCAGAACACTGCTCCTCCTCTCTGTAGAATCAGCAGACTCGTCAGGAGATTCTTGGATATGGGAGGGGTGAAATCTCCTCACTTAGATAGTGCCTCCAGTTCTTCCTTTGCATCTGTGACTTGAGTTTTGTGCTTTTTGAATCTGGTCCCCTTTTCTGTCACTGTGCAGTGTGACCAAAAAGGCGCAAAATTCGAAGAAACCCACTGAATTCGAGCTGCATTCAGCCTTGCTCTCTGCGTGTGTTTCTCCTTTGCAGCTGTGGCTTGTGTTTTCTTGTGCCTCATGTCACATGGTGTTTGATGCAGAAAAGGTGAACATGGGTCGCCCAGAATAGCCCAAATTGAGAGCCTATACCATTTGGGGGTATTTCAAAGCTAATGTTCTCCCAGATCAGTGGCAATAAGATGCTCCTGTTGATGGATGTTTCTTGGGAGCTGCCTTTGAGCTCTTTCAGGACTTTTTCTCTCACTGCGAAGTTAATCAAGCCAGTTTAAAAATTTATGGTCCTGGGTTGCTTAAATTTTGATGAAGCATTGTATGTATTGACTTACAGCTGTTCTTTCCTGGCATGCCATAAGGAAAACAGTCTGAAAAACTCTCGTTGGACGGGGAGTTTTCATAATGAAATCAGAAACAGCAGGGTCTTTTGAAAGCAGAATAACATGCAGCTCCAATGTTTGGACTGCACTTCCTAAAACAATATAGGCCCAAAGATGCAATCAAGCCATATCATTCTGTTGCCAGAATTCAGGGTCAAAACAGTTGGGAGTTGCTGCTTAAAAAATGACCCACATGGCAGCTCACACTGTGTGGGGAGTTGTTTGTTTGCAGGATCTGGCCACGCCGTGAGCCAAGTGTGCTACCATGTTACTGCAGCTGTGGGGAAGCGGAAAGGGGTGGGGGCAGGCCTGGTGCAGCTCATCTTTGTGTGTGGCCAGAGCATACAGAGGACTGCCTTCCATCATGAGTGATGTGGGATTTTAAAGCAGCAATCATATCCTAAGTGGTTACCTTTTCTGATTGCTAGCAAATTTGCGTACCGTTGTGCGACTAAACCCGGCAAGACAACTCAAAAATCTCACAAAACCCAGAATTTCAATGGGGGGGGGGCAGGGAGAGAGAATGGTAAAAACAACAGAAGGTTGCTAGTAAGTAAGTGATGTGATTGCACAGATCTTCTGTTCTCTCCTGCCTTCAAACACGCTAAGTGATTACCATAATTGCTCTGGTATGTCTCATTGTTTAATGGCTTCATCCTGCCCCCGAGATGGCTTGGCGATGGCTTTTGCCTGAGAGCCATGAACGTGTAATTTCTTTTGTCTTCCTGGCTTTGCTCCTGTGAATAGGGGCTGCTTGACTGAGCTGTAGTAAATAGCTGCCCTGTTAGCAGGCTTTCAATAAGGGATTGCTTTCTTTAGAATTCCATCAACCTTGTTCCTCATTTGTGTAGTAACAAGGCAGGCATGTCCTGACCCATCAATCAAGCTTTGAAAGGGCCATTCATAACAATTCCGATTGGACACACAGAGGCCAGTCCGCAAGAACACTTACTATTGTAGCAGGCTTTGGGGGCCTAACCAGTTCCTTTTGCAGCCAATGGCAACATTTCCATTGATTTTTTTTAGTGGGATCAGGAAGCAAAATACTTGGCAATAGTGGCCCAGCCAGATAAGTTGTTAACATCAGGATGAAACTTGCCACCAATATTAAATATTTTAAGCAATTTTTTTTTCTTTTAAGGGAAGGAAAACCCTAGAGTGCAACTCAATTTAGAGAGGGTAGAAAGTGGCATATAATGTTTGTCATTATTGTTTTACATGCCTGAGACCTTTTTGATATTTTTTTAAAGAAAAAATGGGCTTTTTGCACCTTCTGAGATTTTCCGGGTAGCAATTCTATATCCTCTTTGCTCGTTGTTTGCTGACTTTGATTAGTAAAGACAGATAACTGTACTAAGCATAGGGATTTATTTAAAGATGAGTAATTGAGGGAATATCCCTATCTATATATCAGAAAAGGACAGCTAGGTAATAAGAAGGAACAGGCTTTCCCCCAGTAATTGTGTAAATAATTTTTATGATTTGTAAGCATTGATTTGATTCTTTTAAGTGTCTAAGCTAAATAAGCCTGCTGGATGTTGATATCAATGCCTAACATTGGATTTTTTGTGGAAATTTGAGAGATGGATGGTGCTGACCTCTGGAATTGGGAGGCTCAAAAACAACAATTGAGGGGTTTGGAAAGATCCAGGAGAAAGAATGCTGGGATCTATAGTTTTTCCTAAGTGGAGGTGTGACTTTCTGAAGATGGTTGCTGAGAACACTTTGAATGAAAACATGCTGTATCCAGCCTTCCCTGCCATTGAGCTCCATCTCCTTGTAAATTTCATTTGGGAGAGAGGAGGAGGGTCAAAGCGGCAGTGAAGGCTGAAGACAGTACAGGCTGTGCTTGGTGTTTGCTCTTTTGGAGAATTTGGAGAATTCTTTCTTAAAGATTCACTTGGGCCACCTTCACACCGTACATTACAAACTCTAGGATACCTCTTTACCCACACACGGCTACCCTCAAAGAATTCTGGGAGCTGTAGTTTATCAAATCTTCCTTCCCAAAGAACTCTGGGAACTGTAGCTCTGTGAAATGAATAACAACTCTCAGCACACTTATCAAGCTACAGCTCCTCAAATTCCATGGGGGGAACTATGACAGCTCAAAGTGGTATCTCAAGTGCTTTGAATGCATGGTGTGAATGTGACCTTGGTCTACTCCAAATTGTGACCAATGGGCTTTGAATGATGCTTGCAGTTGTCAACCAGACACACTGTAACTAAAATGTGCTGTATCAGAAAACAATGGACATGCCCTCCAACCCACATTCCAGTGTCCCTAGTCTATTAAGATTTTTCTAAGCTGTGGCATAGAATTATTAGACAAGAGACACTTCAGAGAAGCAAAGCAATTTTACAGTGCGCCTGAATACTTCTGAACAGCAGGTGCTGTCACAGTCCTGTAGACCGCAGTGTCCAACCATCAGCCTTTCTTTTAAAATGGCATAAATTTCAACCTTCTAATAGATTCTAAGGACAATAGTGGTGGGTGAATAATCACATTCTATTGTACATGTTGGGCTTTTGCTTAAACCAAAAAGGCTTAATATTATAGTATTATGAAGATAGCTGCATAGAATTGTTCTACAAAGCAGCCTTTCCACCAACTGTTATATTGTTATGAAAGCAGAATACTGAAAATGATACTTTCAGCCCCCTCCCCCTTTTTAAAAAAGGATAGAGAAAAAGATTGCTTAGGTTAAGTAGAATTCTCTGATTGGACAGAAGCCCTTCCCTGCTCAAGAAGCTTCAGAACGTTTGAAAACTGAAGTGGGCTTGATAGAAATTGGCTCCCTATCATAGGAGCCAACTCCTAGGGATTTGAGGGGGCCACCCCCCAAAGTTGATGGGCTTGCCATTCAAATGGTGTACACATACCACGTATTGTGATTTTTTTTTTTATTTTTTTTTGCAGAGAGGGGCTTAACCCTCTCCAAATTTTATTCAAGTTGGCACCCTTGTGCCCTATTCTTGAATGAAAAGCCTTGAGTCAGGCAAAGAAGTTGCTCTGGAATGGCTCCCCCTCATCAAAGATACATTAGGGTAGCTTAATGAGATAAGTGGAGCAGCCATGGTTTGGGCAATCTGGATTGTCCTTCTTGTCTTTACTACTTAGCTTGAACTGTTGTGAGGACCCCCCCCCCCCCCCGCGTGAGGGTCAAACCACGGGTTAAGTTTAAACCAATTGGTACTGGCTCCCAATCAGCTACCAGCCGATATACAAAGTCCTCTACAAATGGGTGCCTGGATACCTAGAGATTGTTGAACCTCTTTTTATAACCAGTCACTGTGCTTTGAAGGAGAGCCCCTTCTGCAGATACTATTCCATCAGAGGTTCATACGATGAAGGAATCAATTTCCTTGGCTGCTTAGAACTATTGTGTTGCTGATCATGGAGTTTCTGCACATCATCTTTGCTTTTCCAGATTAATAGCTGTTTCATATTTAATATCAGTGTTTAAAAAGCAGCTCTGTACAGACGCCGTATATTTATTTTTGAAACCAGAACATTTTGTTTGTTAAAGGCAGCCTTCAGAGAGGCTGTGAAACTGTCATAATATCTGAAAGAGGGCTGCGGGGGGGGGGGAGAGAACACAACACATGGTAGATATGCACTGCAGTTAAATTTATGAACTGTTTTGGCACTAGGCGGCAATAGGCTCACAGCAAATCCTGGCTTGTTGTAATTTCCTCTAGAGAGTCAGCTGTACGGCGGCCAAAGCCCTTTAGGGTTGGGTGGACAGGAATCTCATGCTAATGCTTTAATTCTAATGTGCAGTAAATCACAGTTAGCCCCAGCACAGAGTCTAGCAAGTTGTCACCACCCAACAGCTGAACCAGCAAAGATGAGAATGCTATAGGTCAGAAGTTTCATCACCTGAAAGGTCATAAAGTATATTGCAGGTGGGAACTTAACACCTTAGATCATGTGGCTACATGGTAGAGGAGTAGGTCTGTGGCCTTGTCACAGACATAAACTAAACCCCTGTTTGTACTGAAAAGCTATCCCATCATACCCTGTACAATTAAACTGGCTGGAAATGTCATGTTTTATTACCCCACCTGTTGGATTCAACTACTGCGTTCGTGGTGATGACATTTGCAGTTTAAGCTTGGAAGCCTGCAAAGGGATTAGACAGGGAGAGAGCAGGGAACTGGGACTCTCTACAACTGTGTTTAATATATTTTCCACCCTGCCCAGGAAGCCAGCAGCACAAGTGGCCAAATGCACCAGGAACTGGCTTTGGGATTCAGTGACACTCAGGAGACTTGTACACTGAGCATTGCTGCCACTGCTGGCTGATTCAGAGTCATTGGAACAGATTGAAACAATAACTGTTCTTAAAGGCTAATAAAGGATGTGGTTGCTCTATGACCATTGTTGGGTGGGAGTGGCAAGAGACAGAAGCTTTTCCCACTCCCTACATTTACACATGCAGTTTCACTTAGATTTTCCACAGGGTGCTGTGAGTAATATAATGCAGCTTGATTTATAGGCTGTACTTTCAGACTTGCCAATGAGTAAATAGCTCAGCTGATGTCAAGTTGCCCTGAGCTGCAACCTGAAATGGGGAGAGCTGGGTTGATGCTATTTGCATAGATCTCCTCTGGTACATAATGATCTTCTTTTCATATAGCAAAGGCCAATCCTGTGGCCTGCGCACTGCGGGAGGCTCTCCAGGCCTTTGGAGCTTAGTGTCATCAGTATGTGGATAACACTCAACTCTTATTACTCCTTTCCATCACCAACTGCTGATGTTCTGAATCAATGTCTGGCATTGAAAATGGACTGGAGGAGGATGAAAAAATGGAAACTTAACCAGACAAGACAGATGGGCCTCGTTGTCAGCTGGGAGGCAGTTCAGGGTGCTGGGATTTAGCCTGCTTGGGGTGGGGTTGCACTCCCCTTGAAAATCAGGTTCCTGGGCAATCTTTCAAGATCCACAAGGTGGGCATGGCCTGAGGCAAAAGCAACAAATGTAAAGTTTATCTTTGTGTAGTAGGCTCATTTCTATAAACACACACTCACCCTCTCTGTCTTCCATCCGAGGAAACCAGAGGCATAATCAGAGTTCAAGTCAAGCCTTCTAGTCAAGCAAAAACACTTGGGGGGCAGTGAGGAGTGTAGCCTGGGGAGCAGTGGCGTAGCTGCGTTTCCAGCTCCCGGGGCAAGACAAGGGTTGTGCCCCCTAACCTTATTGCAGGTGTTGTATGGGAGTCAACAGACCCTACTCCTCATGGAGGTTACCACGTTCACCCTCTCAGCTCAATCAGATCCTATCAGGAGCGATAGCTGACACTCTTTGGTAGGCTTGGCAGCATCCCAGCAGTGCCAGAGTCAGAGCTGCAGCAGGTCTAGTAAGAGGACAGTGGAGAGCAGGTCGAGGTGCCAAGCGCAGCTGCTTCTCGTTGGCTGTGCAACTCAAGGATGAGTGCTGGTGGATCCTGCATGATTGGGTGGCTCCATACCTCACCTAAGGACACATGCCAGAAGGGAGGCCCCAGGGAAGGACTGACATGGGTCGGGAAAATCCACACTCCGGTTGGCAGGAGTTACACACATGGGCGGGCATCTGTTCACCAGCTGCAAGGAGAAGGAGGCACCACCACAGCCCCAGAGGCTCGGCCCAGGCGCGGCTTGCCTCCCCGTGGCTCCAGAAGGTGGCAGCCATGTGGTCTCAGCAACGGAGCCTGTTGTGGGGGCGCCAGATTGTGCCCCTCAGAATTCTGAGCCTGTGGCCATGGTTCCCCTCGCCCTGCCCATGCTACACTACTGCTGGGGAGAGTTCTGAGGGCCGGATAGAGAAAACTGGAGGGCCACATTGAGCCCTGGGTTGGAGATTCTCCAACCCTGACTTAATTAGATATCATCCAGACATAAGTTATTCATATCCTATTTATCAGTGATCTATGATTCACAAGGGTGGCTTCCAAAGAATGTATACTATTTCAGTAAATTTAACAATTTTTAAAAGGAGATATCACAGGCACAGATGGGGTAGAAAATGAGACCTGTATATACACCTATGATAAAAGGAACAGATTTCCAAAGAGCTTTAGGGTGTACCATTTGTGCAGAAATCATATCTTGGCTGTTGCTCCCTCTTTCCTCTCCCTCCCCCTCCTCCTCTGTCTTGCATGGGTAATATATGCTTAATAATAATCAAAACCTGATGGTATGGATTAAAGAATCAGGATGCTACAGAGTGAAGTTTTTTAAAATTGAAGAAATTAGATTTGTATGATTTTTAACTATTCTTTAATCTGCTTCTGGGCAACAAAAGTGATTTGGGTCAGCTGTTATTGCATTAAACTTTAATTTTCTTCCACGAGCACAGGATTATATAAAGGAGTATTGGATTGCACTCAGCATGGATTAGCTGAGCGGTGTCTCCTCTGCCAAGGACCAAATGGATTTCCTTCCTTTTGTGATTTATATTTTTATTACTCTTTCCCCCCTCCTTCTAATTCCCATTACCCTTCTGTTTGCCAGCATGGAGATACCCTCAAGAGCAGCAGCAAATACAGGCAGAATTATTGGCTTATTGAATGTATTTATGTTCCAAGGTTCCTCAGTAGCCACTTTCAGAGGAACAGAGTAGCCCCCCAGCCATAGAAGCTCTCTGTCTGTTAAATCAGGGAAACCAAAACTTCTCAAGGCAAACAGATCTATTCTTTCCTTTCCGTTTTTTTTTTTTAAATCCGTGATTAAACTTTTGTTAAATAAGATATAGGCAATGTTTTCTTAAATGAACTGCTTGATCCTGCGCCCCCTCCCTGCAAGTCAATTGCACCAGAGCCTTACAAAAAGGATTATCTTTACAGCTTTGGGGGACAACATTTTTTTTTTTTTAAAGAAAACAGACTAGGTTTAGATTTTACAAGAGTTATAAGTAGTTGCAGTGGACACTAAAGTAAGGCAGAAAAGTAAATAGAAACGCAAAAATAAAGGTGTTTTGGGCAATAGTGATGACTTTTCAGAAGTAACAATATGAGCACAATCTAGGACCCTCATAACACAGCCCTGTGTACATCCAGTTAGAAGTAAGCACCACTGAGTTCAGTTGGACATACTCGCAGGTAAGCAGGTGTGGGATTCAACAGACTCTGAATCAGGGGTGACACGTCCCTTTTCACCACAGGAGATGAAACAGGAAGTGCCTCTCTGCCCTGCTGCAGCCGCCACTCCCGCCACCACCACATTCTGCCACTGCCACCACCATGTGCCCTGTCTCATCAGCTGCTGGGAAAGATGGTGTCAATTTCAGGCAAGATCTCACCCCAAATGAACACAATTTTGCCTGAAATGGGCACTGATGCTGACACTGCTTCTTCACCACTGAAACAGATGGGGGGCTGTGGGGTCTCATCTTGGGAACTTCTGCCACCTGAGGCAGCGGCCTCCCTCTGCCTAATGGCTGGGCCAGCTCTGCTCTGTACAGATTAAATAGAATCTGAAAAGACATGCATAGGTATGACACTATAATGCTGTAAGTATAAGGCTGTTGAAGTCAGTGGAACTTACTTCCTAGTAAATGCATATAGGATTGCAACCCAAAAGAGCAATTCTAAACATCAGCTGGGAGCCGAGCAGTGGAGTACCACAACTCCACAGTCACTTAGGGACTCGTTGTTAAAACCATGTTTATGGAAGACAACCTTACTCAGCTGCGAGTGATTGCCCGAAGAAGAAGAAGAAGAAGGAGAAGAAGAAGAAGGAGAAGAAGAAGCAGCCATCAGGACAGCAGATGGGGTGGTTTGACCATCATTTTGTGGCTCTACTTCTCCCATAGGTGGGAGTCTTGTATCCACATGCTTTCTGTTGTTTCAGTGGTGGCCTTCATGCATTCACACCATTATTTAGTCAAATATACCTCCCTAGGTGATTGGTCTTTATTTACTATGTTTATTGTAGGTTTTCTAATGCACAATTACCTAACTTGAGCCTCTGGAGGTCAAATCAAGTAAGAGGAAGGAAAAGAGACAAGGCACCGACCCAGAATTATGAGAAAGGAAACCTCAAGGATATACTGAAGAGGTATGGTGTTGAGCCTATTATTTTGAGTCTTCACAGCTATGATGGAACAAATAAGTCTCCAATACTGCCTCAAAGACTTATAACTTGGGAATTTTTTTATTAATCAGTGTGCCTGAAGAACAGTCACTGCCATGAAATGCTTTAGACTCTATAAAGTGTATATTCAGTGCACCATGGAGGTTCCCTCGCTCAATATTACGATAATACAAAATTCATAAAGGGAAGAGTGAGTATGTGCGTGCATGTGTGTGCGCATTATGGTTGCATGTGATCTGAAAGAAACTTAGGCCTAAGTTAACAGTAATAAATTATTTCTGGGTTTCCTGGTTCATCTTTTTAAAATAAAAAATAATGAGTTCAATTATTTTGACCCATCTGTTTTTAAAAGAGGCCTAGTGTTTTCTTATATACAATATTTTTTTCGCAGTACATTGGGAAACTATGACATTAAATCAATTATGTGCAATCTGATCAAGCCTTTCTTATTCTGGAACTACTGTCAGAGAAGCTATCCTGTCAAAAACAAAATCAAAGAAGATATTTTCTGCTGCTTCCATCAGACAGAGGAAGAGATTCCCTATGGTTGCTCTATGACATGCAGTTTGTGACAGTTCTAGTACTTTGATGTACAATCATGTGCTTTCACCTAGAGAAAGACAGACTTCAGCACACATGGCATATAAAATCAAAGTCCATGTCTATCTTTCCAGAGAGCTCTCTGAACCCATGGGCTCATGAACTGCAACACTGTGCATACTACACTAGGACTTTTCCCTCTCTTCCTGTGTGCTATCTTCAGATGGCATGGATTCTCTTCCTGGTACAAATCTACTTTTACTAGTTTTGAAACTCAGCAATTATAATTCACTATACTTACACACTTCGTAAGTTAAGGAACAGTGGAATGGCAGAGTTGGCCCTGATGTTGTGCAGCTTCCTTCCACCAATGTCCACACATTGAACATGGACACCTGGAAGGAAAAGTCTTGGTGAGTCCACCTTTACTCACACAGGGTTCTAGCTCCTGTGGAATCATATGCACATTGAGGCCTGGGTGCATAAGCTTTTCTCTCTCAGAAGGCCACACTCATTCTTTGGCCATGGGAAGGATCCATGTGACCTCAGGGTCAAGGCCAAAGGTCTTGCTATATCATTCATAGATGACTTAGTTATGGGTCCAGGTTTAACACATAGCAGAGCAGCTCCCTCATTGTGATCTACTGAAAGTCAATCCACTTCCCTGTAAACCCATGGATTGCCATCACAGGATTAACATGTGAAAGGGGCTTATGAGAAGTGAACACTGTAGTACAAACCCTTAAATCACTGCTTCCGTGAAGCAGCTGATGTTTGCAGCTTGCTTTTGTGGTGTAGAGTTTGGAAAGATAATATTTATTGTAACCTCAGGTCTTAGAAAACTGATTTTTTTTTGTCTGTGAACATAAAATTTTGAATAGCCTCCAGTGTGCCTCTAAAGTAGCACAAAGGACCAGCATCTGCAGAAAATCCATCTATAAAACAGGGGAGGTGGGAGGAAATGAGGGGCTTGAAAGGCAGCTTTGCTCCTCACACTCTGTAAATATTTTTTTCCCACTCTGAAGGATTCTTCGTAATATACCTACTGCTGCTTCAACCAGACCAGATTCATTTCCTAGGAAACATACTTAACTAAGTATTTAAGTATTTGGTGAAGTAATTTTAGTTTTTTGAAGCTCTACATAATGTAAAATGAGGCTTCTAGCTTTTTAAATTTGACTGTGACCTGTGCATTACTCTCACAATCCAAGTACCTTTGCTAATCCCCACCTATTTTTTTAAAAAGGAAATGAGTATTCATAGCCATGTAAAGTCACTTAGTTAATGCCTTCGTTGGTCACTTTACTTGTGTATTTTATTGTCCTTAGTATTTTTATTTCTTTGCATGTACTAGGGGCCAACTGCAGTTGTTCAGATGGTCCAGTTAAAGATAGCTCACTTGGTAGATCATGAGACTGTTGGTCTCAGGGTTGTGAGTTCGAGCCCCACGTTGGGCAAAAGATCCCTGCATTGCAGGGAGTTGGGCTAGATGGCCCTTGTGGTCCCTTCCAACTCTACACTTCTATGATTCTATGATTCCCAAATGGATTTTTTTTTAAAAATCCATTGAGAAAATCTGTAGGTCTCAATGTTGGCCTAAAATAGAAAATGTTGGGATGTCTCACAGACATGTGAAAAGGGCATCTGTAATGTTTGCCAGGAAGTTTCTAACTTTGGCACTACGAGCATTAGACATAACTCTTCCTATTAAGGACCATTGAGCAACCTTAAGAGGAAATACAGGCAGATGGTGGTGCAAAGGTGCTATCTAGGTTAGTGAGGTTGAATATCATAAAAATATTGTTATTCTGAGATAGAACAAGGTATATTAAATACTCTTTAAATGTGCCACAGCAATCATAATGATGATATATATTCAGATCACTACGGTAAATGAAAAGGTTGGTACCTGGTACTTCTAATGATGATAAAGTTCCTATGCAAAATAGTCCAGGAGCAACCAAAGCACTCAACAAAATCTTAAAAGCTGTTGCTATTTAGTCAAACGCATATTAAATATTTTCAGATCAAGTTATTGAATGTAACACCCCTTTAAAAGAACAAAGGAGCTTCCCTCAACATCATGGGAATTGAGGCCAAACTCTTAAAACTTGCATAGAGATTTTGGTCACAGTTAAATATACCCCATAAATCTACTTTAAATCATTTCTGTTGCTGAAATACCTAATTTAGTCATCCATGGTTTATCATTTTTTACCTCCAGTTAATTGGTGCTGGAGCAAACAAAGATTCGCCCAGACCCTGACCTAATTTAACACAGACATTTGTTGACTCTGAGGACAAAGAATAACTTAGACTGAGTGGTTCTGAATTTCTGCCATATGCTGTAACATATGTAGAGGCAGCTTGTCTTCTTCTCCCTCAGATTTGTCAGGGTGTGGAGTCTTCACATTCATAAAGCTACACTATTCTCCAGACCCATTTCTCACAAAGATGATGGTGTTTGTTTTCTGCAATTTTAGCAAGCTATAGATAGAAAGTGGGTGTAGGATTTTTGCTTCTCGTCTTCATTGTGTTCCTGCATCTTTCCATTATGGCTTATCCTTGGCTGGTAAATGGTCTCAGTGAGAGCTATAACATTGTTTACATCCTGCCCTTCAACAGGTTCACAGGGAAGGCCAGACCAAAATATGTTCCTACCCAAGGCAAATAAAAAGATTGAGCTCCTGTTGAACCTTATTTCAACACTGGCAACGGGGCAGTGTCCTCCATCTCACCTGAGTGCAGCAGGCTAGCAGGACAGGGCAGGCGATGTAACACACACAGTCCTGTCTTCCAACACTTTGCCACTACTCTCCGTCCCTTAGCAACTGCTGCCTGAAGTGCCCTCCGTCGTCTAACAATGAGGCTGTCTCTGATCTGAGGTGGCTTCTTGAGGAATCATTTTGTGCCCAGCAGTGGACTAAGTGTCCTGGAACAAAACCATGTGGGCTTTTTACCCCTCAACTCACCATAATCTTCCACATATCCTACTTTGTCCTTACTGCTTACACTTACTTTCTGTCTCCCTCTTCTTACACTCAAAACAGGCTGGTGAGCAAATAGCTATTTTCAGAGCCCAAACTCTATCTCATAAGCGGCCCCATGGCTTCGGTTCCAAATCCCAAAGTGACTTAGTCTGGGTCATGTTTAAAGAGTCATACACAAGCCAGTTGAAAATGTACTTGGTTTGACATGTTGTGCTTGTGTGCGAGAGAAACAGCATGGGGGAAGGGAGAGAGGGAGAGACTGGGGGTTTGTGAAGAATATTTGAATTTATATTTAAAATACTTTTATCGTTTGGCAGCTACGGGCTACTGTAGCCCAAATCTTTCCCAGTGGCTTGTGTTTCTAAGGCAATGTGGTTGCAGAGGGTGTAACTGAGGTTGGGATTTGTCATGATATGCTTAAATGGGAAGGCCACATGTTGACATAAATTCAGTTCAGTGTAAGCTGACTGTACATATGTTATGGCATATGGCAGAATTTCAGCCCCGGTCCCTCTCTCTCCTGCCTCCTCCTCAGAGCCACTAAAAAGCAGTCTCATGAGACAACCCTCTGCTAAATTAGGTCAGAGACTAGCATGCCATGTGGTAACTGTTGATGGATAATAAGGGTGGGTTATGACTTGAGAACCAGTATGGCTTTTGTTCCTCAAGGAGACTATTTAGTGTGGATTTTGTTTTTCCACAGTTTAGATCAGTGCTTTTCTTCTATTTAAAAAGGTGCTGGTACTGCACACCCTGGAATACCCCCAGAAAAAAGCACTGGTTTAGATGTATGTTAATTCATTGTCCACAATTTTGTTTGCCACTTCCTGTTTGGCCTCTATGCATCGTGGTGATAAGATGAGATGAGAAGGTATATACAACCCTGTGGCGAGTGCAGCTCTTTGCTTGTGAAAAGATGATTCTACCACAATTATTGTAACCGGTTGATTTTAGCACGACTCTTTGTTGTTGCTGTTTAGTCATTTAGTCGTGTCCGACTCCTCATGACCCCAAGGACCAGAGCACGCCAGGCACTCCTGTCTTCCACTGCCTCCCACAGTTTGGGCAAACTCATGTTAGTAGCTTCGAGAACACTATCCAACCATCTCGTCCTCTGTCGTCCCCTTCTCCTTGTGCCCTCCATCTTTCCCAACATCAGGGTCTTTTCCAGGGAGTCTTCTCTTCTCATGAGGTGGCCAACGTATTGGAGCCTCAGCTTCAGGATCTGTCCTTCCAGTGAGAACTCAGGGCTGATTTCCTTCAGAATGGAGAGGTTTGATCTTCTTGCAGTCCATGGGACTCTCAAGAGTCTCCTCCAGCACCATAATTCAAAAGCATCAATTCTGGCCAAAATGACTGGCAGAATCCGAGACTTGGGAGAAGAAACAATCGAGGAAGACTGGGAAAAATTTAAAGACTATTTGAAAAAACATTATAAGTTGTATGAATGTTAAAAAATGCACTTTTTAGGAAACTCTAGCTTCAGCTATTGTCAATTAATGAAATGAAAATTAAGGTACAAGAAGTCAGAGGTGGAATAATGAAATAACTTTATTATGTTTAAGCTAAAACGTATAAGATTTGGGTTACAACATTTTGGAAACTAGGTAACATGATAAAATGAAAGATACAATAAGTTTTGAAATAAGTTAACAAATTGCTGATGTTTTGTATCACAGAGAACGCAGGGTTAGGAAGATGCGGGGAAGTCCATTAGATTTGCTGAAAAAAAGAATATGGAAATTTGCAACTTTTCTATTTTATTTCTTATATCTGTCTTTTATTCTTTTTTTCTGTATTTCATAAACTCAATAAAAATATTATATATAAAAAAACAAAAGCATCAATTATTCAGTGATCAGCCTTCTTTATGGTCCAGCTCTCACTTCCATACATCACTAATGGGAAAACCATAGCTTTAACTATACGGACCTTTGTCGGCAAGGTGATGGCTCTACTTTTTAGGATGCTGTCTAGGTTTGTCATTGCTTTTCTCCCAAGAAGCAGGCATCTTTTGATTTCGTGGCTGCTGTCACCATCTGCAGTGATCATGGAGCCCAAGAAAGTAAAATCTCTTACTGCCTCCATTTCTTCCCCTTCTGTTTGCCAGGAGGTGATGGGACCATGATCTTAGTTTTTTTGATGTTGAGCTTCAGACCACATTTTACACTCTCCTCTTTCATCCTTGTTAAGAGGTTATTTAATTCCTCCTCACTTTCTGCCATCAAAGTTGTGTCATCAGCATATCTGAGGTTGTTGACATTTCTTCCGGCAGTTTCAATTCTGGCTTGGGATTCATCCAGTCCAGCCTTTCGCATGATGAATTCTGCATATACGTTGAATAAGCAAGCCAGATTAAACTGCCCTGATTTAAACTTTAAACCAGATTTGAACTAGATAGTGCTTCAAAAAGAGGACTGCCCTCTGTAAAGTAGGACCACTGGCCACAATCATATGCATGAAACTTTGAAAAGGCTTCCCAGCATAAGAACTTAAAATTGTCTCTGGTAGGTTGGGATAGTTGGAGTCAATGCAGAGTGTACCCATTTGAACTGAGATATGCATTTGAAATGTTTGTGGAACATGGCAAAAAGAAAGAGCTGAAAGCTGGTCCTGCAAATGAAATTCATAGCTGACTTCCAAAAATTCCCTAGCATGTTCAAGGACAACTCTAACCCAGAAGCCTGTCATCCCGAATGTCACACTGAATGTCATCCTCTTTAAAATGGCTTTAGTTAAAAAAAAAAAATTAAAATTAGCTACACATATAGATATTTATCCCCATGTGGTAAGTAAAATGAAGGCATATTCTAAAGTCAGAAGAGGAGCAAAAATAATGATATACTCCATGTGGAACTTCATCTAACTTGACGTAATGGTGAATTGGTGCCAAAATCAGGCTGAGAGTCTGAATTCTCAGGTCTGGGAAGGGGTCTGGCTGAAATGGAGTGCCACAGTTGGGGCTGCAGACTATTTCCTTGTGAATGTTTTGCCTTTTTTTTTTTTTTTTTGGCAGGGTATACCCAGTTCTTTCAGCTCATTTTACATGGTGGCAGCAAAGTCTGATGGCTTGCACTGTGCTGTTGACAGGTTAACAAGAGATTCTCCTCATAAATGTAACCCCAGCAAATATGTTCCCAGTAGCAGGATAGGCAGTGATTTAAACCCTGCTTTCGACAGAAGCGCTCTCCAGTCATTCTCCTCTCACAATTACAATCCTGCTCATTGCGCATAAAGATTACCAAAGTCCGCCCCATTCAATACATGGACCACCATGGCAGGTAGACATATAATAGCAGGATCAGGGCTAGAAGGTGTGACCCTGCTCTCCCTCTCCCTCTAGAGAGAAACAAACAAAGTGGGCTTGGGTCAACTCTGAATAGGCAATTTTCCCACAACAAGAAGCCTATTGCATTTCCAAGAATGGTTCAACACCCTTGGCCCATCTGATCTTGTAAAGGTAAAGGTAAAGGTACCCCTGACCATTAGGTCTAGCTGCGGACGACTCTGGGGTTGTGCGCTCATCTCACTCAATAGGCCGAGGGAGCCGGCGTTTGTCCACAGACAGCTTCCAGGTCATGTGGCCAGCATGACAAAGCCGCTTTTGGCGAACCAGAGCAGTGCACGAAAACACCGTTTACCTTCCCGCTGGAGCGGTACCTATTTATCTACTTGCACTTTGACGTGCTTTCAAACTGCTAGGTTGGCAGGAGCAGGGACCGAGGAACAGGAGCTCACCCCATCGCGGGGGATTTGAACCACCGACCTTCTGATCGGCAAGCCCTAGGCTCTGTGGTTTAGACCACAGCGCCACCCGCGACCCTATCTGATCCTGTACTCTAGTACAAATGAAGGCGACTCCATGTTACTCTTTCTCCCTCTTTTCTCTCTAGTATGGAGATGCCTTTAGTCTTCTTTGATGTCTCCCTGTCAACTCCATCTTTACCATGTTCTTTTGTGGACAGATGTGATTTTCAAGCAAGCTTTCTTATATTATCCTCCTTATTCTTGTGCTTTTATTTTGGAGTTTTCACACATCCTTCACATTGCCTATACAGTCTCCAGTCAAAGACGCCTAAATCCTAAATACTCCTTTGCACTTCATGGCTATTCCCTTATCGCATGCATTTTCTGCTGCCTCAAGGCAGATCTGTTTCTCAGTTGGTTAGACCATGGTGCTGATAACACCAAGGTTGCAGGTTCAATCCCTGTATGGACCAGCTGCATATTCCTGCATTGCAGGGGGTTGGACTAGATGATCCTCAGGGTCCCTTCCAACTCTACAGTGCTATGATTCTTTGGTGGTGGTGGTGTGTGTGTGTGTGTGTGTGTGTGTGTGTGTGTGGTGGGGTTGTTACTGAAATCTCTCCCCTCGCCCCCCACCCCAAGCTGATGGAAGATGTGTAAATGTGTCTAAAGAGGAGAACAGCATAACTTTTTTTAAGCAGAGCTTTGGGAGAGACTGAGTCTCTGGGGCTCCCCCCTCCCATTAAAAATGAAGATGAAAAGAGCAATATCTGCACAATACAAGCCAAGCAACTTTAGTGCATTATTGTATCCTCCTCTCAGCTTACATCAGAAAAAAAAGGAAGCACCTTTGCAGTTGTGCATCAATCTCTTGCTTTTTGCTAGATAGCAGAATCCCCTAGTCATCCATGGGCTGGATTTACATTATTCCATTAAGTATTGATTGTAATGCTTGAAAGCTTTATTGTTGCTATTTATCAGAGCTTTTTGCACTGAACTCTGTAGAAGATAATACTCCCTAGTTGCCTGATGTACACTTACAGCTCAGTCAGGCAAAAATGTGCTAAAGGAGGTAGAGAATCTCTCTCTCTCTGTGTGTGTGTGTGTGTGTGTGTGCGCGCACACACACACACACACACACACACACACACACACTCGATCAGATTATTCATAAAGGACATCTCTGTTAACTTCCCCAACTTGCTCAGTGCATTCTGTCAAGGCACATTTCCCCATTATTATCAGCAGAGTGATGTGAATGAAAGATCTATACCAATTATCTTGCCTGTGCATGGCTTGTGTTTATATATGGAAAGAGAGAGAGAGAGAGCTCCATTCAGGTATTAATTCATGTACAAATGGCCCAGTGATCTTCCTGCCTCAGCAGGTCTGTCTTGCTCTCCTTACTTATCAGATGAAGATTATTATTTTGTTCTGGTTGGCTGTTTAGGGTTGTGTCTGCTAATGCTGCCTCCATCCATTCTGCCTTCAAGGATCATGGAGTCTACATGCATACACTGAACATGCACAAGCTCCAGTATGGATGATCCTATACCCTGCAAAAGGACTTCAGATTGTGTGTATGGGAACCAATGTATATGTGTGTTGATGTATTACTAAGATTTTGTGCATCAAATTTAGAAGAATTCCAAATCAAAAACTCAAATGGAACCCTTCAGAGACATTTGGGACTTGTCCAAATTGAAGCAGATTATTTCTGAAGCTCACTGAATTGAAGGTGGGGTTCTGAAGTAATTTCAGGTGATTGTGAGATTTGAACATAAAAAATTAAAAATCTTCATACGGTATTTCAGCAAAAAGTAAACATTTATTTCTAAGCTCGCCATGTGTGGAAAATGGCAGATGGGTAGAGGGTAAAGGCTCTTTTGTGACTGATGTCCATAGCATCTAATAAGAGGAAATGATTTTACTTGAGCTCTCCAGCCACAGTGATTTGGGGAAGTAATAGATCGCATTGTCTTTTCTGTGTTCTTTACTTGTTCAGTTAGTTGTGCTTGCTTGGAAAACGCTGGACACTCGAGTCCTTCTGCCTCTGGATCACACACAACTACTTCTGTCAAATCAGTTTACACTTAGTTTCTGTGACTTTTGGTGCCAGTTCAGCAGAACATAAACCTGAAATTGTCAGACACAAACCCTAGTCCTGTTATCAAAGCTGCTTGTCCAGAGGCACAACAACTCTGCCAAAAAAAGCTGTCTGGAGTTTCACTGTTTGAAATATGGCAATCCTAAAAGAAGGCCCTCAGATCATGATCAGTGTCTGGGTCAGTTCATATGGAAAGAGGTGTCATTGAGGTGTTGAACCATTTCCCTGACACCAAAACAGATGGATTTTCCTTCCCGTTGAGACCAAGCTGGAGAAACACACACACACAAAAGGAAAGGCTGCCCTCACTGCCGTTCTACCCTACAAATTCAAGCACGGCAGGGGTTTGGATCTGGCAGTTCTCCTGCCTTTCATCCTCCAACACCCCCTCTGGATTGCTCTCTTATACGTGTTTCTACTACAATTTGCCTGACATGGATTTCAGTGTATTACCATATATTAGGTATTAACATATATTAGACGCGGGTGGCTCTGTGGCCTAAACCACTGAGCCTCTTGGGCTTGCTGATTGGAAGGTCGGCGGTTCAAACCCCACAATGGGATGAGCTCCTGTTGCTCTGTCCCAGCTCCTGCCAACCTAGCAGTTCGAAAGCACACCAGTGCAAGTAGATAAATAGGTACCGCTGCGGCGGGAAGGTAAACGGTGTTTCTGTGCGCTCTGGCACTCGTCACAGTCCTCCGTACACCAGTAGCGGTTTAGTCACACTGGCTACATGACCCAAAAAGCTGTCTGTGGACAAACACTGGCTCCCTTGGCGTGAAAGTGAGATGAGTGCCGCAACCCCATAGTCGCCTTTGACTGGACTTAACTGTCTAGAGGTCCTTTATCTTTACCTTTACTAGGCCACAGTACAATAATCTATGATAAAATTTCTCTTAGGAGATATACTCACCAGCAATGGTTTTGCAATTTGAGACTGAATTCCCGAGGAGTTCTCACCTCAGCTACTATAGAAGGAATTCAGTTACAATCTCTTTTCTCTATACTCTTTTCAAAAAAGCTTGACACACAAGATGATGATGTCCATTTGCCCAGGGATTTACTAGAATGCAGAAAGCATAGAACATTCTTATCTTGTTGCAAGCTGAATCCAACTAATGAAATAAGTTCACTATTGCCCAGGTAATGCTCTGACTGTAATTGGTAGATAACTGATTTTGAAAATCTTTTTTAAAAAGTCAAATGTAATGTCAGAGCTGTGTATTCTGCGATAAAAAGATAAAAAATAGGAACTCCACACATAGATAGCCAAAATTCTGTGCCAAGAAAAAGACAAATTAATTATCCTACCAAATTAGACAAATTGATTTATTTTTTGATAGTTGCTTATGTTGCATAATTTAGCAGATGATATGAAATATCTCATTCTCAGGTGATCCTGGGGAAAATTCTACAATAGCAGTCAATGCAGAAAAACAATGCATTGATCACCAGAAGCCAGTATGACTTAATCAAGAAAAAACAACAACCCATGCCAAACCAACCTATTCTGCTTTTGTGATAGAATTGTCTGGTAGATCATGGGAATGCTGTGAGCATAGTGTATCTTTATTTCAGAAAAGTGTTTGATCAGGTCTTCCGTGATATCTTTGTTGACAAGATTGCAGAATGGGACTTGATCTATACTTCTGTTAGGTATATTCACCGATGACTGAGTATCCACACACAACCATACATGAATGGCTCGGCATCAAAATGGAGGACTGAGTATGGTGCCATGATGGTGAGGTGGTCCCAGGATTTTGGCCATTCAATAACCATGGCCCAATGGGAAAATTTATGGAAGATCAATTGGAAATTCACAAACTGTTACACGATTAGAGAGAACTTTCAAAAAAATGCAACATCGATGGTATCTAACACCATGGAAACTTTCAAAAATGTATAAAAATGTGTCAAGTAATTGTTGGAGATGCGGGGACTCAGGAACATTCTATCATATGTGGTGGACATGTAGGAAAATACAGGTATTCTGGGAGAGTATACATGCAGAACTGCAAAAAATGCTAAAGATCTCATTCAATAAAAAACCAGAGGCCTACCTCCTGGGAATAACAGATTTGGATATTCCACAAAAGAGGAAGGGTATCTTTTTATATGCGACGGTGGCAGCAAGAGTTTTGATCGCAGCAAAATGGAAGAGTAATGAAATCCCCTCTATACAAGATTGGATCCAAAAGCTGACAGAATATGCCGAATTAGATGGTTTATCAGAAAAAATAAGGAATAAATCAAAACAGGAATTTGTTTCTAAATGGGAGGTTTTCAAAGAATATCTGAAAAATAAATATAGTAGTTTAAATTCTGTTGCAGCATTCGAGGAACTTCAGTAATAGTTGCTAGGTAGATAGAAGAAATCAGATTTATTGAGAATAAGTTTAATTATGAAAAAAATGTGTATTGGCAATAAGTAATATGAATTTGAAATATGGAATAGACGGGAAGTTGGGTCTTTAGTGTTAAGACCAATAGATGTTTTATTGTTTGCCAATAAAATTATGTGTCTATGGTTATTTTTGTAATTTGTGTGTAATTTGGTATTTGTGTTTTTTTTGTGGTTTTTTTTCTTGTTGTATAAATAAATATTATTTGGAAAAGAAAAAAAAAAGAGTATGGTGCCATGACTTTACTTGCCCCAGAACTGACGTAACTTGACCAACGTGGCCTGGTGGACCAAATGGGGAGGCCTGGCATATCTAATGAGGCATGTGAGCTGGAGGTTCTGCACCCATTCCCTTGTAGAAAATAGCTATTTATATACCAACTCTGTGGGTTGTGTGCACATGGAAATAATTTCAAGAGCACAATGGAACTTCCCCTTCATCTCCTCTGCCCACACCTCCCAAATCTGTTCTGGAGGCCCTCTGCAGCAAATTTAGGTGTGGTACAGGGAGCATATGAGGCAAGAAGATGGCGGTGGAGTTATTTTGTAATTACAAAAGTTGTTCAATGTGTAAAATGATTTAGTTGAATCATAGAGTCATAGAGTGGGAAGGGACCCTAGTCTAACCCCTTGCAATACAGGAATCTCAGTTAATAATAATAATAATAATAAATAATAATAATAATATTTATACCTCGCCCATGTGGCTGGGTTTCCCCAGCCACTCTGGGTGGTTCCCAACCGAATATTAAAAACACAATACAGCCTTAAACATTAAAAACTTCCCTAAACAGGACTGCCTCTGGTCTTTTAAAAGTAAGATAGTTGCTTATTGCTTTGACATCTGATGGGAGGGTGTTCCACAGGGCAGGCGCCATTACTGAGAAGGCCCTCTGCCTGATTCCCTGTAACCTCACCTCTGTAGTTTTAATTTGAACTTGCCTAATTCTAACTTCCTGAACCAATATGTGAACCAAAACATTAGAAATTTACATTTCTCCAAATTTTGTAATGTGTATTTTTAAAAATACAGTGGTGCCCCGCAAGACGAACGCCTCGCAAGACGGAAAACCCGGTAGACGAAAGGGTTTTCCGTTTTGGAGGCGCTTCGCAAAACGAATTTCCCTATGGGCTTGCTTCGCAAGACGAAATGTCTTGCGAGTTTTTTCGACTTTTTTCCCCTTCCCCCCTTTTTCTAAGCTGCTAAGTCGCTTATCAGCTGATCCGCTAATCTGCTAATCCGCTAATCCGCTAAAAGCCACTAAACCGCTAATTGCGCTAATCCGCTAATCCGTCAATGGGCTTGCTTCACAAGACGAAAAAACTGCTAGACGAAGAGAATCGCGGAACGGATTCTTTTCGTCTTGCGAGGCACCACTGTAAGTAAATTAGAGGAAATTGCAAACCAGGACGCCTACGTCAGTGAAAAGAATGTACAAAATATTGATTTTAAAAATATGTTTATTAGGATAAATTTTCACATGGAGTTTAAAAAAATGCAGACTGATGCACAAATGGAACTAATTGAAAACAAGACTGAAAATATTGATAGATCCTGAAATTGACAGGTTGATTAATTTCTATTCTTTGCTGCCAAAAAGGACAAGAGACCAGTGTTGTTGCTTTTATAGAAGGTGTAATGGGTGGATTCTGCAGTCAAATATCTACTTGCATACATGGCAAACTTGTAGAAATGCAAAACTGTCTTCATAGCGCCTCTTTTTCTAGACGGAGCTGACAAATGTGTGATGGGAGAACGTCAGCGTTTGCTGAGTTTAACTCTGGCTCAACATTCACTGTGTTCCATTTGGTGGATAAATAAAAGGACATTCTGCATGAGTAGGAAATCGAACTTAAAATAAAAGCAAAAAGACCATTAAAAGCTCCATAAACTGGCACCCGGCCTGGACTTATATTAAAATGATCTGCAATAAATAACTTATGAGATACTGCCCAATATTTTTTTTAAAAAGTTTATTATCTACAGAATCACATTAGAAAAAAATTAAGCTTCGTACCTTAAAAGCTGCCTGATGTGCCCCAAATAGTCCAGATTCCCTCATTTTGGTAAATCATTGCCCCCTTATCCCAATCTCTCCCCCCCTCTTATTTCTTATTTAGTTTCTTTTGTGTGTGCGTGGGCACAGTCATTACATCAAAGAAAGATCCCTGTTTTGATTACACAGTTTCTCAGTTCAAATTTACCAGGATTGTATTTGTAGATTCCTCCTACATTAGCTGTTCTTCTATGTGCCTGATCATCAACTTAGGTTAACTGGGGGCTCTGGATGCTTGTAGGAACCCAAATGGGTGTAGTGGATGGTTGTAGGATTCCATACTTCAAGTAATTGAGGCTGTGAGCAGAGAGCGTGTTCTCCTTCATGGAGAGCACGTGTTGCGGTGGGGTCTGCTGAGCCACCCCTCTGTTACCAGGCAGGGTCTCTAAAGATGGCCTGGGGCAGTGATTGGTTCACTGGGTTCCTGGGGTAAAAGTTATGTTGCAATTTTGGTGGGAGGGGTAAAATGTTTAAATACTCTGCATGCAGCCTGGAGCTTTCTCTTTGCTGCGTGCAACGGATCACCCGCCCACCCGCCCTTGAGTAAGGGGTTGTTGCATTGACCTTGCTATGCCTGTCATGGGGTCATCTGCTGTTGGGGCAGGGGCCTGGTAGGAATTTTGTCCATCTGGCTGATTGGCTGGGCCATTTGGTTTTTGCCTACTGCGTAGCAAATCGTCACAACTTGTAAGGTTGTGGTTAGGCATTGGTTATAAATCTGGTGGAGGAGGGTTTAGGATAGGCTGGGCCTGCCCCTCCATGGTTGCTGCAGAAAGGGAATTCCGTTAAAGGAATCCTGGGGCTTGCCATCTTTTCGTCCAATCCCTGGAATGGGACTAGGGCCGGCAAGCCTTCGGGGAGCATGCGGATGAGAATTGAGGGTCTGTGGCCCAGCTCCATTTCTCCCCGACTTGCTTTCCCCTGCACTGTCTTTCGGTGGTGCCCGGAAGTCAGTTCTGTCCCCAGGCGGGGGGACAGATAGTCTTAACCAATGCCTAAACAACCACTCACGGTTTTGTATTTAAATAAAGTTGTGGCCAAAATTATGCCAAAAACCTTAAGCAAAAATTAAGTGTGCGTTGTGAGTTATTTGGGGGGTGGCTTGGGGACCTCGACACACAATAGGCTCCAAGCGTAGGGACTCCTACCCACCACTGTTTTTACCTTTGGTTCATTTTAGCCCTGAGCTGCATGGATCAGGGCCACACTAGGCATTCAGTTAAATACATAGCAGGCAGCTATGCATCTTGTTTTCTTGAACTAGCTACAGAGTTGGAGAAGCCCATTTATCACTGCGAAGGCAGCACATAGGGAAGCTTATCTGTTAAGTCCCCAACTGAGACTGTTAAGCGATGTTTTGTAGTTTGTTAACTATTATTAAAGATGGTCAACTGTAGCAAATAGTGAACTGATGTATCAGTTATTGTTGAATTATTGTTACTGTTGAATCTTAAATAAATTTACAGTGGTACCTTGGGTTACATACGCTTCAGGTTACAGACTCCGCTAACCCAGAAATATTGCTTCAGGTTAAGAACTTTGCTTCAGGATGAGAACAGAAATTGTGCTCCAGCAGCGTGGCAGCAGCAGGAGGCCCTATTAGCTAAAGTGGTGCTTCAGGTTAAGAACAGTTTCATGTTAACGAATTTCTGGAACGAATTAAGTACTTAACCCAAGGTACCACTGTATTAATAAAGCTAACAGAGAGAGAGAGACTCTTAAATCACCAATTGCCTCCAACGTAGACAAAGATGAGCCTTAGGCCAAAGGTCAGCAAACTTACTCAGGAGGGGGCCGGTCCACTGTCCCTCAGACCTTGTGGGGAGCCGGACTACATTTTGAAGGAAAAAAATGAATGAATTCCTATGCCCCACAAATAACCCAGAGACACATTTTAAATACAGTGGTGCCCCGCAAGACGAATGCCTCGCAAGACGAAAAACCCACTAGACGAAAGGGTTTTCCGTTTTTCAAGGCGCTTTGCAAGACAAATTTCCCTATGGGCTTGCTTCGCAAGACGAAAACGTCTTGCGAGTTTTCCCCCCTTTCCCCCCCTTTTTCTAAGCCGCCAAGCCGCTAATAGTGCTAATTCGCTAAGCCGCTAATAGGGTTGCTTCACAAGACGAAAAAACCACTAGACGAAGAGACTCGCAGAACGGATTATTTTCGTCTTGCGAGGCACCACTGTAAAAGGACACATATTCTACTCATGTAAAAACACACTGATTCCCGGACCATCCGAGGGCTGGGTTGAGAAGGCGATTGGGCCAGATCCGGCCCCCGGGCCTTAGTTTGCCTACCCATGCCTTAGGCTAAAAAGTGTCTAATGGCACCAATGGAAGTCTTTGTTTTTCTGAGACTCCTAGCCTCATTGGCATGTATGCATGCGATCTCCCCGACCTGCTGTAGCTACCTGTTGCATATTTATGAGCATATTTAGTTAGCCCCTTAGAGGAGCTTGCAAGACAAGGGAAGCAAGGGAAAAACATATTTAAATCCCAGGACAAGAAGACACTGGCTTTTAGCAGTTTAAAACCAGTCAGGAGGGAAAATAAAGCCCAATGCAGAAATAAAGCACAGTGTAGTTGTTAGGTTTAATGTAAGTTGAATAATTAAAGTGCAAAACAACTGGCCATTATGCAGATTCACCAGGCTTTATGGAGAATGTGCACATAATCTGTCCACAGAGAGGAAATTGTACATATTTCCCAGTCAATATACGCAATCTTCAAGAAGCTTTGGGGAATTTGCATTTATCAACATTGCATGTTCTTTGGTCATTATGCATAGTTTCAACATGGGGGGATGTGCATATCTTAACTGTATTTTGTACATTCTCTGGCCAATATGCAGAACTCTCCAATTAGCTTTGGGGAATTTTCATTGCAGTACTGAATTTTGTATACCATCTAGCCATTATACAGTCTTCAGCAGGCCTTGGGGAATGTGCATATCTTGACTTCAGTTTGTACACTTTCCAGGCAATATGTACATCCTCCAGGAGGTTTGTATAGTGTCCAAAAACATGCCCTTGTTTTCTTTCTCTAGTTCAGAAGTGTGCAATCTGGGCATCCTGAGTTGCTTTTGGCCAATTGCCCAATCTTACATGGTCCACAACAATTAACTCTTTTTCTGAAGTCCTGCTGGGGATTATACATAATAGCTGGAGAAGGTACAAATTATTAAAAAATGAGGGCAAAACAGACCGATATAAAATAAAGCACACATACTGTGTACACCTGGTATTACTCAGATCACCCTTACTTTGAAGGGAAACGATTATAATACAGGCCAAGACCATAAGGAGAGAATGGTTTTCAGCTGTTTGCTTTTATCTCCAGAAATATTGTACTTTTTCCCAATTAAAAAAAACCCCAAGTTCCCTTTGAGATGGTATTGGATATGAAAGCAGAATGTAATTTGAGAATCATGATGGAAACCATCCTGTACAATGAAGAGATATCTCAGTTATTACTTCTTCATGCAACATGCAATTTTGACTGAGTTCCTTTCAGGAAACTATATCACAGGTTCTTTTAAAAAACAAAATGAAACCTTAAATACAATTTTGGAAATGATGTCAGCAATATTCATATACTGAAGTAAAGATGTTTTGCATTACATATTAGGATGCACTAACATGCACATACCTTTCCACTACAGCGCTACCTTGGTTTACGAACTTAATCCGTTCTGGAAGTCTGTTCTTAAACCAAAACCATTCTTAAACAGAGGCACGCTTTCCCTAATGAGGCCTCCCACAGCCAGTGCCTTCCCACCATTCAGATTCTGTTCTTAGACCGAGGTAAAGTTCGCAAACCAGGACACCACTTCTGGTTTTGTGGAGTTTGTAAACTGAATAAACAGTCATACCTTGGGTTAGAGACTTGTGCGATTTTGGGTTTCACACTGCGCCAAACCCTGAAGTACCGGAACGGGTTACTTCCAGGTTTTGGTGCTTGTGCATGCGTAGAAGCACCAAATTGTGACCCATGCGTGCACAGACGTGGCGGGTTGCGAATGTGCTTCCCGCACGGATCACGTTCACAACCCAAGTGTCCACTGTAGTTCTTAAACAGGGCTGTTCTTAAACCAAGGTACCACTGTATAAGAACGGTGGTGGTTTGTTTCCAAATGTCAGTCACGGATAACCCTGAGAAACGAGCCTTATGGGGTTCTGAAATATAATTGTCAGTGCTGGGATATGACTAAAGAAGGGACAATTATTTATCTGTCTGGGAACATTTCCAAGCTTATTATTAAAATAATCTCAGAGGAGTGCACAGCAAACACATAAAAGATACAATAAAATCATCAATATAAACTGTATAACAATAAAGCAGCACCTGGAAATACATGTGTGCATGTACACACAGTGCATTTGTAACCCTGAGGGAAAAGGTATGTCTTCAAAAGATGTCTGAAACACATAATACATAGTGTTATCTATAAGATGGGGGGGGAGTTTTTCCAAAGCACAGGCACAATGGCAGAAAATGCCTGCTTCTGTGTTTCTGTCAGGTGGCAATCTGTGGATTTCAGTGTCATGAATAAAGTCTCCCTTGATGATCTTAGTGATCTAATGAGTCTACAAAGGGAAAAGCAGGTAGAGGATTTAAGTGCATATTTTTAGCTGCCCGTTGTGAAATGGCTTAATTTCTAGTGCCCAAATGACTGATTTTAGTAGCTTACACCAACAGCCCTAGGAAAATCTATTAGACTGGGATGTGTCACTCATGAATGTTGTTTGTGCAAGATAGCAAACAGACAGGTGTCAGTTTTACATCATATACACTCTCTAGCTAATGTGCATTTTGCATTGGAATTACAGGTGCAGGAAGAGAATGAAGTGCTGCTTCTGAAAATGGCCTGGAAAATTGAAAAGTCATTTGGTGAAGCTGGCAGATGATGAATGAAGCTAGTAAGTAATAAACCTGTTAGGGAGCTTCCAGACCAACTGCTTAATGAACATTAATGCTGAAACATTTGCATAAAACTTGTACAGTTGTTCTACAATGTCACCTGTTTACTGAGCTTTCATTCTGATCTGCTAGTGTGGAAGTTGTTTGACTCTGCCAGTATTTGGTTGTTATCCTGCTCTTTCCAGTGCTATTTCCCATCACTTTGCATATTGGAATTTTTGTCATTCAAAAATTGGCAGGATAACTAGGTTAGAAAGTGTGGGTTAACCAACTTGCCATGCACCCTGAAAACATCTCGTAGAAGCGATAGATTTGGAAGCGATTGAGAGTCTAAACAAGAGAATAGGTTATTTGAATGATTAGACCTTTGAATAAGTTATTGGAGTGATGTAATCAAATAGATGATAACATCTCCCCTTCAAAACCTATTCTCAATTATCTTACTTCCTCTTCATAACCCACTCTTTCTCCTCTATTTGCTTTCCTCTATTTTCACCTCATTTTCCAATTTCTATGTTGTCCTTTATCCTAGATATGCTATTTCTATTGTTAATACAGTGGTACCTTGGGTTACATACACTTCAGGTTACATACGCTTCAGGTTACAGACTCCGCTAACCCAGAAATAGTGCTTCAGGTTAAGAACTTTGCTTCAGGATGAGAACAGAAACCGCATGATGATGGCACGGCGGCAGCGGGATGCCCTATTAGCTAAATTGGTACCTCAGGTTAAGAACAGTTTCAGGTTAAGAACGGACCTCCAGAATGAATTAAGTTCTTAACCTGAGGTACCACTGTAATAGTTCCCCCCCCAACCGCTTTTCACTAATTTTACATTTTTTATATGTGCATTTTTGGCATGTTCTTATATTAACATAATTTCTATTGGATTGATCAAGATAATTATGTATGTAAGCATGTCTAATGGAATGTGTCGTTCTCCTCTCTGTTTGTTTCCAGTTTTTCATTATAAAGGCACCCCCCCCCAGCAATGATGAGACAACACCATGATATCCAAACCACATGACAATATGAAAGCATCTAAGCTTTTTTTAAAAAAGAAAAAAATGTAGTATAAGGATCAAAGGTAGTGTGTGACTCAACAGCCTGTCTGGAAGAACCTTTAGTTTTTAAGATTCCACAAGACAGACTAAAACAGCTTCTGCTCTGAAAATAGTAGATGTTTGGTACAATACACCAAGACTTGTGCCAAACTTGTAGCCATCCCACACAAATGTTAAAACGCATCCATGCTTTACAACAAGCCTATCTCATCACACCACAACACAAATGCATTCCATCAGTACTCAGAAAGTCTAAAAAGTCAGCAGTACAGGCTGTTGCCTCAACAAATCAAGACATAGCAAATGATCACAATAAGAGGAGGAGTTGTAAGTGACTTACAAATAGGAGTTTAAAGTGATGTACAGTGATACCTTGGGTTAAGAGCTTAATTCATTCTGGAGGTCCGTTCTTAACCTGAAATTGTTCTTCACCTGAAGCACCACTTTAGCTAATGGGGCCTCCTGCTGCCACCACGCCACTGCCATGCAATTTCTGTTCTCATCCTGAAGCAAAGTTCTTAACCCGAAGTACTATTTCTGGGTTAGCAGAGTCTGTAACCTGAAGCGTATGTAACCTGAAGCATCTGTAACCTGAAGCATCTGTAACCCAAGGTACCACTGTACAAATAAAAAATGCACATAAAATCAACAGTGTGCCCAGTGGTCTCTTAGTACTTTTTCCTGTATAAGTGGAGAATAAGTGGGAATACAATGTTGTACTTGAGTGTGCATGTGGGACATTGGAACATACACTATGTGCCCAAATTCCTTTTGGGTCCTTGCAAACAGAAGCTGGCCAAACTGCCAACTCCTGGGTGGTGGGAGGGTTTCATCTACACAGTGATACAAGAGTCTCTCTCTCTCTCTCTCTCTCTCTCTCTCTCTCTCTCTCTCTCTCTCTCTCTCTCCACTCACACACCACCCATCATAATTACAAGTTGTACACCTGGAAAAGAGCCACATTCTCCTCCAGTTCATCCCTCTATTTAATACTTTTTATTTCAACAGTTATTTAATGTTCTCCATTATATTTTTGGCAACAATGCCAAATATTGGGAAGATAGTTCATGTTCTAATGTCAGTGAGTCATATGCAGGTAATTAATTCAGATTCCAAACATTTTGATGTGGATTTGTACACTTAATTGCATGATTATGTAACCAAACCACCACCACGACTGGGAAGGAGAGCTTGATTGCGTGTCTCTTGGCTCTGATCAGTATCAGATTTATGGCTGTGTTTGGCCTGGCACACCCTTTTAAAAAATTCTTTTATGATATTAATTTGGATTAATAGATAAGTTATGAAAATGTAGCATGTGAAAGTAAGTGGCTAAATAATTAATGCACAAATCTAACACAGAGATGATAATAATTCTTACAAATATGTATTTGATCCTATTCCCCTATCTAGCCCAGAGGCTCAATGTGCTAACAAGTTATTATAATAATTATTATTTTCAAAGAGTATGAAATATAGTCAATGTTAAATAATTTCACATCTGCTTAACCACCATCACCAAATGCCTGCCCAAAATATCCTATGAGATGGTTTTTGCAAGCTTCCAAAGGAAGAGGGTTGTATGACAGTGAAGTTGCAGATGTCTTTCTTCAAGTAATATTTTTAATTTATATACAACTGATAGTATTTAAGAAGGCATTTCCCATTGATCTTTATGAGGGATCTATACCAGGAGGATCCACCAGTCTATTGTCTCCCCATCCCTCATTTTAATAGACAATAGTCTGGCTGAGGCATGAAAATGGAGTGCTGTGCAATATCATTATGCAGCATGGAAGGGGAAAAAAAAAGATAATTTAAACAAGAAGGCAACTGTAAATTGGCTCCCGAAATGGTGAGGATTGGAGAGGAGCAGACAGATGTTTGGAGAGTTATGGTCTCTTTTCATTTACTCATAAGAAATAACTTTGCATGGCTCTCCGGTTCCTTGAATATATAACCAAATCCTGCTGTACTTTCCCCTTTATGGTCGGGTAGAACAGAAGAGGAAGACGTAGAAAAGGCTCGGTGGGACTCGTGCATCCTGTTCACATTGTGGAGCAAAGCTGTGCAGTAGCGCTTTCTGTGTATATAGAAAAGACAATAAGGAACATGCGAGGATTTGGAGAAGAAGTGGTAGTTAATGAGACAGCTGTGAAGGAGCACAGGGAGATGCTGGTTATCCAGAGCACTGATCCATATCACATTTTGAAGGCCAGAACAACCTCCCACTTAGCAGAAGACGATGAGGAGCTCAAGACTAATGTCTGCAAATAAATTGATGAGGAAAAATCTGGGAGGTTGTGCAGGCCAACTTAGAAGGGTTATTGCGTGTATTCAGGGGAGGGGAAAGGAAAGGGACATTGGAGGGGAGATCTGAATAAATGGAAGGGAGCATTTCAGAGCAAAGGCAACCCAGGAACATGTGTGCTGAACTGCCAGGATTATGTTGAAAGTATTATTTGTGGCTGCCTGGAAGATTTCCCCTGCAAACCAAGAATCTTTTCAGGAAGCTTCATTCAGTTAGATAGCTATGATTCAACAACAGGTTTTCAGAAATCCAGCCACATTTTAAAAATATTATATTTAAGCTTTGAAGTGGGAAAAGCTGAAGAAGAGCTATGGTAGTTGTGAGATTAATTCAGAGAGCCTGATGCTTCTGTAAAAGAGCTGTCTGTTAGACAGGATTTCTGAGATGAGATCCACTGGAAGTTTGGATGCAATTCACTGCCTGGTCTTTGACTGAAATCAGGGGTGTAGGAAGGGGGCGGGGGGGGGTGGACCACCCCAGGTGCCCTCACTGAGGGGGTTGACATTTGGCGCGGCATGCGCCCGCAACTCCCAAACCTACTACCCCGAGCCAGCGGGGTAAGGGGGGAGCTGCACCACTTTGCCGGTGGCATTCCCCCATCACCCTTCATTTTGACAGCTTGGGGGAGGCTTGGGAGCCGCAGGTAGGTGGCGCACCAAATGTCTGCCATGGGTGGCTCGTTCCACTCCCATGGGCAGCTCTCTCTGCCCCGGCTGGAGGCATGCATGTCGCTCCGGGCAGCCAAGGGACTATCCCGCACCTGGGAGGGCACCCTTCGCACCATGCACCCCTCGGGAGCGCACCCGCCCTGGGCAGCGCGGGCATATGCTCTGCCGCTGGCCGCAA
The DNA here is from genome assembly GCF_964252035.2 of Podarcis erhardii. Taxonomy (NCBI): domain Eukaryota; kingdom Metazoa; phylum Chordata; class Lepidosauria; order Squamata; family Lacertidae; genus Podarcis; species Podarcis erhardii. Next base: position 6,097,053 of record NC_138501.1, on the reverse strand, counting down.
TAAAGATTGATAGATAGATAGATTGAAAGAATGAATGAATGAATGAATGCAACTCAGCTTGCAACAACAAAAATAAAAATCCTCTCTCTGAGTTAGGGACTGTCAGATTCCCAGACTATCCCTCTATCTTTAATGTATTGTGCTGACCTTTCTATCTCCTCATTTAGACTTGAAACTTTGTAAAAGACACTTTGTAGTACAGTGGTACCTCGGGTTACATACGCTTCAGGTTACAGACTCTGCTAACCCAGAAATAGTGCTTAAGGTTAAGAACTTTGTTTCAGGATGAGAAGAGAAATCGTGCTGCGGCAGCAGGAGGCCCCATTAGCTAAAGTGGTGCTTCAGGTCAAGAACAGTTTCAGGTTAAGAACGGACCTCCGGAACGAATTAAGTACTTAACCTGAGGTACCACTGTATATGGAAGCCGTGCTGAGTATCACCCACCAGCACAGGCCCAAGACATTTTGGCACTGGAGACAAACCACAGAATAAAACCCACCGGGAAAGACGGGTGAGTGGAGATCTACATCAGGAGCAATGGCGGAATAAAGATCTACACTGGGAACAGGGTGGGGATCTAATCACCCTTTCTTGATGGTTGAAGTGGAAATCAAAGGTTGTCAGAAGGATGAGAATAGTCAGCAAAGCAAGCTCTACAGGACCAGGATTTAAGCATCCTTCAGAAAATGCTATATTAATTCTGTATTCTATAGATTTTACAGAGAAGGGTGGTTTGCTTGGCTAGTAGAACTTTACTGTGGTGATTTTTCAAAAGACCAAGGTGAGACTTCTCATGTGAAAAGAGTTATTGTCTGTGCAAGGTGTGGTAAGGTGCGAAAGTATTATATGTCAATCTCCTTCCCTGACACCTGTTCTATCTACACGCCATTAAAATATAGGACGGTACGGCGATCTCTATCCCAACCCTCTGTTATCTTATTAAAGCAAGAGAAGGATTAGATCTGACTTGCACAGTGTAGCAAGTAATATTGCGTACTAACCTCTGCTTGCTCTGCGGCAGGAGATTAATAGAACCGTCGCACAAAGGTTCCAGCCTGTTCAGAAAGGGCTGGCCACAGATGCTATCATTGCTATGCACTGAACAATTCATGTTTACTTAGATAACCTTTGACTACAAATTCAACTGAAAATAAGAGAAATAAATGTTTCTTCCACAGAAAATTATGACTTTACAAGGAGGCTTCACTATTATGAGCATTTATTCTAGGGCGACACTTTTACTGAAAATATGAGCAAGCCAGACAACAGGCTACAAAAAGTTGCATTTTTAGTAGAATAGGGAGAAAATGAATATGTATACAGTCATACCTTGGGTTAAAGACACTTTGGGTTAAATCTTTTTAGGTTGTGTCCCACGGTGACCCGGAAGTACTGGTAAGGGTTACTTCCAGGTTTTGCCGCTTGCGCATGCGCAGACACTCAAAATGACGTTGTGCGCATGCGCAGAAGCAGCGAATCACGACCCACTCAGATGCGCAGACGCGGGTTGCGTTCTGCTCAGGTTGCAAACGGGGCTCTGGAACCATTCGCAACCAGAGGTACCACTGTATCTGTGACCAGTTGTAACTCTATTGATTGGCTGCCAAGTTTCTGAAAATGTCTGCACCCAGCTTAAGAAACACAAAAACCAGATTTTCCTGCTGGACTTCGGTCTATTGTGTTTTTTCTAGCCATAAGATATATAGAAGCATAGGAAACTATCTTATACAATTGGTCTGTCTAACTCAGAAGGCTTCATGCTGATGGGTAGCAGGTCTGCAGGGTTCAAACAGAAGACTTCCCTAGTCTTACCTGGAGGTGCAGGAGAATCTAGAGCTTTCTGCTCACAAAACAAGTGCTTTATTACTGAACTTTGATTCTTCCCTGAAACCCTTCTTAATTCTTGGCTTTAAACCACCAGCTTGGATGGCTTTAAAAGAGGATTAGAAAAAAATAATGGATGGAATAGACTGTCATGATAGCTATGTTGTGTCTCCACCAGTGGCGTAGCGTGGGGGGTGCAGGGGGGCCGGCCGCACCAGGCGCAACATCTGGGGGGGGGCGCGCTCGCCGCCTCCGGAGTCGCCGAAGAGCCTCGGGCGCAGGCTGTAGCAGAGCCCCATGTCTCGCGGAACTGATGAGCTGTGCGTGCGTCCGGGCTGAAGGCGTCCGGCAGGCAGCGGCTCTCAGCGCTCGCTGCGGTCCCCACGCATCAGGGCCGCGGAGGGCGCGCCAGGCAGCCCCTCCTCACAGCCCCGCCGCCGCTGCTGCTCCTGCAGCTGCTGGGCCATGTTGCATTTTCCTCGCCTCTCTGCCCTCCTCCTCCTCCGGGCAAGTGACGTCGTTTGGGCGGCAGCGCCAGCGGCAACTCGCCTCAGATCACCTGACACGGACCTGCCGCCGCCGCCGTGGCTACCTTACCGTAAATACCCCAGCCCAGGCAGCAGCAAGAAGAAGCTGGCAGTGGCGGCAGGTTAGGGGTTAGGGGCGCAAATTACTTGCCTTGCCCTGGGTGCTGACAACCCACGCTATGCCGCTGGTCTCCACCATCAGAGGCGCTTTTCCTTGAATAGATTCCCTTTGAATCCTCACAGATGTATGCCACTTTTTCATGACTTGATTATCTGGAATCATGTAACCAAACCATAGAACTTGAAGCTCACTCATGTCTGGGGGCCTCTTCAAACATCTTCGCTGCTTCTACTTGCTGAGCGAGTTCATTCCATTGCTCTACAACAGCATCTCTTCTCGAGGCTAATAAGGCTGTTCCTATTTTGCATACAACTCTTGAGCGCAGATGTGTGAAAAATACAAGCAGCAAAACAAGGTTAAGTGATTCAATCTGTTGTGCTTCAGTTCGTTGAAAGTTTTTAAGGCTACAAGGAAAACGAAAATGAAGAAGTGCCGTTTACATTTGGACGGTTTAAGGAGTAGAAATTCCCTCGACTGCTTCAGAAGCAATCAGATGCACATTTGGGTGCAAATCCCACTGACCTAAGCAGACTTATTTCTGAGAATACTATCTTCCAGACATACGATTTTTATTTAACTTATATGAAGCTTTTAACCTTTTTAAAAAAATCTCCATTGCTGTGCTTGAATTAAACAACAACAACAAACACTATCTGGAGCTATTCAGTGCTCCACAAGAAGGATTCGGACAGCCTCACTTCTTAGTGAGCCCATGAACCTATAGAAACATGGATATATAGCCAAGCACAGAGCTATAAGACACTGATATGTAAAGAAACAGTCACAGAAGGTTTTGTGAGGCCCTGATACAACTTGGGGGAAGGGGGTTAGTGACGTGCTTTGAGATGGGAGGGAAGGGCCTTCAATTCCCCTCAATATTAGGCTCCACACAGAGCTGAGCACCCCCAAATGAAGCAAGAAAACCTGATTTTATCACTCATTCCTTGCTTCTTTTCTCCCCCTCCCTACAGCTTAATTGGTGTACAGTATTAGAATTGCTTGGACAGTGACTTATATATGACAATTGATTAGAACTTGCTGTATTTAAAAAAGGAGGGTGAGCCTTGGCTGTCACAATTAAGCAGAAGGAGTTATGGAGGAGCAAACATTTGGATACATATTGTGCATTTATTGCCATGCTGCTTATCTGTACAGCTTTCCTCTGTAATGACATTGTTATGATGCAATAAATGTGGGGAATAGCTTAATAGCAGATGTTAAATGACATAATTTATTCAGAAGCCTCAATAATTACTGCAGTATTTGTATCCCAAGTATTTCATTGTATGTTCAATATGACTCACGCAACAGTAATGAAGTGTAATACTGAAATCAAAGGTCAGCTGTAGAAATGTACACCAACTATATTTTTAAAAGAGGAAAGTTGTGTAGCCAGATTAAGTATACGTTTACTTGGAAGTCCTATCAGTTTCAATACTATGTACACACAACACACTGTGATAAATCTTCCAGTGGAGGAAAGTCCATATCTATGGATCAGCCACAACAATGCCACTCTGTGTGCTCTCACATCATAGGCCTGAAACATAACCCAAAGCTGTAAAGGGAGAGCACCTTTCCCTAAGCAGATGCTCTGGACTGCAGCCCACATCATTCCTGGCTTTTGGTCATACTGACTAGGACTGGAATTGTAGCCCTAAATGTCTGGAGGGTTGTTTGGATCACCCTAAACTTGTGTAGGACCCTGGTAGAGACGCATGCCCGACTGGCAAGTTTTCTCCCTTCTGGTCTGTTATTCGGGAGCTTCAAAAGCTTTCTTCAGTCTGAACATCACAGTGACTGGTACCAAAAAGCATCAGCACACTTACAATCCTGCAGAGTATTTGCAGTTTGTGTAACAGAACTCAGTAGCACAGCATTTTGGCTAATCTACTTTATTTACATATAATACACTCGGAGCATTCTGACTTAGCTCCTTCCTCTTTCTCATCAGACAGCAAAGAGAGAAAGAACAAAGGACAATAGTCCCACCTCACGGAACACAGTAGCACAAAACATCCTGTCTCCGTCAAATTCCCACTCTGTGGAATGAAAACATACACCGTCATGTAATAGACAACAATCTCATGACTGCAAACACGGAGCAAGAATCCTAACAGGAGAAGGCTAATATAGAGGCAATATTTTTATTCAATCAAGTGCACCTCCTTTCCTTTCTTTTTCTAAGAGAGTAAAGTTCATATATTCACAAGATGCCAAGAGTTAAATTAGTCATAGAAAAACACAGGGAAGGTCCTGCAGATGTGTTTGTGTGGCCTTCATATCATACATTTGATTGAGTATTGCAATTTGGCTTATTGGAGAAGCAAGCAATTGAGCAGTTGATAATATGCGTTAAATACTCTAGAGTCTAACAATCACTGATATTATTTAGGAGAACTAATGGTAACTAACAAAGTAGATAGATTCCTTTTTAACGCTTCCATTGAGAAACTGGGATGTCTGCAATTAAATCATGTTCAGTATGTTCATGTAAGTGAAATGAAATAAAATGATGATTGATGAAATGCCATTTCTTAATGAAAATCATGGATGCCTAATAGAACAGGATCCATTATGGGGACCCAGTTTTAGCTCATATTGCCGTTGACTCACATCTTTTCTTTATTTCTTGAGGCAGGAATGAAATGTCGCATGTTAGATTAATTTACTTATGAGAGATTAGTGCTTTAATTTGTTTTAATTAACTAAAATTTAAGCTGAAAAATTGGTGAAAGGAGTTCTTAATTGGCGGGGCAGCAATTGAAAGGCACATTTTCCCTTTTTGAGGTTAGCTTCATTATCACACCTCAAAAGGGCACCTATATTGACCTGCTGGTAGTCTCAAACATGCAATTATGCATACACAGAGAAAGACATATAGTACAATCCTACAAATGTTTACTCACAAGGAAACCTCATTGAGTTCAGGTAGGTTTCTGTAGGACTGAAGCTTTAATCAATTGGTTAAAAGGCAGATGATTACTCAAGAAGAAAACATTTAATTGGTTGACAACCTTATTAACTATTATAGTCTTAGTATGTGTCATACAGCTAAATTGATCTCACCATCTCAGGATACATTCCTAAACATCCATTAGCAGGTTTAGCATAATCTCAGGAGCAGTTTGAAAGTTACTTAGAATTCACTGTAATTAATGAGGTGCCATTTCCAAGTAACTTTACATTACTCATGGCACAATGGCGACTACAGCTGTCCCTTGGCCGTGTGGAGGTTTACCTTTTCAGGAACAGTCAACTTCTGAACGAAAGAGAGGCAGCTGTGTCTGTTTGAGTGATGCATGAATTGAGGAGAAGGAAATTAACTAGCAAGCATGTTTCATATTCTGAAGCCTCTCCCTCCTGGTGCTAATTCATCATTCTCCCCTGCATCCTTGTTTTTTATGTCGTAGGCCGTTTCCCCCCCATTCTCCTCCCCACAACTGCAGTGAAATATACTATCAGGTCTGTGCAGTTGCTCTACAACTGAAACAGACCTAAGGCATTTTGTTTAATAGAAACACCAGCCTGAAATGCAGCAGCTGTTTAAGAGATTTAATTGTCCAGTGTCTTTTCTTCTTAATAGCTGCCTTGCATGCCAGATGGGGAAAGGGTGGGCGCAAAGGATATCCTACTTGCACATGGAGGGGGTAGAATTACAGCCCCTTCCCTTTTGAATGTGATGGGAAAGTCCCCAGTTGCTATTGCAAGTAAGGAAGGAAGGAATACTAAGTAAGTTGAAGATGCACTTTGAGGGTACTGAGTATTATCCAGCACACCTGGAATCTGGGGAAAATTTACCATCATTTTGTTCAATGGTGAATCTGAACTGCTGTCTACCGTATTTTTTGCTCTATAAGACTCACTTTTTCCCTCCTAAAAAGTAAGGGGAAATGTGTGTGCGTCTTATGGAGCGAATGCAGGCTGCACAGCTATGCCAGAAGCCAGAACAGCAAGAGGGATCGCGGCTTTCGCTGCACAGCGATCCCTCTTGCTGTTCTGGCTTCTGAGATTCAGAATATTTTTTTTCTTGTTTTCCTCCTCCAAAAACTAGGTGCGTCTTGTGGTCTGGTGTGTCTTATACAGCGAAAAATACGGTATCTGCTTTCAGAAGGTACCTTCCAAAGACCTATCATCTGTAGTATCCTCAGATGAGATGGTAAAGACACCCTCTTTCCCTTTGAGTTTTTAAAAGCATAGATCACTGAGATTCTGACAGCATCAAATAACACTAATTCAGAGGCAGGCCAAGTGGTCCCTTCAGATACTTTTGGAGTATATATTTATCCGTATTCCATTTCCATGAAACTCAGAGAGAAGGCATCTATCATATAGCTCAGGGGTCAGCAAACTTTTTCAGCCCTCAGACCATGTGGTGGGCTGGACTATATTTTTGGGGGGGAAATGAACAAATTCCTATGCCCCACAAATAACCCAGAGATGCATTTTAAATAAAAGCACACCTTCTACTCATGTAAAAACACCAGGCAGGCCCCACAAATAAACCGGAGATGCATTTTAAATAAAAGCACACATTCTGCTCATGTAAAAACACGCTGATTCCCGGACCGTCTGTGGGCCGGATTTAGAAGGCGATTGGGCTGGATCTGGCCCCCAGGCCTTATTTTGCCTACCCATGATATAGTTCATCTTCACACATGCCTAGTCCTTTTCAACATCTGAGTCACATAACAAGTGTTGGATGTCTGATGGGAATTACCGTATTTTTCGCTCCATAAGATGCACTTTTTCCCTCCTAAAAAGTAAGGGGAAATGTGTGTGCGCCTTATGGAGCAAATGCAGGCTGCACAGCTATCGCTGAAGCCAGAATAGCAAGAGGGATTGCTGCGCAGCAATCCCTCTTGCTGTTCTGGCTTCTGGGATTCAGAATATTTTTTTTCTTGTTTTCCTCCTCAAAAAACTAAGTGCGTCTTATAGAGCGAAAAATACGGTAATTCCTTCTTGCTGGGCTTTCTGTTTCTGTGTGACTTCTAAGCATATTTTCTTGATGCTCCAAATACCTTCTCATGAAGCTCTAAAAAAGAGAAAGAGAGAGAGAGCCTGAACACTTAGGGACACTGGAGGCCTTCCTTATGTTCGTGCCCCTGATCCATACCCTCTTTGAGCTTACACATACGCAGGCAAACATCTGAGCTGGGCTCCTACATGCATGGGTCTCAGTTGTGGATGGTTCCTACCCATTTGGATGCTTCTAACCACAGCTTCCCCCCTAGAAACTACTTTTTCTATACCATGGCACTGGAGAGGTGAAATGTGCTTCTACGCATCTGATATTGAATCTACAGTTCATGCTATAGGAGCTGACCCATGTTTGCTTCTGTAGTCTTATGGTATGAGAGCACAATACAAAATGTATTATCAGACTGGAGCCATGTGAAGGAGAATTTAATATTTGTAATGTTTATATAGAGATTTATCTCAGACCCACTTCTCTCATATACATTATTTCCCAGTCTAATCTAATATTTGCCTGAAATCTTCTTTGTGTTCAATACTTTTTAGAACAGTAATAAATAATCCAATTCAATTTAGAAAATAATAATGTTTTCCTCCAAATTCTAATAATCCTGTGATACAATCTGTCCCCATTTATAGTAACACGCAGTAATTTCCGTCCCTTTCATTTTCTTTTCCTGTCCCCACCCCCACCTCATTTTTCAATTAATTTTTTTATTGGAGGTTCTTTTGTTCACATGGTTTTGAATGGGATGCTAGGAGCTATTTAATTCATAGTTTTCATTGTATCTTCTTCAAGTTTTTTTTCTTTTCCATTTAATGCAGCAGATATTGCTTGAGACAAAATTATGTGCAACGACTAATGGATATTATTGCTGACCAGTTCAGAACTTGAAGTCAAACGTTTAAAGTTAAATGTAATGAAATGTCCTTGCTCTTCCAAATTTTGCAGCAGGAAAATTTCATACCATCAGATGGACACAATGCTCCAATGTGCAATTTGTTACTGCTGGGAGTATTGGAATATTATGGTTACAACTAAAAGATCATTCAGAAAACTTTTCTAACATGTCCCTTTTCACTTTCAGCTAGTGCTGTGCCAAAATCTGTCTTCCAATTTCTCAAAAGTTTTGGTACTGTTTTTTTCCTCCTTTTCAAAAATTAATGAACATGTGTTTTTTAAAAAAGTTTGCTTCCTCCACAGAAAAGACTTCAATTTTTCTGATTCACTGGAAGAGCACTTTATAATTTCAGGGGGTGAAGTATTGAGCTTACCATGCCTTTGTGAGATGGCTGAGGGTAATGTGTGAGCTTTTCTTTCCATTAAATTTAAGGAGTTAAATCATGGTGTCCTTCCCTGGGCTTTAATTGAAGCTTGGGAAAACTGTAGATTGAGGCTACTTATTGCTTGCGATTGGCAGGCTTGCTGGCTTTGTTTTTAAAGAAAGCCTTCCCTTTTACTGTTTATTATTATTTTTTAAATTTAAACAATTTCTTTAAAAGTTTTTTAAAAGTTTTTTTTTTTTTAAAGTAAAAGAGGAAGTTCACTTAAAAAATAACTGCCAGTTGTCAGGTGCTTGACAGGCAACTTCTTTTTTTGTTGTTGTTGTAAATAGTATTTATTCAAATTTTAAAGATTACAAAAAAACAAAAAACAAAAAAGACATAAGAAATACAAACAATTAAAAAAAAACAAGTCAAACCTTTACATAGCTTTCTTTCCTTTGCTTATTTCCTTGACCTCCTCACACCTCCCTTTTTTGTATTCTAGTTCAGTTAGATGTTTCAGCAAATCCTTTCCAGCTTTGTTTTTATCCTAATAATTTATCTTAATATACTGTAATTCTCGTCTTTCACCAATTAAAAAATCAATTTTAACCTAATCCTTTATATCATTTCTGCTAAAACCACATTACTTCATTCCAACAACCTACTAACATTCCTTAATTTTGCAATGTTTCTGTAGATAAACTTTAATTTTTTTCCAATCTTCTTCCACCAGCTCTTCACCTTGGTCTCGGATTCTGCCAGTCATTTCCGCCAATTCCATATAGTCCATCACTTTCATCTGCCATTCTTCCCAGGTGGGTAAATCTTGTGTCTTCCAATACTTCGCGATGAGTATTCTTGCTGCTGTTGTTGCATACATAAAGAAAGTTCTGTCCCTCTTTGGCACCAATTGGCCGACCATGCCCAGGAGAAAGGCCTCTGGTTTCTTCAGAAAGGTATATTTAAATACCTTTTTCATTTCATTATAGATCATCTCCCAGAAAGTCTTAATCCTTGGGCATGTCCACCAAAGGTGAAAGAATGTACCTTCAATCTCTTTACATTTCCAACATTTATCATCGGGCAAATGATAGATTTTTGCAAGCTTGACTGGCGTCATGTACCACCTGTAGATCATTTTCATTATATTCTCTCTCTCGACAGGCAACTTCTGTGCCTTGCTACACTTATAGGACAGGACAGCCAAGTGCATCACTGAGTTGTCAGGAAGAACAGGCAATTGGGAAGGCGACAGAAGGCAGACCACCACACGCCACTCAAGAGATTTTAATTAATTTCCCCCCTTTTGATTCCCCCCCCTTATTACTTGACGAAGAATGGTAAAAAGGTAGATGCATTTCTGATAAATCACTGCTTTTAATCTCTCCATTCAAGAGGCTTATGCTTTCTGCTTTATCTCCTTTACTTAAACCCTCATACCCATGCCTTAAAGAGAGGTGCTAACACAGGCCTTTTGTTTTAGTGAAAATAGCATTGTTGACATCCATCTGTCTTGAGAGGCAATGGAGTGCACCTCCAGGGGTGAAGTCAAACCATTACATTAGCAGCACTGAAGTGATCTCTCCGGGGTGCAAGCCTGGGCAGCTTGTATGGAAGTCATGGGCTGCCCAGACGATAGGACCCTCCTCTCAGCCTTCCTGATGTGGTCCAAAGGAAAGCTGAGGAATATGTTTGGCACTGGCTTGGCTGCAGGAGTTGTGAGTCGAGGACCCTAACCTGCGTAGTGGAGAAATAATGGACACAGACACAAGTATTTTAGGTTAATGGGCTGAAAAAGGCCACAACTTTTATTGGTTACAGCATGTGAGCGGTATTGACTTAGGCATTGGATCAAACAACCTATATCCGACCCCCCCGCGGGCATTTGAAGGTTAACAACCAGTAGGAGGAGCTTGTTGATGCAAATACAACTGGAAGCTTCCCCTGATGTCACCGGGGGTTGTGCCATGGCCCTAGCCACCACCAGGGCATCGGACAGGATACACAACCGCCGGATTCCTTTAACGGAATACCCAAAATGGGGTGGGGTAGGTGATGGCCATACCCCACTCCCCAAGACACAACACATATTCCAATGCCTAACCGCCAAAACCGGAAAAGTTGTGACGATTTGCTATGAGGTAGGCGAAAAACCAAGAGGCTGGTGCCAATTTAGCTAAATGGACAAAAACTCCTACCAGACCCCCTGGGCAACCAGGGCAACCAACCAAGGTCCATAGCAAGGTCAAGAGCACAAACTTAGCCTGGAGGGTGGGAGGGTGAGTGATCCAGCATCTTCCAGGAAGCAGAATGAGGCGCGGAAGCTGCCGCGGCTGCTTGAATGTGGCTAAACCCCGCCCCCAGGCCAACCCTATTGGCTGGCCTGCTGCAGGGTGGGGCGGCAGCCGGAGAGATGATGCAGGGGGCCGAACACGCCCCCCTGCCGATGCGGGAATGGTTCCTACTCACACCACATCCCCTCTGGGAAGAGGAGAGGCTTTGCCAGAAGGGGGACAAGACACTATCTAACTATCTTAGGGACTCCACTCCGGATTTGTGTAGGATTTAGTCAGAGACTGGGCAGAGGAGGAGGAGTGATGGAAACTGCCTCCCCATCCTGACCCTTCCAGGGAGGAGGAAGAGGAAGACAGCATAGACTTACAACAGTGGTTTGTGGGAGGTTACAGTTCAGAGGCAAATGAGGGGAAAAGTTGGGAAATAATGGGAAGGGAGGAGGAGGAGGAGGAGGAAGCAGAGCTACAGCTGGTGGACATGGTGTCATTGGAAAGCCTTCCAGACCCTCCATCTCCCGGAACCTGGCGAGCCTTGAAAGTAGGGGAGCAAAGAGCTCAAAGACAGAGGACACCGTAGAAGTGACGAATGAGGAAGTGGGAGAGATGAGGGGTGGAGATTCACTCGGGACAATGCCATTATCCAAGAGGCTATAGCCTCTATCTGTAAATATTTAATAAAAAAGGATGATAAGAAACCTTCCCTTGTCTTTATACTTTCCTGGGCAGCCAGCCAGGAGCTACTGGAAGCATCCTGACAGGTTTACTCCTTAGCCTTTTCTTTTCCCAAGGCAGCAGAGGTTTAGGTTCAGAGTTTTCCTTCTCCTAGATAGGCGACTTTCCCAGGTTGTCAAGCCCCATCTGCTTCTCACTTCCTTCTACAGCACGTGCAGAAACCACCTTCTTGACTGTTGGACCCACTATTGGTCTCGTCCGCTCAATCCACCAGAGCCTATCTTTGTATGCGGTGGAAATCACTAACTCACCGAGGGTTTCTTAGACCCATTGACTACCCTCACCTGGTATAGCCAACCAGTCGAAACCATTCCTGGGGTGTGGCTGTTGTCACATGCTAACAGCTTCAAGGACCCGCAGGTGAGAGTTAAGTGCAGGGTGGGGACCAAAGGTGGCAAAACTACCCCAGAAGAAGAATGACATGTCTCTCACCAGAGGTACTACCTCTCCCCTAACACACACACACCAATAGTATATCAAATGCATTGTATTAGGGAAGATTGCATTCCAAAACTGTGTGTATTTTAGTGCAATTTTCTCCTCATATACATATTTCTTATGCATACAAAAATATGTACATGAGGAGAAATTTGCGCTAAAATGTTATCATGAAGACTGGGATCAAACAACACTTTGTTGTGCATCTCATTTAAGCAGACTGGCAGAAGTATTGGTGCTCCCACCTCACTCTCTCAAAGGACAAGGGAATGGGCTTTAATATCCATGCATTGACTGAGTGGAGATTCAGCCGTGTTGCCTAGACTGCATGATATTGGTTACTACTGGAAACAGGGTGGCACAATTTATGCTGGATGAAACCCTGGCCACCCTCCCACTGATGGGACCCCAGACCCCTTGGACCACCTTCCCAAAGCCAGAGAAGCAGCCCTTTCCCTTGTGGGGGAGGGCAGTTCTTGGGCTTCCTGGCTTGACACATTTTTGCAGATATGTATGGACCCCCCGAACTAAACCCCTGTGGAAGATGTGCGTTACCTGTACTAGAAACAGACTCACATATCTCGAGGGTCAGTCCCAAGTGTTCCAAAATAAGCTGAAAAAATAGAGGCACTCCTATTTTATACGGGACCACTGGAAGGAGACCAATCCATGGTAAGTGGGCAGTTTCACCAAGCTCCAGCAGCTATTCTCACCCATTCATTCCTAGTCTGTGTTGGGGGGCGGGGTAAACTAATCAGAGACCCAAATTCTGTAAAATGTGGAGAGATTGATGCATTTAAAAGAGAAGAGAAGAGAAGAGAAGAGAAGAGAAGAGAAGAGAAGAGAAGAGAAGAGAAGAGAAAAGTGAATGACATGCAAATTCTCCTGCTCCAGTCACAGGATGATATACAACCACACAACTAGCATGTAGACTACTTGTGATCAATAGCCTTGTCTACTCTAGGTGACTTAGTCACCTATCATCCACATAACTGACATTGTTCAGATGTCAAATGTAAGATATTTTAGCCAGATATCACAGACCAGCAATAGGGAATATATGGCCCCCATGCCTCCCTATTCAGCCTCTGAGGCCATTTCAGCCAAGACCTGCTTTGTACCTGACATTATATACTGTATATGACATACATTATATGGGGCAGATAAAGATGTGAGATATAAAGATCCAGCCCACCAGCTGAATCCAGTTCACCACCCCTGTCATAGACCATACTGTATATCTGTGTTTTCACCAAAGCTATGTGACAGGAACCAACAACTCATGTTGCAAGGCTCTTTTCTTTCAGAAGGATGAAGGAACAATTTAATTACTGACAGGAAGAACTGTGAGAAATTTGTCGGGCCTATTTCTCAATTACAATCTCTCGTATGAATTTCTCAAGGTAATCTTTCAGCAGCTGTTGCTTCATTGCTCACTTCCTTGGAAAGCATCCCTTTCTTGAAATATTAGTAATGTTATCATGCTGTGAATCTAGTGTCATGTCAAGGCTGCAATTGTTGAAATATCGCTGAACGACAGTTACATCAAAATAATTATTAAAACCAAGACTGTAATAACAGCTATGCAGGTGGCAAAACCCACCAACTTGTTACCAATATAAAATGACACCTGCTGTTGGTACTCAGTACCGAACACTTGCATAGTTTTAGAAAATCATGTTTAAGGTCCAGTCTTCTCATAATTATAATTACACTGCGATTCTTTGCTCTCAGACAAGGGTACTTCTTCAATGAGCACTGATTCTGCCTTGAGCTTGTTTTACCTAAGATGGTCTCCTTCCTACTAGTCCGGAAAAGTTGAAAGAATCATAATACTTGATCCTACAGTGGAGGTGTAAAGTCAAGGGAAGTGATGGGAGGCTGCAAACAGAATTAGCAAGCTGTAAAGATAAATTGTGAAAAGGAATCAACAAATCTATACATTTTGGGCTGGATCTAGACACATCAAAAAAGCAATTCAGTTAAATGTGCTGTAAACTTCATACAGGGAAATCCCATTGGTGAAAGATGGGACCCTGCAGCGGCATCTGGTGCCACAGTGTTAGAACGCATATAAAGCGCTTTATCTTTACAAATGTAGCTGAGTGGCTAGTTTCTCTCATTGTCATTTTCCCCATCTTTAATTCAGTTTGCAACATTTCAAGTCCTCCTGAAAATGGCAGCATTTTAATCTGCGTTTTTCTTACTATTGTGTTGTTGTTGTTGTTACAATCTCAACAGGAAGTGATCTGACCAGGACATGGAACTGATGTCAATGTCCCCACTTTCAGACTAATCTCTTCTTGCCCAGCTGAGAAAACAAAGTCCAGAGTGTACGCTGATCACATGTTGGGACAGCCCCACGGCCATCGTGGCAACCGCTAAGCCCTCAGCCCCCCACGGCACCATCACTAACATTGCTACTATTAAAGGCAAAGAGGAAGAATAAGCCTCAGAGCACCTTGTAAGCACCCACCACCCACTGATTGATACCAGGCTGAGAAATCTGCTGAGTTCTACTCATATAAAAGAAAGCTAATATGGAAAGAAAAGTCATCATAGTCTGTCATTCTTAGATCAAGATGTCTCTTGATTGATGGTGTCTGTTGCCTTTTGTGCTGCCTTAAACACAGAGGAGATTATATAGTCCAGTGTTCATATGTCTTATGCAGCTTAAAGGCAATGTCATATGCAGGAAGACTGGGGATAGGTCATGTGTAAGGCTTTCTTTCTAACAGATAAAGGCCTCTGGGTATACATTTGACATCCTCATGAATACCACATGAATTTATAATGATCAGCACTTTTCACATAGAATACCATGCTAATTCATAATGATTGATGGGGTACTTAAAAAAGAGAGGTAACCTTTTCCTAAGGTGGGTAGGTGACTTGACATCCACTTTATTAGAAATGTCCCATGTACTATACTTATGCAGATGAAAAGGGGAGAAAAATCAGTGGGACCATGTTATTATGCTTAAAAATCTCATCGTAACAAGGTTCTATGACATGCAAAACACAGTTTCACCATAATTCAGGAGTATTTTACAACATACAGTTCCAACCTTTGAAAGGCAGAGTGCACTTGAAAAATGCCGAGCTGGGAATGGAAGCCACCTGTGATTAAAAATGGGCCATAATTGAACTTAAAGTAGGAGAAGAAGTGCTTCTTATCTTGCCAGGAATGATTGCTTAATTCTCTCCGACAAATCAGTGGTGGACTCTGCTATGCAATTCAAATAATGTCCTGGTTATGTACTTGAGATGCAAAATCTAAAACCCTTTGGGCTCTGAAAATGATACTTTTCCAGAAAGGTTGTAGATGCGTCATTTGGATTGAATTGGATGGAAGAACACTTTCACTACTGCAGACTGCAAACCAGTATTCTGTTCTTATGCTGCTGCATATGCTGTGGCTGTTATCACTACCAGTACAAAGAGAAGAAGCTATATTTTTGCATGTTAAGAATTTATTTGCAACATCATTAGCTCTCACAGACAGTAACTTCAAGGTAATAACTTAGGGTACAGTCTATGGCACTGGGAGGGATCTCCCAGGCATAGATTTGAACTATAAGATCAAATTCTGACATCAATGAGGGAGATTCAGTGAAAAATTCTCCTTTTCCACTGCCAGTTCCTCTAATGCCCTGGCTGAAACAATGTCAGTACCCTGCTCTTAGTAGGGCCAAAGGGAGGTATCCAGGAAAGTTGCCTAGATCAAAGACTCCAAAGTCATTTTGGTCACTTGATGTGTCTGAAACCATAAGGAAATTTAGGCACACTTCTGAGCAAGACTTTAAGCAACTAAACAAGATCTCTGCAGCCCCAATCATTCATCGGTGTCAGATTCATTTATTTAAACATGTTGGGATGTTGCACAGCCTTACATCAAGACATATAAGGAAACACTACAAAAGACTCAGCACATTCTGAGAAGATGTCTGTTTACCTTGTCAACTGGCTATGTAGCATGCTAATTTATTCTGAAGCACTGGCCCCAAATTGTGAAAAACAGAGCTGTGCCCCCATCAATTGCACAAGTGATGCAGCCAGTCAGTTTACTGCTGAGGGTGATTTGTGCCTCATGTTCCCACATAGGGAGATACTGCTGCTCCCCCCTGCGAAACCAGCACAGGATTTCCTGTGGTTGATGTGGGGAGACTCCCACCTGCCATTGCTTCTGAAAGCGTGGTTTGCCGCTACCATCTGCAGAAAGGAGTTTGGGAAAGCATCCCATACTGTAGCTGGAGCGTTATGTGCTAGCACAAAAGAGTGAGATTTGCACCTGGAGTCACCTGCCTGCCCCAGCTATTGAGATCACTCTTGCTGGGTTGGGTTTCAGTGCCCTGGCACTTCCCCGAATGAGTGAATGCTCTTGACAACAATGCAGAGTCCCTCAGAGTTCCATAGCAGTGCAACATGATTAAGCTGCTGCTGCCCATCTGATCCCTCCAAAGGTAACTGGATAGCTTGCTGTTGGGGCAGAGGGAATGGCATTCTTGACTGCCAAACAAATTGGCTATGATGAGCATGTAAACCTGTGCATTTATCCAGTTTCCATTCCTCTTCTTTGTTTACCTTGCTGCAAAATAAATAGCTATCCTCTGCTATAGAATTGCTTACCTCTGGCGAATGTCTGCTTGCCACTGCTTAGAGAGGAGAGTTTCTAAATTTCAGAGAGCAAACACTTCCCCTCCTTAATTTAAATTTAGAATGATGTTTGAAGTGTTCTGCAAAAGGTTTGCTTGAGCAGTCCCAAAGTGAATCTGTCCTCAGAGGAGGAGTTCATTCTTTGTGGTGCCATCATTGCAGGACTTTGGGGGCAAGGCCTCCCTCAGGGAATGAGCAGCAGGGCTGGCTTACATAAAGAGATAACCAGTACATAAACAGATACCTATACAAAACATATCCATAAACAGATATATGAGGGTTGCCATATTTCAAACAGTGAAAAAGCGAACAGAAAAGTTTTTGAGCATTGTAGTTGTTGAGTTGTTGATGGGGTTTTTTGGGGGGGGGCAACATTTTTGAGCTTTTTTGGCACATCGACCCCAAAAACCGAAGTTTTTGAGTTATTTTTAAGGAAAATTGCCAGAAATGACACTTCTGACATGGGTTGCCATATGCCCAGATTTTGGTGATTTCCATTCCCAGACACTGCTTCTGATTGCAGTGTTCTGGATATGTCCAGGAAATTACGGATGTATGGCACCCCTAAGATAGATTGATATGTTTATAAAAGTTATACAGCAGAAATATAGCACAGCATGGGACTTGACTCATTTATATGAATTATATGTAAAATATATGTATTTCTTTTCATGCATAAGGTTGTATAATTTTGCAAATAGATAGTTGGGCTTTTTTTAAAAGACCTGATAATGCCTGAGTGGCTCAGATATAAGCGAAGACTTGATACAAGAGATGGCCAATTTATTATTATTTTTATTTATTTATTTATTTATTTATTTATTTATTTATTTATTTATTTATTTATGAAGATTTATATACTGCTTGAACAAACCCCTCTGAGCTGCTTACATAAAATGGCATAAAATACTCATTAGAAATAGCAATAAAAACATATTAAATTAGTAAGCATAATGAAATTACCCAAATGTAGATAAAAACAGATTTAAAAACAAATGTACATAATACAAGTACATGTCTGGGTAGGCTTGTCTATAGATTCCCCCCCCCCCCCCCCCGCAGCAGGCATAAAACCAGTGAAGGTATCTGGTTAAAACTGGCAGAATTTGCTTGCAGAGCGAAGGTAAAAGGTAAAGGACCCCTGGACGGTTAAGTCCAGTTAAAGGTGACTATGGGGTACAGCACTCATCTCACTTTCAGGCCAAGGGAGCTGGCCTTTGTTCACAGACAGCTTTCTGGGTCATGTGGCCGGCATGACTAAACCGCTACTGGTGCACAGAGGACCTTGATGAGTGGCAGAGTGCATGAAAATGCCGTTTACCTTCCCGCCACAGCGGTACCTGTTTATCTCCTTGCGCTGGTGTGCTTTCGAACTGCTAGGTTGGCAGGAGCTGGGACCGAACAACAGGAGCTCACCCCGTCGTGGGGATTCGAACCGCCAACCTTCTGATCAGCAAGCCCAAGAGGCCCAATGGTTTAGACCACAGCACCACCTGTGTCCCTCTCTTTCAAAGCATGTGCTCCATGACTGGGCTATGATCCTTTTCCTGCGTTTTGTGGCACACAGTTTTGGCGTAAAGATGCATTTTTAGCAGCTTTAAAGATAAGCATCATAAGGATCCATTCCATTTTTATTTCTTGTTTAGTCTGCACTATGTGCAGGTATAAAATACAATTCTACATATTATCACAGTCCAACACAAAGCCACTGTGTAAAACATAATGGGTACACAACCCCTTAGCTGTACAAATTCAGAAATCCATGAGAAATGCAGGTTACATGAGCTAATGACGAGATATTTCTCGCTGTTCTGTCCCGTGCCTTAAGCACCCTTCCTTGTTCTTATTCTTTCTGACTTCCACAAACTATTTGTTTGCTCACCTCCCCATTCATCTTGTTAAATCGAAATGGAAATCACTATTAAACGGGGAAGGGGGGAAGTATAGAAAAGCTTAACAAATAAGCCGTTAACAATCCATACTAGATTACATTAATACAGTCTCAAAACTAAATAAAGGGGAGGGGGTGGGTGGGAATCCATAACAATTCATGAAGAAAGTAGTAGTAAATCTCGCTGACAGAAGATAAACTTCCTTGGCGCTAAGGCAATGAAAGTAGTGTTGATCTATATAGCTGCAGATGTGGCTCCGGGGGGCAATCTGTCCAGCTGCTCAATATCAATTCTGCCACATGGGCACTGCATCAGGGAAGATAAATAATAAACCTCTTACTCAAGGAGATAGCTACACTTGGCGGCAGCTCGTTTTTCCTTTTACACCCAAAGCTGGCTGATTCTCATTGTTAGGGAGAGTCAAGCGCTGCTGAGGATATGTGTCAAGCAAAGGGAAGAACAAAAGATTTCCTTCTTCATTCTCTCAAGGTTGGGGCCAGCAGGTTTTTAAATGGAATGTAAGCAGGTATGCACATATCAGGCCACTTGCAGGCTGCACCATGTCCAGATGTGTGCATTAAATCCTGTCGCTGCTTTCACTTCCATTCGTTTTGTTTTTTTGTTAATGCACATGAAAATTCACAATGAAATATGTATTTCCGAGCGTGCTCCCACCCTCAAAATATGCATTTTTGAGCTTAGGAGCATTTTGCAACATTCATAGAAGTGCCAAATCCCATAGACGGCTACATTCTGAGTTGCAGGGGGAGGTGGAGATGATGTCATCTCATCTCAGACTTCACAAAGAGCAAAATCCCCCAGGCATCCCTAAATACAAGACACCAAAGCGCAACGCCGAAAACACGGTTCTTTATTTATTTAAGTGGTGCCTGTTCAAGGCTCAAAATTATTATTGTAAATGTCAAAGATAATCACAAATGGAGAGCAGAAAAGATCTGCCTGACTCACTTTGGAGGCTCATAGCGAAAAGCTCTCGAAACTGCTAGAGCGGATATGCAGGTTGTGAATTTGGTTAGCAGATAGAGTTAGTATTTGTGCTGCCTTGTGAAAGACTCTGGCCTTTCCAATGCAGGGTATATACTACACTGGGAGGGATCCCATTTCCTCTCAAGCTTTTTGAGAAAAGCCCTCTGTGGTTCCCAGTTTGGCCTCTACACAGCAGCAAATACCAAGCCTGAGCTATATCTGATGGGCAAGTTAACAGCTGTCTTCTGGAGAGTAGAGGGACCAAAACTTGAACTTCAGCTCCCATCCAAGACAAAAACAATAAAAACATGGAATTTGGGGAGGGGTGAAGTAACTATTGTTTAATACAGTGGTACTTCAGGTTACAAATGCTTTGGGTTACAAACTCTACTAACCCGGAAGTAGTTGCTCCGGGTTGCGAACTTTTCCACAGGATGAGAACGGAAATCGTGCAGCGGTGGCATGGTGGCAGCAGCAGGAGGCCCCATTAGCTAAAATGGTACCTCAGGTTAAGAATGGTTTCGGGTTAAGAACGGACCTCTGGGACGAGCTAAGTTCGTAACCCGAGGTACCACTGTACTGGATTAGAGATATATATCTCAGACTGAGCAGGCATGCAGTTCACCTGGTCACATTATCTCTACTCTGGTGAGATGTACAGTATTCCTATTTACATTATGGTACTTATTTCTAAATTTGCATACTTTATCTATTTATCTGCCATCTACACCTAGGCATGCAGCTGCACACACAGATTTGCATATGCAAATTTCATGCAAAGCCATACCCTCTTTTGTCCACTTTTTTGTCCATGTGCAAGTGGGCACCCTAAAGACCAGTGTTTTAACAAGCAGATCTACTTAGCTGGATTAGTGAGGAGAGAAAACATTTCCTCCTCTCTCTTCTTCTCCCTTTTCTTATTTGAGGATGGAATGTTGCAGCAACTAGGTAGGTCCAAAACACAGAACTTGCTATAACCCCCCCCAACCCCCCCCCCAGATCTACAGTTTCTTTAAATAAAAAAAGTGTATTAATAATATACATAAAAATACAAGGGCTGATCAAAACCCCTTGCTAGCAGCCATAAGGACCCTGTCTGCAAGAATCTTTTGCAATGGTAACCAGTGAGATAATGAGACCCAGTCCATGGAAATTGGTTCATTAATATTTCAGTGAGTCAGCTTCGCTGCAACTCAGGAAATACCCCTGGATATTCAATAAGTAATTCAGTCCATTACAAGGCTTAACCAATTTTG
Organism: Podarcis erhardii; assembly: GCF_964252035.2. NCBI lineage: Eukaryota > Metazoa > Chordata > Lepidosauria > Squamata > Lacertidae > Podarcis > Podarcis erhardii. The sequence goes on along the minus strand of NC_138501.1, from coordinate 6,076,080 downwards.
ATGTAGAAAGTGTTGAAAGTAAAAAAAACCCTCAAGTTGAAACACACAGAGGGGATTCCTGATGTGAATTAATTACATGTGAAAGACCATTGCATGTTTGTTTGTTTTCTCTCTGTATCTCTTAAGTGGAAAAGAAAATCAACAATGCGTCCTTCAAATTATTTCTGAATTTGTGATATCTCTTCCCCCTGCCCAGAGCCATGCCACCCCACAAAATCATCCCATAGGGTCTCATAAGTTGGGAAAGAAATATTTCTATTTTATTTCTGGAGTGACACAAATAGACCATATTACTTTACAGATTGCCATTTCTGTCACTCTGGCTCTCCAGTTAGTGCATTTTCGGAGTCAGACTTTAGCAATGCCTTGCCTATTTATTTGTGTGTTTTTTTAACTGGAGGATTGATTGGTGTGTTTTTTTTAGCTTCTTTTAGTTCTCATTGTTTAAGTTCCTTGGCTGCTTGTTTTGTATTTATAGCCAGACATAGCAGTATGGCAGGCGTGTATATTAATTATACAGAAGTACAATGACATTTGTCTGAATTCTAGCGTCAATTCTTTAACATGCTCTAGATTCCCGAGGCCAAACTCATTTAGTCATACATGGTATTGGGCCTGTAAACTCTTTCAGAAGCATTATTAGTTCTTACTGCCACTGGGATCTCAGCGTCTCTGGTAATTATGATGTTTGCCCCTCCCATATGCTATCAATGTGCTGCCACAATCTATGCCTTCAACCCACAGCCTTCAACTTGGTCAGCCTGCCAGGCCATTTGCAGGCCCTCCAAGAGTCCCTATTTTCCAGGCACATCCCTGACTAAGAGAAACCACCCTGGTTTCAAATTTGATCCTGGAATGTCCCACTTTTCCAATTTTCATTGGATAAATGTTGGAGAGTATGGAGTTATCAGACCCTCGGGTCGTCTGAAGGCAATTCTGTATAGAGATTTCTTGAAAGTGTTTAATGTTTTATTATGTTTTTACACATGTTGGAAGCTGTCCAGAGTGGCTGGGGCAACCCAGTAAGATGTGTGGGGTATAAATAGTAAAATTATCGTTATGGAATGGAACGTCCCTATTTTCATTGGAGAAATGTTGGAGGGTATGCATTTGGGCCAAACCACTCCCACCTGTCCCTGGCCTTTCTTCAATGAATATACGACACCAGACATGGGAAAGATCAAGGTGTTGTTTGAAACTTCCAGCAATGGCTGAAAGGGAGAGGTTTTGGGAGCACACTCAAAAAGCACTCCCAATTTACCCTTTGCAGCCAGAAGTTGGCAACTAAGAAGAATTCAATGCCTTGCAGAGCAACAGAAAAAGCTGCCACATTCAAGATGTGCAAAGGGAGTTTCTGGCACACCCTTCCTTTGCATCCCCAGCTTGATTCATCTGCCTCCCTCTCTTGAATCAGAGTGCACTCCCGATTCTTAATTTTGAAGCTCAGATGGTTGTCATCTCTCTACCTCTTTCTTCAGCCACATTCCTGCCACCACCCTTCATTGGATGGTCAACAGTGGATGAGTCAATATTCTTACAAACACAGCACTGAGAGAACCAGAAAACAAATCAATTTGGTACTAGGCTCAACTTTTCATTCTACAGGCAGTCTGAACTGAAGAAAAAAAACCAAACCCATTATGATCTACCCTATTTGACAAGCAGCCTGGTAGCCTCTCAAAGTGGCTCATGTGGGGAGGGGGTGGGGAGGAGAGTTCAGAATCTGACCTATCAGCCATATCCAGTTCCATATGTCTGCTCTATATTGAAAATGTAGTTTTAGTTGTTTTAATTTTCTGTAATGCTGCTAATTATGTTTTGATATTTCAGCTGTTGTAGGGCTGCCCTAATGGGGACGCGGGTGGCGCTGTGGTCTACATCACTGAGCCTCTTGGGCTTGCCGATCAGAAGGTTGGTGGTTTGAATCCCTGCAACGGGGTGAGCGCCTGTTGCTCGGTCCCAGCTCCTGCCAACCTAGCAGTTCAAAAGCACGCCAAAAAACTGCAAGTAGATAAATAGGTACTGCTCCAGCGGGAAGGTAAACAGCGTTTCCGTGTGCTGCTCTGGTTTCGGTGTTCTGTTGCACCAGAAGTGGCTTAGTCATGCTGGCCACATGACCTGGAAAAACTGTCTGCCGACAAACGCTGGCTTCCTCGGCCTGTAAAGTGAGATGAGTGCCGCAACCCCAGAGTCATCCGTGACTGGACTTAACTGTCAGGAGTCCTTTACCTTTACCTTTAGGGCTTCCCTATCTTCCTTTGGGGAAGGTGGGATAAAAATTGACTAAATTATAAATATATAAATAAAATATTTGCTCCTCATTCTTGTCCTTAGAAGTTATTAGGAGGAACTAAGGAACTCTGGGACTCATAGTTCTTGAGAGAGCAAGTCACAGAGGGCATTACACATCTCGATGATGTGTTCCCCTACCCCTAGATAATTTTCTTTCAAATTAAAACCACACATGCGTTTCCATCCGAACAGGCCTTTAAATTCCTGTCCAACAGAAATCCACCAAACCATCTCCATAGATACAGATGCCAGTTTGAATTCTCTGCCACTATGAAAAATATTAAAAACACTGCAGGAGTGGTGTGATAATTTAAGGTACATGTAGCCACCTGCTCAATAATGCATCGTGGGTTGGAAACACACCGGGGAACGGTTCAAATAGCTTACATGCAAATAGCTTACACATTCATAAGGAAGACTCAGTCAGAAGCAACCAGTACAAATTACATCCTCTGCTAAGCAACTGTTCTTTGGGTAACTTTTTATTTAAAAAATAAAATAAAAATTCTATAAATAGTATCATTTCCATTTCAAATCCCTGTTTTTTAGCCCTTGTCTGTCTAACCTATATTGATGTCTTTTTAATTAAAGCATGGTTGATACGCCTACACTGAAGCAGCACATACTGAGACTGCATGCTAGGAATACCAGATAAAGTAATTATGCTATTTGTCAGTGTCATGATTAATGTGTGACAGCTGTTATGACAGCTGTGCCACTGTTTTGTCACAACACTGTGTTCATCCATAACAAAATTAGCTGTCTCACTCCAAGGTACATGCTTGCCGCTGTTCTCCTTCAGAAGTCAACAGCAAAGAAAACCAAGGAAGGAATATTACATGAACTTTCTGACATTTTTTTTAAAAGAGACATCATTATATACATACGGTTTTCTTTAAATGATGATATAATCTGCCTGGATTGGAAATGAACCTGACTCACCTTTAGCAAACAAGCCGTCACACAGAGCCCTTCTACCGCTAATCTACCTAACAAGGTCTCTGTATGAGAAGGGATCACTACATAATTTGAACTTACCTTGTCAGAGAAGGCTTCAGATGTTACCCAAATTAGCATTGGCTGTAAATTCCCCTGTCTGTATGAGTGGCAAACAGAAAATGCAATAGATAACAGGAGCACTGGAGCACGACAGCCTTTCCTGTACTTGCCCATCAAGCTGAATTCACTAAATAACCTCCCTACTATCCATGGGATTTGAGATTATTAACACAACTAATTTAGAGCAGAAGCTTAAGTCATTAAGACGAATGCAGCATTTGCAGTTAACCAGGATATAACAAACCCTCAAGCAAAACAGAAAGTAATGGCATATCTCAATATAAATAAAAGCCCAGCTGGCTTCAATACAAGGTTATATGGCTTTTTCAAAAAGTATCCACCGAATCCACAGAGGTCAGTCTGTAACTGGTAAGGCACTGGTTAAGGATGGGTGAATGTGTCCATTTTGGTTTCTCTCTGTTTCTCATTTTTTTTTTAGTTCAGTTCTCCGCATTTCCTTATCAGTTTGTGGATTTCTAAAAGTCTTCTTCAAAATTCATCAGCATTTTTGTGTGAATTTTTGCATCCAATTTTGCCTGATATACATTTTTGCTAAGTAATTTTCCCTGATGCATTTCTGAATGTTGTTTGCACTAATGCATACATTTGAATGCATACTTTAGTATATTCATTTTTGTGCACATTTCATAGACTGGAGCACTGCAGTGCAAAAAAGTGCAAATTTCAAAGGGCGACTGTTTGCTTATTGTCTCAGAAAGTGTGGTTTGCCTTAAAATGTGATCTGAATTGAATTCCTCCCCAATATCTAATCATCAGCTATCAATTATAATTCGCGAAACATGGGGCTTCCATATTCCGAATACCACGTGGGATCAACAACATAAGACAAATGTCACCTTTCCCGAATTAGAGCAATGCACAAAGCAGACCCTCAGGCAGATCCACCAAAGCAATTCTTAGCTAGGCATTTTTATTATTCAGTTTGAAGTTCCTACATTCAAAGTTTGTGATGAGAGAACCTCCTTCAGCTCAATTCAGAGCTTGCTCAGTATTTGCAAGCTTTCTCGAGAACTATTTGGGGAAAGGTCCTTTGCTTTCTGTGAGTCCTTGACGGTGCTGTGTACCATCTTTACATTGGACCTTGACTATAGCAGGATGGCTTTACCTCCTTGACCACCAACTGACAGCTACTAACATGACTGAACAAAAGAGAGGATTTTTAGATCAGGACAGTGGACAGCAACCCAACAGAACAGTAGCAAGAAACTATCAGTTATGAGTTCTGCTCTTCCCCAGTCAGTGGCGTAGCGTGGGGGGTGCAGGGGGGGCCGGCCGCACCGGGCGCAACATCTGGGGGTTAGGGAAATCCACGGGTTAGGGGGCGCAAATCCACGGGTTAGGGGGCGCAAATCCATGGGTTAGGGGGCGCAAATTACTTGCCTTGCCCCGGGTGCTGATAACCCACGCTACGCCACTGTCCCCAGTTACAGACTGAAGGCTGGATGTGCCTTTCCTGGGAAGGAGATGGGTAGACAGCTAGCTGGATGTCCTGTTTACCATGGCTGTACAGCCAGCAGTGATGCATGCTTATGGGTAGACCTCCACTTTGATTTTAGCTGCAGCATCATTGAGGTGATGTGAGCTTAGCAGGTCATAGCAGAGGACAATTTTTGGAGTTGTTGCTTCTTGATTGGCCTTGGGACATGAGCCTTCTTCTTGGCTACACTATGAGTAGCCAATATGGTGCCCTCCAGAGGTTGTTGGACTACAAGTTCTATCTTCCCAGATTCTTGGCCATGCTGACAGGGGCTGATGAGAGTTGTAGTCCAGTGACATCACGGGTCACCACATTTGCCACCCTGGCCAACACTGTGGGGCTTATTTTATTCAAGTTGGCACCCCTGGTGGCTAACATTCTTCCCTAATGAGATCAGCAAGGAGCCTTAGGAAAGGAGGCCATATTGTAGCCAATGGAGCAAATTTGTAAACCTTGGCTATATTATAAACTGAGCACCATTCAGTTTGTTTAGAACCTTGGTTGATTATTGCCTGCATGTAAACATCATATGTTTATATCTGTTTTCTCAAAATAAAAGAGAGAGAGAAAAGAACGTTTGCACTCAAAACCAGACTTAGGCCACGTTCATATCTGAATTGGGTGTATAATTTCCATTTCCATAATTCAGTTCAAAAAAAAGGACATGATTCGTTTGGTACCCCTTCTTACTCAAAAACATAGGAAAAGAATACAAATAACCTGAATTACATTTTATATCCTGCTCCAGTTCAAGAGGGTAACTAAATTACTGTTATCACACAACACTTAATGTCATAAAACAGACTTAGCAAACATTCCTTTTCCAGCTCAGTTATTTAAAACTCTGCCAAACTAGAATATTTGGAGTAAACATTCAAAATGCATCTTGATCTTTAATTGATGGGAACTGCTATAGCACAGAGATTGCATAAGGGTGGTGGTTGTTGTTCCTCCTTCAGTTCCAGCAAAGATCCCAAGACCATTCAGACCAGTCTTCCTGAAACTGGGCTACAGTTTCTGAGGCTGCCTGTGTCAAGTGATGTGCTGTGTGGCCCAACCCTTTGTATATCTACTTAAAAGGAAGTCTGACCCATTAGAACTTACTCCCAAGTAAGTGTATATTCTTATAGCAGCCTATAAGAGCCAGATGAAAACTCTTCCATACAAATCTCATCTCAGCCATGAATTCCTTCATCTTGACTCTCCATTTACAAAAATACTGGCCCACCTTACAAGCTTAAAAGGTAAAGGGACCCCTGACCATTAGGTCCAGTCGTGACCTACTCTGGGGTTGCATTCTCATCTCCCTCTATAGGCCGAGGGAGCCGGCGTTTGTCCGCAGACAGTTTCCAGATCATGTGGCCAGCATGACTAAGCTGCTTCTGGCGAACCAGAGCAGCACACAGAAACGCCGTTTACCTTCCTGCCAGAGTGGTACCTATTTATCTACTTGCACTTTGACGTGCTTTCGAACTGCTAGGTTGGCAGGAGCAGGGACCGAGCAATGGGAGCTCACCCCGTCGCGGGGATTTGAACCGCCGACCTTCTGATCGGCAAGTCCTAGGCTCAGTGGTTTCACCCACAGCGCCACCCGCGTGCCCTTACAAGCTTACTGTATATATTAATAAGAGGAGAGACATACAGTCATACATACTAATTCTTTGCATTCTCCTAAAGGTGACCTTACCAGATTGAGAGTCCAGTGATTCTCAAAGCTCCTTCCCAGCCTTTTAAAATTTCAATGGGTCTTAGTCAGTCACTTACTTATGGTGGGAAAAGCACGCAATAACTCATTACCCAGAGTGCTTTTCTCATGTGATTGAAGTGTTTGTTTTCAGGAGTGAAGTTTTATTAAGCTGGGTGTAATCAGGAGTGGCTTTCTCAGTGGGGTGGAGCCAGACTTATAGTATTGCTGCTGCTTATCAAAAGGCGGAGGGTCGAGGTGGCAGTGAGACTGGGGCTGTGTGGCACACCAGCTGAGCAAAACTGGTGCTCCTGTCAGAACTGCCACACAGTCCCAACTTCACCACCACCCTGCTCCTGTCAGTAGTCAACAAGGACACCACTGCTAGGAGGCTATTCCTGTGGCTTTGGCCCACTGGGCAAACCATTGCTGGGTGCAGTGTTTTTCAGATCAGATTGAGCTTTCATCCTGCTTCTGCACTTGGAAGTATGGTGCTTGTCATCCTTTGTGTGGGCCGCTTGAATGAAGGTGGTGGACCACATTTTGAGAACCGTTGCTCTTGTCTATAACTATTGGTTCAGGTAATTCAGTTTATTGTGATATGATGAAATGAAATGATGAAATACTTTATTGTCACTTGTACAACTTGTATACAGTGAGATTACACGAGCACCCCCCACTCAGCTCTCTTAGTCTTAATTCCCCTCGTTTACTGACGCACACCCACCAAACCCGAAAGTCAGTTGCCCTGTTCTTTTCATTCAGCAGCCTAACAGCCCACAGATAGAAGCTGTTCTTTACCCTGTTGGTGCAACTAATCATGCGGGCAGGAGATCAAGAAAGTGCCAACCAGGGTGTGAATCATCCCTGAGAATTTTCCTCACTCTCCTGAGGCAACGTTCTTCCGCTATTTCATCCCGCGGATTCACAGGACAGCCCATAATATCTTGTGCTGTATTCACACCCTCTGTAGGCACTTCCCACCAGTTGATGTCAAACCAGTGTACCACACCATGATGTAGTATGAAAGGACACTTTCTATTGTTGACTGGTAGAAGGAGATCATCAGGTGTTGATTGACATCCTTCTTCCACAATATTCTGAGGAGATGGAGTCTCTGTTGGGCTTTCTTAACCATAGTACTAACCTTATAGTACTAACCATAGCACTAACCTTACTTATCCATACAATTTCAGAGTCATTTTAGTCTGTTGGCCATTTTAAGGAAGAATCTCAGTCCACTGTGTTAACAAATTCTTGTATAATAGTTAACATAGATATAGGGATGCTGCCAAGTCTTCTCCTATGACATTGTAATGCAACAGTATTTCTCGAAGGTTTTGTGAAAGAGAAAGTTCTCAAGGTAAGATTGCGGATGTCATCTCCCTTTGTATGTTTAAAATAAATGCTAGTCTCATGGAGAGCCTGGAACTATGGGCATAGTCGGGGGGCAGGGGGGCAACTGCTCCCCCTAAATCAAGTAAATCAATTAAAAAACTTAACTAATTAAGGTTCTAGCCCCCCAAAAAAACCCCCCATGAAGCCTGCTCCTCCAACAAAAATTATGGCTCCTCCCATTCCTGGAACTGTGAGTTCCAGGAATTGTGAGATGAGAAATAGAAATTTTCACTCAGCACTTGAATTTCTAACAAATAGCTGTTAAAAGCAAAGAACCCCCATATTAAAAGAGGCAGCAAATCTACTGCTGCTAATGATTTTCGATGTCATAATGAAGCCTAGAAGCTTCTAAGCCAAAACAACCCCCATCTCTGACAGCCTTTGTCCAGTTTCAAGGAAATGCATGTGAGTGACAAGGCTCATGACTGCAAGTCCTCAGAAGAGGGCATTGTTCCTGCAGGCCACATTAAAGACATTGAAAGCGACTTATAAATAGGTGGTCTGGGATTGTTTATGAGAAGGAACATTAAATGATTCTGGGATTAGCATCTGCTCCCAAGTTTGTTTATTTTAAACACAGTCCAGCTTTGCATGATAATTTTCCAGTGGACTAGAATTCCAGGGGGGATTGTTTCATTTGTTTATGTTAGATGTTTATCTTCTCCTTCACGTACTGTATCTTCCCTCACATTAGGAAATTCCACCCCCCCCCCTGACTTCAGCTGTCTCAGTTTTCCTAACTTAGATATTTATCTGCTACGTAGCTTTATCTTCACATACAGTGCAAATGTGTATTACATTGACTCTTGGTTCTTGGTTTCTCTGGTTTCAGTTCTCACTCTCCTTCCTTGTTTTCAACTGAAGGGCTATCAAGTTATGGGTCCAGGGTCAGATGAGGAACCTAGAAAGAACATCTGAATACTTTTAACCACTATCTGCCATATCCAGCAGCCTTCAAGTTATTATCTTATTTTAGAGGAACAATGATGAAAAAGGGTCCCCATAAAGCCCCACTCAGCCTTGCTTTCTGGGCAAGGCTCACTCAGTGTGCTGAGTCTGGGACTGGTAGGGATCCTCTCTATAGAAGGAAGGTTGGCTAGCCATGGGGCAGCTCCAAGTTTAATGCAGGTTTGGCTGTACATGATTTTCATATATACACATTACACTTGGAACCCAACCTCCACATAAGATGCAGGCCAACTGTAATCAAGCTGCTTTGTTCTCTGAATGGGCAACAGGATAAGACTGGGAAATGATGTAACAGGATTGGATGGGGGGGGTTCATTAGAACAATGCTATTGTTAAATGCTGCTGCTGGATTGGTCAATGGCATTTATTAGGACCACTCTATCTCTATAGTAACTGCTGTGTCTTGAAGGACTCCTGAATGTTAACAAGACAAGGGGAAGAAGATTTAATGGGGAGTGTTTAGCACAATGCCCCACCAGTGAGGGAAGGAATTGCCTGAAGAAAAAATATGTTTTCTGCTGGAGCTACTGTAGGTACTGTATATACAGTTATTGCATGAGAGTGCAGGTTGGGAGCTGACTGGTCAGTATAGATACTGAGAATGAACTCCTGGGAGACTCAGCCAACGACTAGGGTGGGGTACAGAGATTACTGGTTTTGTGGGGGGAGGGTGTAGCCCTGTTTTTCAAGGAAGAAAAACTGCCCTTGTGTTTTACATATTTTAGTAGGCAGATCTAGTAGAAGGCAACCTGATTTTGACATCATAATTAATGCTGCATTTCCCTAACAACAAAGGATAGCTTTTCTTTTTGCTTAGACACTCTTCAGGTTTGTTCTTCTTTCTTCATTTTGTGCTGAAACCTTGTTTATGTCTTTATACAGCAGCTGAAAAGAAAAGGTAACAATTCGCCAGAGCTCAGCAAAGGTAGAATTGCCTTTGCATAATAGATTTCTCAGTCGTTGGCACTGTGATATTTTCCCTGTCTGCCTTGAATGACTGTTACATTAGACACAGGCCCTTCATACACTTGTGTATATGATTCGTTTTTATGATTTGCTTTTTGAATAGCCCCATAGAATTCAGTGAAACTATTCATATCTTTTAAAATGTGTGGGTGAAAGAAGCAAAATCAAGGCCTTTGTTCACTCAATGCAAATTTTAAATAAAAGGACTCACCAGTCCCTCATCAATAGAGAGAAAATCAAAGGTGGGGAGGGGAAAATTGGCAGTATTATGGAGCTGCCTAGCTTATAGTACTGGGGGAGAGGGATGAATATGCTTTCAAAGTGATCAGTAAAAGCTAGATATGTAAACAATACTTGTGTGAAATCATGGTAAAATTATCTTTGTATTCATAAACAGCTTTCTGCATCTTCTTAGACACCTTCATCAGATACACTTTGAATAGCTACTATGCCTAAAGTAGGGCTGGGGAAGGCTGAATATTATCCACAGAGACCATCTGTAAAATATATTTGTCTAAAGCTGCTGGAAGTAGAACCATGAACCCATAGCAGTATGCGCAACTGGCTCATATGGGGAGCCTTTGGGGCAAGAGAAAAATAATGCAGTTCACGTTGTAATGTGAATCTGATCATTTATATTTCATGAACCACTATCATGCCTTCCAACGTGTCCAGGCCAAAAACCAGGCCACACATCTTCTGGGCTGCTCTCCAAGGTGATTCACGTGACCCAATGTGATATTGTGGCCTCAAAAAAGGTGCTTTGGGTGGTGCTGTGCTCTCACATATTTGTGGGCACGGCCTGAGATCACAGCCCTCTAAAAAGCACTTTTCCAGCACAAGATTACAGTGCCCCAAATGGCTGCTGTGCTCTTGCACACAAAAAATGGGATGTTTTGGTTGAGGGGTATGCACTATGCAAACCAAAACACAGCTGTCCTTCAAAATTTCCACTTCTCCAAATTTTAGGATTCAATTTTCCAGCCAAAAAAAAAAAAAGTGTGTTCCAAAAAGTGAACATCAGGGGAAAGTTCAAAGCTTCACTAAAAGCTTTTCTTTAAAAATTATGTTGCTCTACTCCAGCCCAAAGATGAGAACCACAAATAATGGAGCTCTTCAGAACACCACAGGCAGTTCTGTGATGGCCTCATGTTAAAAGGACTATTGATGACATGCAGAGGCCTATTTAAAGGCCTGGGCCTGTAAATCCTATCAGGGGACACAGCCACTAGAAAGGAGGACTGGTGCAAAGCTGCAATATTTATTTATTTTTAAATGTGCAAATAGGAATACACACCATTCCGTCATCTTTTATTTATAACAAGTTGAAAAAGATACACATGTCATTTAAGGGATTGTGAAGGAACATGCATTCCATTTACATGCATCCCTTTTCATCTGCCAATTGGCAGTCCACTTCGGAGGGGTTCCTGTGTCTGTAAATTTGACCCACTTGGGACAAAAGAGGAAAGTTAAGGTCTTTTTTAGATTCCCAATTATAGAGACAAGGGCACTGTTTTATACAAAGCGGCTAGGAACCAGAAACATAGATTGCGGTGGACAGAGTAAAGAGCAACTGTGAAACAGATCAGAATTATTATTTTTTTAAAAAAAAAACACGGATACAGGCAAATCTTAAAGTCTGTACACACCCCTAAGAGAAACAAAGAAAAACCATAATTGATATATTCATCCATTGCTTTAAGGATAGCTTTAAGCAAATATTAGTTTTTAGTGGTTTAACTCCAGATTCATGCTCTTTAGCTGCTTATAGCGTAACTCTGTCACTCCATGGGCATGTATGTTAGCAATATAGATGGACTGATGTTTGTCAATCATGTTTCTAACAAGATATATTTATTGGAGAGTGTAGTTTATTTCAAACAAGGATAGCCGTCTTGTGAACTACCCTATTCTTTATATCTAGTACTGTATCATCTAGTAGTTAGATCTTCCAAAAGGATAGCCCAAAGGCTAAGTATCTGTATAGAATACATTTTTATCTAAACAGTGTATGGTGCACTCAAAAGAATATCTGGAGGATGGGTGCTTTTATCTGACCTGTTTCTGTTAAGGACGACAAATAATATTCCATGCTGAAATTGATCTATTTTTGCAGTGTTGTGTGTGTTGTATGCACCAGAGTGGATCTGGCAGAACCCCACCTGCTGTGTGACCAATCCCTTGCTGTTTGTTTGTGAGCGTGTGGCTGTTGGGTCAGTCAGAAGGGCTTTCTTTCTCTAGGGCAAGACATAATGTTCCATTCCAGGTGGGAATGCCATCTTCCCTCTAGGTCAGGATGCAATAACTCTTTGCAGGCTCTGGTGTGTGTGTGTGTGTTTTGTGCGTAATGGCTGCTAGTCATGGTCTGATGTTTCTACACAGCCCATGGAAGAGTGTAGACTGCTGTGCAATACTTGCTTCCAAGTTTGACTTGAATACCTGAGGTTTGTGTTACCAGTATTAAATACAGTTCTTTGCAATGAATTTTAAATGAAGTGGAAGCTCTCACCAGAGGTTTGTTAAAAGCAGGCTAACAGTTGTTCTCTCCTTGCGCTTCTCCCTCTCCCCCTCCTTTTTTGGGTTAGAAGAGGTTTAAATTATATATTAACCAAAAAGGTAAACAGAATAAAATGGGCAATAAAATATTAATGGAAGATGTAGTGGAATTGTCTTCTGCTGCACTTAAAATGGCCTGAATGATTGAGCTGTGAATTGCTCTCCCTTAGGTATTGAAATATTCATCAGTATTTAATAAATGTTCGCCTGCGTAGCTACTCATGTTTACACTACAGCACTTGCTGGAGAGTGCTTACGAAAGAAAACATTATAACGGAAGGTGAACTTTGCAGTGCAATGAGTCACCTTAAATTATACAGCACGCAGAGCAGAGGAGACAAGAGAAATCTCTGAACTGACAAATGAGAAGCCAGCATCACTTAAGAGCATCTTTTGTTAAAGGAACTGCCCATGGATGGTAAAAGGGCTCTACAGCTCCAATACTCTTTGGAAGCTTTTTAAAGATTTACCTCGTTTGCATTTCTTTAAAAAGCACCTTTCCTCCTTATGCCTAAGTCATGTTCTATAATGACTTGGGATTCAAATGCAATTACTGGAAGGGCACTATCACTTTTTTTTGCTAGAAAGGAAGGGGGAATGTGACGGAATAAAAGTAGTGCAACAAATTAATTAAAGAGCCAGGTAACAAGCAACATGGACTTGATTTGCATTATGCACATTTTTGAATTGTATGAAGGTATTCATTGCCAGCATAAGGTGTTAATGAATGAATCTACAGGGAAAGCTAAAATTTGATAATAGTTTCCTGGCAAGGATCCTGAAAGAAACGCCTTTTTCCATATCAGCCTGCCTGTGTCTTAAGACCTTCTCCAAGTGCCTTCCTGAGTGGTGGCAGTTTATGTTTGTACAAAGAAGAGGCCCTTTGTGGTAGCACCCCAACTATGCAAAGTCCACCCAAAGAGGTGCAACTGGTGGATAAATTACAATCCTTTTGATTTCAGGTGTGCTCAAGCATTTTAAATAGTTATGCTATCTCAGTCTGTTTTTGGTTTTGATAGCAGGGATGGGAACCTATGGCTCGCCAGATGTTGCTGGGTGACAATCCCATCATCCCTGATCATTGGCCATGCTGGCTGGAGCTGATGTGAGTTGGTGTTCATATCCATGGATGTGTCACACAAATAGTTCAAGGTGGGAGATCTGAAGGTGGTTTAACCACCCATTCAATGCCCTGCTGAGTATTGGATGCTGCTGCTGAAACGAAGAGTCTCTTCAAATCCGATTTGAGAATGCAGTTGAAGGTTAGTTGCACATCTGTAAAACTTAACACGTTCACCGAGGAGAAAGAATCCAGCTGGAAGATCTGTATCTACCCTCCATGATGACAATATGCCCTTGCTTTACAGAGGACAATCTTCTATTTGGAGATTGGTTGGTCCTCCATTTGAAGAAATAATCTGTTTGAAGGGCTGTCTGCTCCAAGTCCGCTTTAAAGATAAACCATAAGAAGGGAGATCAGAGAGGGCCTTGAAGATACCCATCATATGTGAACACCTGGATGGCAGACCAAGCAAGCACACAGGTCATTTGGTTACAGTCTTCAACACTATGGTAAGATGTGCTGTACTGTTATTAAAATTATAGGCATTATTTCCAAATTTGCATATGCTCAGATAAATTTCTGAACTGTTGTCCAGCAATTTAGGATCCTAGGATAGTTTACAACATTTACAAATCTCTTATTATTTTGGCAGGGTTGTGGGTTAAGCGAGGTCTTATTTTTCCAGTCTATTCATTGCATACTGCATTGGTGAAAAAGAAAGGAAAACTACTATGCCAATAAGCTACTAGATTATTATAAAGGTTAAAAAAGAAGAAGAAAGAAATGAGACGCTCAAGCAGTTGCCAAAGGATAACGCGTCGAGACAGCTGAATTGTCCAGTGCAGTTTAGCAAATGACTTGAACAACAGTGACTTTTAATATCTGTATCTAATATCTAATCTATCTGTTATATATATTGATATACAATCTCTGTGACCGGGTGAGCTCCCGTTGCTCTGTTCCAGCTCCTGCCAACCTAGCAGTTCGAAAGCATGCCAGTGCAAGTAGATAAATAGGTACCGCTGTGGCGGGAAGGTAAACAGCGTTTCTGTGCGCTCTTGTTTCCGTCATGGTGTTCCATTGTGCCAGAAGCGGTTTAGTCATGCTGGCCACATGACCCAGAAAGCTGTCTATGGACAAACGCTGGCTCCCTTGGCCTGAAAGCGAGATGAGCGCCACAACCCCATAGTTGCCTTTGACTGAACTTAACTGTTCATGGGTCCTTTACCTTTACCTTAAAAGACAGATATCATCTCAGAAAACAATTTTATTCTATGAATATAAGAATTGTAAGAAAGCTATCAGTGTACAAAATAAAACGGGTTTTTTCCCCCAAAACAAGTACGAGGGAGGACACAAAAAACTAAAGGTGGGTAATATCTAGTTATGTCTGTCCTTTGTATAATGGAAATCAACAAGCACAGCAATAGTTTTAGTTCTTTATTCCTCTCCCAACAGCCTCTTCCCCACATCAACCAAAACCTGCTGTAAGGAATCCCCCAACCCTTCAGCTTCACTTTTTGGCAGGGAAAAAAAGTGTGACTAGAAGTTGTACAAGCCTGTTGTACAAGCATTTTCTATTTGTGCAACACTGGATCTCATTCAATACATAGCACAAAATGATTACGATGACACATGAATCCTTTTAAATGCTAGACAATAATATCCAGGTGTGTTCAGAATAATTGCATCCATTACACAATTGGGCTAGCTTTATAATATAACCTCTACAAAAAGGTTAGCACAACTACTCAAGCTGACTGAGAAGTTCACACTCCATTATGTAAAATGCAAGTTTAAACTGGCAGGGCAAATTGAAACTCCCATGTATAGCCAAGAAGCTGCCTAATTTGGGTTTTAGACAGTTGGTCTAACACGCGCATGTGCACACACACACCTCTAACAGAAATGGAAATGAAGTGATACATTCAGGCCATTGGTATTTGGATACCTTGATCTTATCAGTGTATTTATTTACACTGAACTCTGCTTATCTCTTCTCCCTTTCAGCAGCTAATTGTTCCTGGGGGCTGAGATGGGAGGACCAGGAAAAATTAGTCAGGAAGGGAGAGATAAGATAAGCAAAGATAAAGGATGGCCTGATCAAGGGACCAGGGGCTCCTGCTTCTCTGTTTGTTTGCCCACAATCCCCTCCAGCTTTCCATCTCTGGGAGTTTAGGAATTGCCAACAGACTACCCATGGCTACCTCTGTGTTGAAATATAGTGAAGCCAGGCTCCATCAGAGATGGAGAACCTGTGGCTGCTCAGATGTTCTTGGATTCCACCTCCCATGATTCCTTATTGTTGACCTGGGTGGCTGAGGCTGATGGGAATTATCCAAAATACATCTGTAGGGCTAGAGATCCCTCATTCCTGCTCTAAGTTTTATTCGCCAGAAACATATGCAACTGAGGAATCAGCTTCTCCAGCCAGACAACTGAGAAATTAAGGGACCAGATCATGTCACATCATATTGTCATGAGTTCACATGTGATGCAGTACAGAGATTTTCCTCAGGGGGAAAAAGGCAGTGACATCTAAAAATTCCCAACAAAGAATATTTGTGCCTAGGATGTGATGTTTAAAGAAGGCTTCATGTGTGTGGGAAAAAGAGACCCATCCAACAGGAAGGATGCTAAATTAAATATTTGTTTGACATAATGGCTTAGGCTAATTGCTAATGGATGTTCAGAGCAGAGTTTGGAGAAAACTCAATACTGTTCTGTTTTTGAAAATGAACTGAGCCTACAAGCACAAACGCACTGACTGCATCATACTGAGTCACATAAAGTAGCAATAAAGAAATTACAGACCTGCTTTAATACAATGATCCTATGTACACTTATCTGGGAGTGAGTCCCACTGAAATCCATGGGAATAACATCTAAGAAGCCATTAAGTTACAGGTTACTTAAAAACAAACACATCTAAGTTATGACAGTAGTATGTGGACTGGTTCATATATAACTCTAATACATGTTTTATTAAACTGTGGATTATTAAACCATGGTTTAGACTTATGTATGAACCCTGTTTAGCAGCTTAACTGTCATGGTATTGCCGGAGAATGAAGGGGAGGAGCAGAGACAGGCAGAGGAAGGGGGGCAGGAAGTGGCGATGGAGGAAAGAAGGGAAAGCCAGGAGGACGAATGGCTCACAGATGTTGAACCAGGGCCTCAACACCATACAGGAAGTTCTGGCACAGACAGTGAAACAATGCCTATTCCGTCTGCCAAAGAAAGGAGAGTGTTAAAGAGGAGGGGACAGAGACATCGCGTGAAACTTCTACGCCTTTTCTGTTGGAGAAGGGGCGGGCATAAGGCACTCCAAGAATCTGAGCCGGAGGATTCGGATGCATGATTGTAACGTGCTGCTTGTACATATGTAAAATAAAGACTGTATATATGTATCTCTTAGTGAGCAGAGGCATTTTTTCCAAAGAACATTCACAAGCCATCACATTAACTATGGTTTGTTTCCTGCCAACAAACCATTATCTCCAACGATGGTTTATTGTTGGCTTATAAACCTTGCTTTGTTTTTACTATGGCTTGGTGTCATGTGTGAACCAATCACTTTTTGTTAACCATGGTTTGCTTGGACATCCCACCTCAGACCACTCACCAAGCCACAAAGGCAGGAGGCAAGAGGAGTTTGAAAGCAAACCAAATTTTAAAGAAACAAGACATGATTTGATCATTTCTAGGATAACTCATGGTTAACTCATGATTTGTTAAATAAGCCATGACTTAGCATTATGGGCAACCGAGACCTATGTCTGCTGATAGATATGCTCATACTAGCTGGAAATTATTTCCTTAAACAAACCAATATAGTGGTAACTTGGTTTTCAAACATAATCCATTCCGGAAGACTGTTCAAGTACTGAAACGTTTGAAAACTCAAAACATAAGCCTTAATACAGAAAACTCAACATGGAAAACTCAATACGGAAGCCATGTGGAATGTTCATCTTCTGAGGTTTGTTTGAAAGCCGAAGCATTTACTTCTGGGTTTACAGCATTCAAAAACAGAAATGTTCATCAACGGAGATGTTCAAAAACCAAGGTACCACTGTATTTATATTTTGTGTGTGCAATGTCAGTTTGCAAACTACCCTTACAGTGGCATGAAACTATTTGATGTTACCAATTTAAACACTGTATTTCTAAATGAAGGCATTTGTGTTGGAGGTTGACTAGAGTGCATGTAAGAGTTCAAAATATTTTCTAAGGAGCAAAAATACTTTCGATGTGTACAGTTAGAACTGGGATCACACAGAGGGCCCAGCTACATGTGTTGTGAAATGTGTTGCTTTAAATTGAATGAATGGTTTTACAGTCACAAACAGCTGTCATGGAGAGTGGGGAGCTGTTCAGGGCTGGATCTGCCGGAGGTGGGAAAGGAGGGTCAAACCCTTTCCTCTAGCGCTTATTGTAATTCTCAGTGGAAATCCCATTTTCCAGAGTTCTTATTTGCATCAGGAAGGAAGCTCCCATGGGCACCAATGGCAGAGTCTCTCCTAATGCAAATGGTAGCTTTGGGTGATTTTTTGCCAGGACTGTGGAGTGGGGATAAACTCCTCCTCACTGCACTGCATCATCCCAGTTCTCTTCATCCCAATGGCTTCTACTTGCCATTGTGAAATATTCACACAACTTAAAGCATTGTCACTAAAAAGGCCCCCAGTTTAGCCCACAGATGATTCTGTATCCATAATCCACTGGCCAACTACTTCAATTCCACGTATGCTTTCTTCATACTTTTTTTACCCACACCCACTGTACACACCCACCCACCCATGCATATAGATATACGGCCCACACTGAATGAATGAACTTCAGGCTATGCAATCTCTCTTGGATTTTCTTCCATAGAGAAAGCAATGGCGCTTTCCCCCTCCATCTGGCAGTTTCATTCTCTTGATTCTGTTTCTTTGGAGATCCTGCTGTCAGGGGGAAGCTTTCCTTTATCTCTCAGCTTTGTTTCTTATCCTCATTGAACACTTACCTTCTCCCTTTTGGCTATCCCTTTTAATTCCTTTCTTCCTCTGGTGTGCATTATTAACGTTGGAACTGAATTATTTACAGCGACTCTGTAAAATGTCATTAACGACTTGAGACAGAGAGCAGTACGTCTTGTGTGGACTCAGTGAAATGGGGGGAGATTGGGGGGGGAGACATCTGGAGAACACTGCTTGGGAAAAGCTGAAGGAGCTCAGTGGGCATAGGGGAAGAAACTATTTGCCCTGACTTCCCCCCACCTTCCCCCAAACCTTTTCTCACCTCTCTCTGCACGTTGCCCCTGCCTAGAGCTCATTTCCCTGCTCCCTTCCAGACAGATCCTATTCTATCAATGCCAACTTTAAGAGACAGGTCATACCTCCAAGGTAGGGCACAAGACATCATGGAGGAGAGGACTACTCATGGCTTCTAGCTATGTCTGCTATGCTATACCTCTATGGTTGGAGGCTGTAGTGCTTCTAAATAAATAAATAAAAGCCTCTGGCTTTTTGCATGGCAAAAAAGATACATATTGACCATCATCAAGAAGCATGCATAGACAGAGCCAAGTGCATCTCAGAAGGGAGTTATTTTCACAGCTTGGGGCCCACCACAGAGAAGGCCCTCTTCCATGCAACAACCCCACAAACTTCACATTTCAGGAGTATTGCCAGCAGGGCTTTCCTTGCAAATCTTAACACCCAGGGCAGGTCTGTGTGGGAGGAGATGCAACTTCAATTATTTATTTAAAGCCCTGTGCACTTCATTGCTCCCCACCCCATCCATTGCTAGTTTGATAGGGAAAGAATGTTCTAGTTGTGAGAACAGCAAGTAATCATGGTGCTCAGTGCCTGCTTTCTGCATTAATAAAAATAAAATGAAAAAGGCAATCTGATTAAATTATGTGAACCTTTTCTTATGCCAGTGGAGCTTAACTAAGCAAACAGGAGCAGTGCGGCAAATCAGTGTTGGTTTATTAAAGATCAGAATTCAATATCTCAATGGTTGAAGAGCTTATGCCCCTACGTACTCTGTTGTTTAACTTTTCTGTGCTGAGGAAGTGAATGCCGTGGCACTGAGAGAAGTTTTGTCAGGACAGTAACACTTAACTGAAGTGGTGATGAACGACAAAGGAAGAGGTTGTACTGTCATCTGCATTGTTGTGAATGTGGCCACAGTTCTGCACAGACATGCTACAAGAAATGTTAGGTGTGGAAGTAGCTCCCCTTCCTTTGATGACTACTCCACATGACGGCCACATGCAGCCTTCAGGCTCAGAAGCCAAAAGGCTGCAATTGCCAGTTGCTTTGGAGCAATAGCTTCCCGGCTTCCCATATAGCAGGATACTGTGGGAAACCACATGCTGGAGTTGAAGGACCACTAGTCTGATCTAACATGGCTTTCCTTAAATTCGTATTACCAACCCACCTGCATGGAATCATAGAGATGGAAGGTATATTGAGGGTCATCTAGACCAACCGCCTGCAATTCAAGTCCCATCAGCCTAAGCTAGTATGGCTGATGGTCAAAGATGATGGAAGTTGGAGTCCAACAACATGCAGAAGGCCACAAGTTCTCCAATATATAGAAACTGAAGCATATGCAATAGTCAGGAATGATGGAAGTTGGAGAGTCATGATTCCCCAACAGGAAACAAAGCATACACAGAGGAGAAGAGCAAAGTGCTGAAGGTAAAGAAAAAGTTGCCAAACTGACGTATGTGGCTCCAACAGCCATCGGTGAAGATTGAGCTCCCCTCACCCCTGGCTTACCCTGTAATTAATTCAGTTTTCCTGATACTTCTGACTGAATTCTCAGGGAAGGAAAAGCTTGGATCTTGTGGAGAAAGAGCAATACTGTATTATGGAGTTATGTAAGTGTAATATACATTTCTATGTAAGAATGTTGTTCCATTATCAAACTGCTTTATGACCTGTGAATGCATGAGGGGAAAGTTTGGCCATTTACTGCAAACTGAAGCCTGGGAGATCCAATGTATTTCGGGGTCAGCAAACTTTTTCAGCAGGGGGCCGGTCCACTGTCCCTCAGACCTTGTGGGGTGCTGGACTATATTTAACAAATAAATAAAAAATGAACGAATTCCTATGCCCCACAAATAACCCAGAGATGCATTTTAAATAAAAGCACACATTCTACTCATGTAAAAACACCAGGCAGGCCCCACAAATAACCCAGAGATACATTTTAAATAAAAGGACACATTCTACTCATGTAAAAACACACTGATTCCTGGACTGTCCGCGGGCCGGATTTAGAAGGCGATTGGGCTGGATCCGGCCCCTGGGCCTTAGTTTGTCAACCCATGGTATATGTGGTCTTCAGCTGGCAGACTACCAAGAAACTGCTAGGCAGACTGAAGAGATGACTTTGGGCCCTGTGGGGTTTTGCATTATGTCAAGTGGACATTAGAAATCATTCCCTTTATATGAGACGGTGGAATTAAAAGGTCAGACTGCGATGGATCCTTTTGTAGACATTCCATTTGTGCTTATTGGTCCCTAGTTAAAAACTAAGGAGTATTTGGACTACCAGAACAAGATTTTTGATTGGTTAAAGGGTCATTTGTAAAGAGAATAAAATGGTAAGCACAGCACTGCAAACAGAGTAAGCAGCCAGGACACCAAACCTGAAATTACAGGAGGCAGATTCGTTCTGCAGTAGTGCTCTTGCCTTAAAATGTCTCCTCTTTTTAAAAACAACAGCAACATTATCCAGCAATTAATGAGAAAAGCAATTGTATTCACACGTTTTCAAGCGGGGGAGATCTTGGGCTGGATTTCTGGAAAGCAAAAGGTTTGTTATGAGAGGCTGCCCATAGTGTGGCGGATAGCTGGTTCTCATTTTTTATTTTTTTTTTGTAAAAATGGAGTGTTCTTTTAATTTTAAAGAAATCAGTATGGATATGAAGATAGATGATGATATACAGATAGAAAGATAGAAAGATAGATAGATAGATAGATAGATAGATAGATAGATAGATAGATGATAGGTAGATAGATAGATAGATAGATAGATAGATAGATAGATAGATAGACAGTAAGTAAGTAAGTAAGTAAGTAAGTAAGTAAGTAAAAGGAAGAACTTCTGTGAGTGCACCAATCTCAGGCAATCTGTAGCAGTCTTCCTTGGCTTCTTGTACTTCATTTAAAACTCAGGGGAAGACTAGGTTTGGAACTGCCCGAGAAAGATGCTAGATTGTTTTTGTATGCCACAACTGCTGCTAGAATTTTGCTGGCCAAATATTGGAAATTACAAGAAGTACCAACAGTGGAGGAATGGCAGATGAAGATGCTGGATTTTTCGGAGCTAGCCGACCTGACCAGAAGAGTCCGTGACCAGAAGGAGGAGGAGTACCAGGAGGAATGGAAGAAATTTAAAGACTATTTAACTAAATATGCTAAGATAATTTAAATAGAAATACTTGCAAGTAGCAGATTGGCCTAGGATTTAAATAAGTGATGTTATAGAATAATATGTTTAAAGTTAAAATGAAAGGAAAGAAAGATGTTAACGGATTAAGTAAATTACATGTGAAAATAGTTTTGGAAAACTGTTACAACGGTATACATTGAAACTCAGCCTGGGGGAGTCGAGGAAGTCACCCAACAATGTAAAGAAAAATGGAACTATTATACTTAAGGTTTTTTGTTTATTTGTTTGTTTGTTTGTTTGTTTATATATATGGAAAATCAATAATTTTTTGGGGGGGGAAAAACACTTCAGCGGAAGACATCATGAGGGCTTTTCAAATCAGGAAGTGCAGACAGCTGAGTAAACTGCACAGACACATCACCCACATCTACCTCACAACAATAAGGTAAGTTGAAACCAGCACCCACCAAAATTACAAATAAATTGTTACAGAAAGTGGCAGAAAAAATGAAGTTTCTTTAGCAGGGGCAGAAGAGTTTTGGGAAATTGGAAGACAGGTTTCAGCACAGCCCTAGAAGACATGGAAAGAACACAGCAGCTCTGTAGTTGCCCACAAGAAGCAGGGAGGTCCTGATGAGGAGAGAAGGTTTTGGATGAAGTCATCTATAAAGCCTTCAAATAAATGGGAAGGATAAGATCAGGGTTGCTGGCTATTGGCTTAGAAGCGGGAAGAGAACTAGGGTAAGGGAGTATGGTAGATACCTCTTTAAAGTAATTGTCACATTTTAAATCAAATATGAATAAGCAGGAATCCTGTGACAAACCCAAAGGTCATCTTCAGAGGCTCTCCTCCAGGTGCCCCACCAGATTTGCTGAGGCAGGTGGCTATTAAAGAGCAGCCTTTTAAAGTATGGGTGTCCCAGTTGTGGAACACCCTCCTGAGAAGCTCACCCAGCACCTAGTTATTTATTTATTAAAATCTATATATTGCTTGATCATAATAAAACTTCTAAGTGGTTTACCTTGTGGTGTTTTCAATGCCTGGCCCCTTCCAACTCTACAATTCTGTGATTTCCCCCAGCTTTTCAATTTTAAAAACATGTCTGAGTGTGCTTGAGACCTTGGGCACTGCTGGTTGCAGCCTGGTTTATTCGGATGTTGATAAAGCTGGTTTTAAATTGGATGTTATATATTTTATATTTTATGGTTCACTGTTGCTGTTTTCTAAAAAAAAAGTTTTGCACCTCCCAGGGAGCGTACTGTAATTGGGTGGCAAAAAAATGTTGTAAGAAAATGAAAGAAAAGCTAACAATTCTATTGCTGTGTAAGTGCAGAAGTCGCTTGCCCAGTGAGGCAGCTAGTCTGCTGCCAGGGGCATTGTTGCTGTGTACCAGGAGGGCAAAGGGTGAGGTAGTGGTGAGGTCAGGGCTATGCAGGGACAACAGCAGTGCCCCTTCCAGTGGGTGAGCTGCCCCTTCGTAAGTGTTTATGGGCAGAGTCTATGCCCTCATAGCTAAAACTGATCCACCCTACTAGACTGGTCCCTTCTTGCCATGTTAGAAAAATTTAGAACAGGGAAAAGCCAACCGGTTGCTGAATATAGACTGTCTACTCTACAGTGATGATGACAGAGTGCCTGTCTATAAATTATCCTTGCTTAAATGCCAAAGCATTAACACCACCCAGAAGTCAGTCAGTCTTTATTTTCAGCTTTTGCCATCATAATATGAGTAGATTAGATTCACACCCAGAAAAACCTGGCAAGCAAACCGGGTCGGTGAAATGAGGTCACGGACATGCTTTATAGCTATTTTTGATTGTACATGAATACTGATATGGATCTTTCCTTGCTAGCACCTGTTCTCATTCAAAAGCCTACATATTCATGTTCCCAGCAGGAGCTGAGCTTAACACTGGTGCTAAGTAAACAGCCTATTACTAGTAAAAAGTGCTGCTGGTGGTGATGACCTTTCATGATGGCATCAGTGCGCATTTAGCCAGTATCCCCATATCTAGCCTGGCAGGCATTGTGCAGAAGATGTTGACAAAAGGGCTGCAACAGTAGCTATGTCACAATAATATTAATACAGCATAGGAGCCTGTAATTTATTCCCCTGAAATGGTTGTGTAATAAACGCCAACATAGTAAATCACTCATTTCAAGGGTCAAGGTGACCGCAAGTATGCAGTCTTATATTGCAACCCAAGAGAAACTATTCTCATTCCACAGAAATGCCTGAAGCCATTAAACCAATCTCCCTCTGGTATCCAAACCTCTTTGTGGAAAAAGATAGATCTTCCTGTTCAACTTTCCCCAAAAATAAAAATAAATGGTTGATTAGTCTTTATTTGCAGCAATTGCCATCATAACAGAAATAAACTCAGTGGTAAATGTTGATGTGCAGGAGCTCATCTTAGCAGCTTCCAATAGTTATTCTCAAAGAGGGCCCCAAAATGCAAGCAGCTGTGTTGACTATACTTACAGAAATCACACAATTACATAAAAAGTAATACCGTATTTTTTGCACCATAACACTCACTTTTTTCCTCCTAGAAAGTAAAGGGAAATGTCTGTGCGTGTTATGGAGGAAATGCCTACGGGTGGCATGCCTACGGATTTTCCTCCTCTAAAAACTATGTGCGTGTTATGGTCGGGTGCGTGTTATAGAGCGAAAAATACGGTAATTACAAATCTTAACACACCTCTCCAGTTCTGAGAGCTGGACTGGAAACTTTTAGATAATCAAAGATGAATCTCTTACATTACAGCAAAAAAAGTTTTATATGTCTTGGAATATGTTTTATTTGGTAAAAAATAACCATAATTTAATATACAGCAGCTCACAAAACCCACTGTATAAAATCAAGTCCTGAGTATGCAAAATACATATCTTGCTTTCTGGTAATATTGAATTAAAGGCAACAGTCAATGATGCTTCGGCTCTTGTTCTGCTTTCTCAGTGGAAAATTTCTTGGGCTCTTCAGTTGTCCATTCTTGTAAGCAAATTTTGTTCTGGAAAATAAATGGGAGATGAAAAGTAATTTTCTCCTCAGGGAGGTGTAACTGCAGGAAATGAGGTGATAATAAAAGGGCAATTATCGTTTGTTATAAATGGGCCCATCCATTTGAATTATTTATTTATTTAAAGTATTTTATATCTTGCCTTTCTGACTGCACATGAGTCCCTCACAAACTGTTCAAGTCAACAACCAACACACAACAAATAAGTAAAACACAACTAAAAGAAATCTGTTTATCTAAGACATGCAAAGCCGCAATTTTTAAAACACCAAGATTTGCCCTCACATATCACCCAAACCAAAAAGGTTCTCAGGGCAGAAGTGTTTTTAGCCGTACTTGGAACTACATCTGTGAGGCAGCCAAAGGGCCAGCTGCTTGGGAGGCCCTGCAGAGTCCAGTTGCTCCTGCTAGCCACATAACAGGACCTCTCCAGATGACCTTAGATCAAAAGCAGACTCATGTGGTAGGAATAGGAGGCAATTCTTTAGACATCCTGATCCTAAGCTATTCAGAACAACCAGCACTTTGAATTGAGCCCAGAAACGCACTAAAAGCCAGTGCAAACATTGCAATCCTAGGGTCTCAGCTTGATGTAATTAAGGGATGGGTAACCATGGCCAGATTTGCTTTCTTCAGGCACTTGGCACACCAGTCACAGCTGGCAAAGGCACTCTTGACCACAGCTGATCCTGAAAACTCAGGAGCAAAGCTGGTTCCAGAAGCCCCTGCATCGTAGGAGTGCAGTCCTGCCCAAAACATTGTATTCCCATTGGCAGATCACCATTGCTGACTAAAAATACTTTGGTCTTGTCTAAACTTCCTTTTACTTGACCACATCAAACCAACTATGAAACCCTATTCATTCAATATCCCCAGTGCTTTTTTCTGGGGGGTCGCTGGGATACGTATACCCCTAAACATTTTGTGAATCTAAGTTTGGCCTCATTGAGGGGCAGTGTTTTAATATGAGTAGGAAAATTGAGAGTATCCCTAAACATTTTTTTAGGAAAAAAGCACTGAATAGTCTTATGTAGGCCATTGAAACAGGACCGTGCTTTTACCTAGTCCCCAGTTTCGTGTCTCCTTCTTCCAGCTTCTCTGTTATATGTGTTGGTTTTTTGGCAGGCACGCCCACACTTCCAATATATGAGCAGCTGCTCATGTGTAGGGGCACCATACGACCACGACACTTATGCCACTGAGTGCCCTGGTTGCAGCTGAGTGTCTTGAATGCAATGGAGCCCCTGCACACATGCAGCCTTTGGAGGAGTGCAGCCCCTACTCCAGATTCAGTACAGCAATGCCTCCCATGCTAGTACTGTATATTCAGTGCTTTAGTGATTCAAATCATCAGCTGAGAATATCCCCAGTCTCCCTAGACTGGGATGAAATAGAGAAATATAGCTCTCTGTCATCCACATGGTAGTGACAATACATTCCAAATTTCCAAGTGACCTCTTTCACTATGGATGTTTAAGTAGCATGGGAGACACAATAGCTCAGCTGGATTCAACCAAAGGCCTATTTAGTTCACCATTCTGTTCCCACAGTGGCCAGGCAGATATCCATGGGAACAGAGGGATGTCCTGGGCTAGAGGCCTCCTCCTTAGATGAATGAAGAAATCCCCCTGCCCAAGTTGTATTATGAACAGGTTAGTTGGTTTTAACATGCATAGAGATTGTATCCTCTTAGAAGGTCAGTGATTTATTTGGCTAACTGGCTGGAGAAAAGCCCTTCTGGAGAAAAGCCCTTCAGTAAGTCTATAAACCCTAGTCAAAACAAAAAAAATTCCTTCCAGTAGCACCTTAAAGACCAACTAAGTTAGTTCTAGGTACGAGCTTTCGTGTGCATGCACACTTCTTCAGATACACATGCATGCACACAAAAGCTCATACCTAGAACTAACTTAGTTGGTCTTTAAGGTGCTACTGGAAGGATTTTTTTTGTTTTGACTATGGCAGACCAACACGGCTACCTATCTGTAACTGGATCTATAAACCCTAGACCAATATGAATGTAATAAACCACTTCAATAAGACACCTAGAAAACTGTAAGTCACAGTTTTTAATACCGTAATTCACAGTACTTAATCTGCAAAACCTATGGTTTAACAGTAGAACTGAGGAAGAAGAGCTAAGTCTAGTGTTATTAGGCATAATGTTGCACTTGTGAATGTCATGCATACCTTGAGATATACATGGGGCAAATGTCCATATCTCAGAAGTGTTGTTGGACCAAATAGCAATCTTATTTGCCTCAGCTGAGTTACTTCTTAACAAGTAAATAGTAAACAAGTTCATCGTTGGCAAGTTCTGCCACCACAGCTGGTCTGGCAGTGGAGGTAGAAATGGGACATGTCAGTGGTTCGTTGTGGAAGGCCGTGGATCTGCGAGATGCTAAATGCCTCAGTCCTGGATAACCTTCCCCAAATAGACCTGGAGCTACTCCAGCCCTGTAGCTGTCGTAGTCAATGGGAGGGGCAGGGAGGTTTTATTAAAAGCTGCTCCTCCCATGTTATGTTCCGGCCACAGCAATTTGGCACAGGGCACTGGATGTGGAGGTTGCTCTGTGAAACTCCCTATGATGTTTCCTTGTATTTCTGAATCAGATTCCTTTTCTGCGGAGCTAATAAGTCCACGATGACATTGGCTTTCTTTCTTCTTGATTCCTCCCCACCTCCTGTTTCACAGACAGCAGCATTTCCTTTTGCGTGGCTGTTGGAAGTGACATTGAGGACTCCTGTGAGTCTGACATGATAAACACAGCCTAGTTTACCCTGGAAATGACTGATGAGACGAGGTCAGAGTATTCACCCACTGTAACATATCCATCAGGCCAGCGGCTGCTTTTGCCTCTTGTCTAAGCAACGGAAAGCATAATAATCAGGCACTGCTGTAACTTGTTCAACTGTTCAGTTGTCAGTTACAGTTATTACTATAATTTAAAATAGGTATTTAAAATAATTGCACTGAAGGACTTGCAACTAGCACCTGGCAACACCACAAGTATATGCTTGCCGGCGGATTTCATTTTTGTTAGTCTATCATCATTAAATTACAATATAACATGTGAGTGTGGGTGTATGTGTGTATAGTCTTCTCTAGTTGTTTTTTAAAGTACATTTTCTCTAACAGATATCTTCTCACCACTTCCCTCCTTTTATGCTGGAGAAAAGCACTTTAAAAATAACAAAATTGGATAACACCAAAGCAATTTAAAAATACACAGAGACAGCTACTATATGCAATTTGGCAACACTTAGTCAAAATTTATTCCTTATGGCCAATAAAATCAGTAATTAGCATCAGTAGTTTGTTAGGGAGTGAGGCCTAAGAAGGCGCCATCTTTGCTGCTTTTAGTGACTGGGTTCCATCTGAAGCCTTGGAGTCATCACTGTGATCACCGTGGTGCCAGTGCCCCTCCCGTGGTGCCCTCAAAAGGTCTCCTCAAAATCCTCAGCGCACAAGAGACTGTTTTTCCTTCTCGGTTCCTGTTTACACTGACTTACCCTCTCCTACATTGAACCCAGTGCCGGATTTACTTATAAGCTACACAAGCTATAACTTATGGCCCCACTCTCTTGGGGCCCCCCAAAAAAATTTTTTAAGGAAAAAAACTGGTTGTACATTTCCAAAATATAAGATAAAAAAATAAATAAAACAAATTCAACATACAGCAACAGTGTTTTGTGTTGTGTAGACTCCTATGATGTAAGTAATGGGCCCCAACGCCCTAAAATATCACTGGTTTGCTCATTTCTATATACAGTGGACCCTCCGGATATGAATTAAATTTGTTCCAGAGGGCCGTCTTCATCCTGAAAAGTCCGTAGGCAGAGGCACCACTTCTGTGTTTGTAACCTGAAAGTTACGTATCCAGAGTGGTACATAATACATTCTGCATGGACTGGTTGCATGGCAACATGTGCAAATGGCTTGAGATACCTATTGGGTCCATAAATTACCACATAGCATATATTCAACACAAAAAACAGCGACAATTTGTTGTTGACAAAGGACAGCTGGACATATAAAGGGCCCCATTACCTTCAGTACCTGAGGGCCTCATCAAACCTAAATCTGGCCCTGATTGAACCCTCAGGTATGTCCACATTTCATTGGCTGCCAGGACCAGATACCCTCCATCCATTTCATTCTGAACAGAGGAGAGCTGCTAAAGGGTTGGTGCATTTCATACCCTGAAACAATTTGAAGCCAAAATATGGAATGCCATCTTCCTGGAAACCACCTTCCAATTTTTTATCGTGAGAGCACGGAGGCCATGATCTCATATGAGTGGGACCCATGGCACATTCACTAAATTCCAGATTTGGGCACTGGCTTCCAAATATTGGTGCATTTTGGAGGAGATTTTTTGGGGGAAATAATTTTTATTTTTTTAAAACTGAATTGCAGAGAATAACTAAAATGAGACAACTGGGCAGAGGGCAGGGAAATTATTTACACTCTGAAGCACTTGCTATACCTACCCACCCACCCACCACTTTTTCCCTGAGTGCTCAAAACATTCCCTATATTGTCTCAGTAATCTTACTTAGGTGATCGTATAATAGTCCTGCAGTAAAGCAACCGGGGGACGAAGAGGAAAAGGAACTAATGCATAAATAATGACCAGCCAGCAAGTTTGTGGCTAAAGTGTGATTTAATTGGGGACACTCTGGTTTCTAGCACACACTCTCAACCATACCTCTATACCAGCCCATTGAAGGCAATGGAAACTGGTGGAACCCAACCTCAAAATCTCATCTGTGAGTAAATCCTATTGAAAGCAACGAAGCCCACTTAGAAATAATTCTACTACAGACTGAGGCCTTGACATTTCTGCAAACACGTACACAGTGTTAACCCTTTTAAAAGAAACATGAAAATGAATCCCGTGGAAAAAGGGGGAGAGGGAAACAGAACCGCATATTACATGAATATATTTATAGCACTCGACTGCGAGGCCTTTAAGAGCCCTGCGTTGTTCTTGTCATTACAGATGCAATCAGAAGCAAAGTGAAGGATTGTTGAGGATGATTAAGGGTGTTTTATTTTAGATTGATAACTGTAAAGATGGGGCTCAGGAGTGGGAGGGAGAGCAGGGAATCATTGTGTGTGCTTGCTTGACATCACTGACTTAACGTTTGCATTTTCGACCCTCTCCTGCCTAATAACATCATGTAGTAAAATAAAGGGTCCGTTCTGGAGGTAATTGTTATGTGGGGGAATATAAACAAGCCCCATTCTGCTGTATATTTACCATGGCGCATATTTACGAGTGGGGCTTAATTAAAAGTCGGGAACACTGGAGCTATTTTTTAACTAGATGCCTATTATCTGGTGTCAAATGCTTGGTTTTAATCACGCATTTTATATCATCGTGACCCAGATCACTGCCTGTGACATACGAGATAGCGTGTTGCCTTTCCAGAGAAGACGTAGCTGAGCTTGATGGATGTTTTCTCATTCCTAACCTCATTACTACTGGCTTCCCATCCATCTAATAAAATGCTATGATAGAGAGTGGGAAGGTGCTATAAATCATAATATTCCAGCCGCTTCCAGCAGATTCATTAGAAATGCTGACTATATATCTCGCAAACAGAAAGTCAACACACAAAGTAGGTTGCTGTGGTTGTTTGCTTGTGCCAGAGTCATCTTCTCTGACTCTGACTCCAATTGAGTTTGGATTTGTTTTTTAATGGTAAAGATGCTATTTAATGAAGTTCTGGGTGATGGGCTACTTTGACCTGATTAACCCAGTAAATTGCCAGGAAACTGTTGGTTTTAAGCTGTGTTACAGCCTGTTATTATCTTAGTTTAGCAAAGACACAATATCATTGTTACCTGTAACCTCCCTACCACCACCCGCTGCCTCGTGGGACATTTCCTATTCCCCCTCTTTATCAAGAAAGAAAGAAAGAAAGAAAGAAAGAAAGAAACTTATTTCCCATTGAACATTGTCAGGGTAGTAGCAGGGCTTATGGGTAAAGGGAAGCTTTCAGTTGTGCTCCCTTTGTTCTGTGAAGTCAAAAGCAAAGAGCCTATCAAAGGGTAAAGTATTCCAGACCTGTGTCTGAAGCTGCAGGACCAAGCCAGCTGTGATGCCTGAAGCACAGCCTCTAAATCAGCTCCGGGGTCAAGTCATGTTTCCTCTCTTGGGTTTGCTTTGGAGGAGCGGGGGAGTGTTCACATGCTATAAAAAGGTAACAAGAGCTGTGATCTTTAGAAAAGGTAGAGGTCAAAAGGGGAAGATGGAACATAAAGAAGAGAGAAAAACGAGAAGCAAGAGCTCTCTCTCTCTCTCTCTCTCCACCCCACTCCACACTGCAAAATGCAATGGCCTATGGGTGATACCATCCCAGGTGTTTTTAGAAGACTCCATGCTTCTCCTCGCATTGCACAAAGCTGCTGGATGAACAGTTGCTGACTGTTCACATGTACACTGCATGTGAACAGCATGTGAACATGTGTACACTACATTTCACATGTACACTGCAAAACATCATAATTTTTTCTTTGGTTTTCTTCAACTCCCCCCGCCCCCCCCCCCCCCGTTTTCCATGGTGTTTTTAATTTCTCCCCCTTGCTGCACCTTATCTTCTCTCTCTATTATCATAACCACCATACAATAATCTCTAATTCCTTCCATTGCTCATAGTTTAAATCCTGCTCACAAATTCACCGTATTATAACATTTCTTTAAATATTTAGAAAAAGGTTCCTATTGTTCCACAAAGCAATCCTTGCTAGGTTCTCTTATTTTTGCTGTTGTTTTGCCAATTCCACATAGTTTATCACTTTATTTATCCATTCTTCTTTGGGGGGGGGTACGGACTTCTTCTTCCTTCCATTTTTGTGCATAAAGAATCCTAGCTGCTGTCATTACATACATAAACTGTTTAATCATCTTTTTTAGAACTTCTGTCCCTACAATCCCTAAGAGAAAAGCTTCACGGTGTTTTCTGTTGTTTTTTTGTATAATCACTTTGAACATCTTTTTTTATCTCACCATATATCATATCCCAAAATACCCTCGCTTTCTTACAAGTCCACCACCTGGTTGTGTCCAGTCAAGGTTTTGGTGCCCATATCAATGCTCCACCTGGGCAAGTGAAAAATGCCAATCTCACAGGCTGCACCATGTGGCTGACATCCCATTTAAATGGGGCTCTTGGGTGCTAGCTACACTAATAGCAGGGCAAAGAACTGTGGGCCTAGGGAGCTACCTGCTGCTATCCTAATGTGTGTAACACCTGGGGGCTCAGTTGAAACATGAAACCAGGGCTTCAAATGCCCCATTGGTAGGCATGTTCAGCTTCACCCCAGAAGTATGCTTATACTGAGCCTTGGTGTCTAATTTTGAGACTGTTCCAGGACCAGGACCCTTGTGAATGTACGTCTTCCTGGGAAATGCTGACAGAAGACTGTCTTTGCTTTGTGTGTGTGTGTGTCTGTGTGTGTGTGTTTGTGTGCCTTTTTCTGTGCCTCAGTTCCTAGTTCTAAGTCTGTGATAGGGATGTGGCAATGCAGAAGACTTTAAAAGCATGCTATACTGCTCTTAAGCTACTCTGTACTCTTTATCTGAAGCTACTTTGTACCTCGGAGCATGTGATTTGGGAGAAGAGAACTGAGGACATTTTAATTAAGCTGAAGACAAGAAAGAAGACCTGCCAGTTAAGGATTTCCTAGATAATCATGGCCAGCTGTGTGGATGTGCCTCAATATGTCTCAATTCCCCTTTAATAGGAAGTGCCCCCGTACCGTTTCTTACTGGATAGTGTAACTATTGGGCAGTTCTTTATCAGGAACTCTATCTGGTAGTTGTGAGCTTTGAGCTTACTTGCCTGGTGCACTCTGTTGGTGTGCTTGCTTGCTAAACTGAATGTCTTCAGACTTCTCATTTCCATCTGTTTTGGGCAACCATTATGATGTCAGGTGATAAACAGGTGGGCAGCCCCACTCTCCTGCCAAAGTTGGCCTGCGGAGTAAGGACTCAGCCTGCTGGATGGACCCAATTCCCCATCTCTCCTTTAAGTTCAGGCACAGTGGTATATCTTGACTATTTGTCATTGGGATGCAGAAGCTATTTGGAGTTTGGGGAAGAGTGGGGAAGACTGTTTTATGTCTGAGGCAATGCTTTTCTTCTAGAAAAAAAAGATACTGGTATTCACCATGAAATTGTTAGAGTAAGTGCCACACTTTTAACTAGTGCTTTTCTTCTAGAAAAATATATATGTCAGTACTATGTGCCCTTGAGTACCCCTAGAAGAAAGCATTGGTCTTAAGGCTGTGGGCCATATGGGGGGTAAAATCTAAGACACGGCTTTGGCGATAACATCTCTTCTTTTCAATATAGAACTACGTGTTTTAACATACCATTTCTGTCAAAAGCAAGATGAGAAGCAGTCCTTGCTATGGTAATCACTATGATAATTGGTAATACGGTATAATCAAATCCTTCAAGGAAACATTCTAGTGATGATACGGTTCATAATAAGCTCTGTTCTTGCTGCATATGCAGAGAGGCTGTGACAAGCTATATTTTCCATATTGGGCTGTCAGATCCAGCATCCCAAAATATTATTTGCATATATTTGCATGTTATCTATTTAGCATTTGTGCAAACTGCTCTTTCTCACTGAATAGTTTTCACATTTTAAAATTTGCAATATGTTTGTGTGTAAGAATAAACCTGGTGAGAAACTTTACACGAAAGTCTTATGACCGGCATGACACTATGGCAGGATTGTAGATTTGGGCCACAAACCTTAGAGACAACAGTGGTTCCTTGGGCACACAGTGAGACTTTGAAATTTCTTCTTGAACAAGGAGCCTTCGTCCTCACTCCTTGTTGCAATGGATATTGCACTCAAAGTTTGTCAAAAATTGGCTTCCCAAACCTAGCTGCTGACGAGAAAGAAATCAAATCAGATGCTCCATTGGGCATATGGAGTTTGTTGCATGGTCTGGATTGTGGTCATTATCTAATTCACAAACTTGTGCTGTGTTTATAGACGTGTGTGTGTGTGTGTGTGTGTGTGTAAAAGCAGAACTGGGTTACCTGTGGTCCTCGAGAAGTTGCCAGGCTACAACTCGCATCAACTCTGACCATTGGCTATGCTGGCTAGGGTTGATGGGATTCAGAGCCCAGTGACATCTAGAGGGCCACAGGTAAGCTACTCCTGCCATAAAGGAACAAATGTCAGTTATACTTAAGCATATAAATCTTGGCTGCAATGAACAGCCTATTTACTCCAGAGTATCCTAAGGAATGGGATGCAGGTGGTGCTGTGGTCTAAACCACAGAGACAAGGGCTTGCCGATCAGAAGGTCTGTGGTTCGAATCACCGCAACTGGGTGAGCTCCTGTTGTTCAATCCCGGCTCCTGCCCACCTAGCAGTTCAAAAGCACACCCAAAAAGTGCAAGTAGATAAATAGGTACCGCTCTGGCGGGAAGGTAAACGGCGTTTCCGTGCGCTGCCCTGGTTGGCCAGAAGCGGCTTTGTCATGCTCGCCACATGACCCGGAAGCTGTCTGTGGACAAACACCAGCTCCCTTGGCCAGTAAAGTGAGATGAGTGCTGCAACCCCAGAGTCATCCGCGACTGGACCTAACGGTTAGGGGTCCCTTAACCTTTATCCTAAGGAATGTAAATGGTGCTCCTGTGCACTTAAGTCAAGGATGGGTTGCAGCTTTGAAAATACAAATCCAGTTGAATTAAGACTGTATTGCATAAGTTGGATAACTTGGGAAGCAATGGATTATATCTGTAGATTGTGGCCATTTTCCCTGTCTGAAGGCAGTCCAGGCCATTAGGGTACAGTGGTGCCCCCAAGGCGAATGCCTCACAAGACGGAAAACCCGCTAGACGAAAGGGTTTTCCATTTTGGAGGTGCTTCGCAAAACGAATTTCCTATGGGCTTGCTTCGCAAGACGAAAATGTCTTGCGAGTTCCTGCGGTTCCCCCCCCTTTTCTCCCCTTTTTCTAAGCCGCTAAGCCGCTTATCTGCTTATCCGCTAAGCTGATAAGCCGCTAAAAGCCGCTAATAGCGCTAATCCGCTAAGCCGTCAATGGGCTTGCTTCGCAAGACGAAAAAAACGCTAGACGAAGAGACTCGCGGAACGGATTCTTTTCGTCTTGCGAGGCACCACTGTACATGAGTCTTGGCCCTGCCCAAGCATTTTCCTGTTACTTAGCCACCACAATACATTTCTCAGATTTGGGGAAATGACTTTTGAGGCCACAGCTAAAGTGCCTACTGTATGTAGGGAATGACTAGTAGCAGGCTGTTGGGTAAGCCTCCTCAGTGCTGATTATTAGCACAAACATCTCATTCATCAACTGGATAGGCTGGTCATGGCTGGTTGCAGTGTACTGAAAGAGATCTTTAAAAACTATAGATAATTTCTACATCATGAGATGTATGGAAGAGAGAGCGCTTCTCTTCTATGTTTGCAGAATGAAAATGAAATCAGTTGTAAAAGGCCAGGCAGAAAAGCTTCTACTGAGGCTGCATTGTATTCCAATTTCCTGGTTGTGGCAGAGATTTATTAAAAAATAAAAACCTGTTGCATTAAAATAGTATTTTGCATAAACTGTAAGATATGGGTGTCTCTGGAAACATGACATGTTATGAGCTTTTAGGAGTATTCTAGAGTGTAGTATCATGACCAGCAACCATATAATATATTCTAAAAGATTCAATAGTGTATTAAAATAAAGTAACACCAGGTACAACCCATTAGTGGTTATCGTTTGTCCATAAAAATATCTGCTAAGTACTTGTTTGATACTGTTAGTTTGATTCAAAGTGCAGACGTATACAGTGTGCCAAGAATGCTTTACTGTTTAAAAAGCCTGCTTTAAAAAGTGACGAAGTTGGGTTTATTGAATATGAAGTACTGTTTTGCTGAATTTCTTAACCTAGAGTTGAAAATGGATTTTTGTATATTTAACAACAAAAATGTGTAATAAGGCAAAGATTTGGAACCTTTTCCAGTCCAAGCTATCCAATCTCTTCTGGGGACCACATGCCACTGATGGACAGGGCCAGAGATAAAAGTGGTTGTGTCCAGACCTACCTTTCAGGCAATGCAAAAGTACACACACACTCCCATTCTGGAGAAATCCAGGAAAGCAAGGGGGCATTATTACAACTCAAGGACGCATCAGAGCCAGGCAAAAGCATTTGATGAGGGGAAAGGGAGTGTGCATGACCTAGAATGCTGGGTTAGGTTCATAGCTTTGGTCCTTAAATAAAGTGAACAAACTGAAAGTTGTATTCACGAGGGCTCCCTGAACCCCTGGATAAGTTTTTTGGAGGGGCGTAAGTAGCTGCAACATTTACCATGACCTGAGTGAAATACTAAAAGAAGAAGCTTTATAACGTAGGGGGGCAACTTGAGAAATTCCAGGTACCTTCTCGCACACAGCCATTCTACATTTCACTTTCATGTCCATCATTACTCACAGGCTGTGTCAGGGATTGGGCAGGGAGGAGGAAGAGGATAGATTTACAACAGGGCTTTGAGGGAGGTTGCAGCTCAGAGGTAGATGAGGGGGAAAGCTGGGAAATCATGGGAGAGCCAGGACAACACCCAGCTGCCACGTTGTCATTAGAAAGCATCCCAGACCCTCCATCTCCCAGAACCTGGCAAGCCTTAAAAGTAGGAGAGCAAAGAACTCAAAGACAGAGGGCACGTAGCAACACCCATAGAAGTGGCAAATGAGGAAGTGAGAGAGACAGGAGCGGGGTGGAGATTCACTCGGGACAATGCCATTATCCAAGAGGCTGGGTTCTATAGCCTCTCTCTGTAAATAATGAAATAAAAAAAGGACAGTAAAGATTTTTTTCCTTGTCTTTATACTTTCCTGGGCAACCAGCTGGGAGCCGCTGACAGCATCCTGACAGGCTGTAGGGACAGCTCACATTTGACAGGTGAGCCTTGTGACGTGGTGGCAATACTTAAGAGTTCCATGGTGTTTTTAGCTAAAAGAGTTAATCTGGGACCCAGATTCAAATCCCCAAGTTGGAACCCTTGTGAAGCTCACTGGGTGACTTGTGTCTCTCATTTTAACCTACTTTACATGACTCTTGTGACAGAAACAAGGAAATGTTGAATGCCACTCTTGAGTATGTTGGGGAAAGGTGGGAGTTAAAATATGGTTACCAGATTTTTTTCAATGAATCTGGATCCGGGGACACCTCCCCCCCTTCTTTTTTTTTTTGAAGCTAAGTAGCAACAGGTAGTCAGTAGTGGTGATGGTGAGGCAAAAAAACGGGGGCCCAAGCACACATACATATTGTATAAAGGTACAAAGCCCTTCTTTCGCACCCTGTGAAACATAAATGCACAGAGTTTTTAAAAAACTGGGCAACGGCCACCTGCCCGCGACTCCTGAGCCTCCCCTGATCAGTCAGAACAAAGGGGGAAGGGGGCAGGAGATCACACAAGATATATCATATGCACACAAGACACATCATATGGGGACTTCCGGCGAGGAAAATGGTGGGCGCCACGGCAGCGAGCAGCTCCTGAAGCCAGCCAGAGCCAACTGTGCTACCAGGCTGGCTCCGGGCTGCTGAGGCTGCCGCCGCCATGTTTCCTGGGGACAGATTTGCAAATCTGGGGATATTCCAGGGACAGAATTTGTCCGGGGACAGATTTGCAAATCTGGGGACTGTGCCCAGGAACCAGGGACATCTGGTAACCCTAAGTTAAAACATGTGATAATTAGACTGGGGTAACAACAAATATGCCTGTTGCCTTTGTCCATGGAGTTTTCTTGGCAGGGATACTGGAGTGGCTTGCCGGTTCCTGCTCCAGGTGGGTGGGAAAGATGTTGGGAAAGATTGAGGGCACAAGAAGAAGGGGATGACAGAGGACGAGATGGTTGGACAGTGTTCTCGAAGCTACCAGGATGAGTGTGACCAAACTGCGGGAGGCAGTGGAAGACAGAAGTGCCTGGTGTGCTCTGGTCCATGGGGTCACGAAGAGTCGGGCACGACTAAACGACTAAACAACAACAGCAACAACAAATATAGCAACTTCCAGTGTAAAGCATGTTGCATATTGTAGGAAAGCAGTTCTTTTTTAAATCTAGAGCCAGGGTGCGTATTTCTCTCCACTGAATGCACACCGACACTCTACCTCAGTATCATCCTATCCACCCATATGTTCTTGTGCTTCAGCCACATGGTATAAGAGGCTAATATGAAATTGAGTTTGGGAATCAGTCTTTGAGGGATTTAGGGAGGGAAAGGGTTTGCTTTTCAAAGATCTGAGCATGTGGGTAATCAGAATTCTCCTTATTTGCATGCTTTCCCCATTCACTCCTGCCCTGTAAATTTTCCCTGAGTTCCTCAGGCTTTGTTTCCTTATAACTTTTTATGTCCCTGCTAGGAATTTCTACTCCAGAAAGCACCAGGGATTTCCCCTGAATTCACCAAACTGGGATCCTTTGAAACAGTTCCTCTATAGCAAAGGTCAGCAAACATTTTCAGCAGGGGGCCGGTCCACTGTGCCTCAGAGCTTGTGGGGGGCTGGACTATATTTTTTTGGGGGGGGGGAGAATGATGCAAGAGCACTAGGAGCCCTGATGGCTGCTTACCTGTGTCTTGTGAGCAGTAGGGGCTGGCGGCAGCGGAGGAGGAACGATGAGTGGCACGCGAAAGGGCTCCAGAGAGGGGCTGCTTAAAATGGTGGCCGCTTGAGCACTGCTGCTGCTGCTGGCACCAACAAAGCCCAGCCCCCTTCCTCCTCTAGGCGGGGCGGGGAGAAGCCAGGAGGAGGGAGGGAGAAGGCGCCACCGCCATGTGAGGGAGAGGGAATGAACGTGTGTGCTGGTGATCCACGTGGTGATTCCTGGACCATCCGCGGGCCGGATCCCAAAGGCAATTGGGCCTGATCCAGCCCGCGGGCCTTAGTTTGCTGACGCATGCTCTATAGCATAAGCACTGACTGTCAATTTGATCAATTACTCAGATGATCTTGATTTTCCAGGTGATAGCAGCACAAATGTCGGCAAAATCTGCCCAGCCACAGCATTGCAAGCTCTCTTTGCCCATTGCAGGACTTGTTTTGGATGTGCAAAGCCAGAAAATAAGCTCTTCTGAAACTCTTCCCTTTTTCAGGAGCACTGGAACCCCTTCTGACTACTCATCTCTTCTAAACCTGATTCCTTACCAAATGCAAAAGTGGCAGCACGAGGATCGTCCAGCACTATTGACAACCTGGAAGGATGTTCAAGTGCACCTTCAAAATGGCTTTAATGACCTGTAGCCAAAAGGGTCCCCTCGTCACTTCCAGCTTGGAGAAGTGAAATCCATTATCTGAATACAGCTCTGATTACCGTATTTTTCACCCCATAAGACGCACTTTTCCCCCTCCAAAAATGAAGGGGAAATGTGTGTGTGTCCTATGGGGAGAATGCAGGCTTTCGCTGAAGCCTGGAGAGCGAGAGGCATTGGTGTGCACCGACCCCTCTCGCTCTCCAGGCTTCAGGAAGCTATCCGCAAGCCTTGCAAGCCCTGCGGGAGTTCCCATGGGCTCACAAGGCTTGCAGGCAGCAGCCTGCCACCCGAAGCACGGGGAGCCCTCCGGAGGACTCCCCGTGCTTCGGGCGAGTGCCCGCAAGGCTTGGGGCGGCAGCCGCGGCTGGGGGGGAAATTAATTTTTTTTTATTCATTTCCCCCCCCCCAAAAAAAAAAAACCCGAGGTGCGTCCTATGGGCCGGTGCGCCCTATAGGATGAAAAATACGGTAGTTGCTTGTGATGGTGATGGATTAGACACATGCATTCCCAGCTGTATCCATGGAAAACTACAATGTCTTGCTGGCTCTTTCTGTGCGACCTATTGGTTCTTCCTATACATCCCTTTCAACAATCTCCATCCATAGCGTTTTAACACCTGGAAAGTTCTGGAAGCAGCATTTCAAGTTCCACTTGATTTGACAGTTGATCCACTCACAGATTATTCTCAACAACAAGATAGATTACAATACAATGATGTCTGAGAATTGTCTTTTGAGAGATGAGTGGGAAGACTTGAGACCAGTGCAAGCAATATGTACTTACCAAACGGATCAATGCACCCCAGGCTGCTGATTCCCAGACCCTATCCTCAAAGCTCTCCTGGGTTTTCCATCTCCTCCAAACCCTTCATGGCAGAATTGACTGGAATATAATCATTGTGGTCAAATTTTTCTCAGGCAAGATTCTTTTATCAGACAACCATACCCTGCCCTCCAGCCAAGACAGAGATTAGCAACATTTAAGACAGGTGAAATTAATAATGCCCCCCTTTTCATTCCTATGGCATCTCCTCAAATGCCTCTTCAAACTAATCCTCATAAAGAGAGAGCTCACTTGCCTTTCA
Source organism: Podarcis erhardii (assembly GCF_964252035.2). Classification (NCBI taxonomy): domain Eukaryota; kingdom Metazoa; phylum Chordata; class Lepidosauria; order Squamata; family Lacertidae; genus Podarcis; species Podarcis erhardii. The sequence continues at coordinate 6,035,787 of NC_138501.1, read as the reverse complement.
CTGAGAATGTGAAAGAAGGTTTTTTTGTTGTTTTTTTATCCAAGAGGCAAGTTTGAAAGTAAAGCTATAAATCTCTAGAAATAATAATTTAAAATGGCAGGACTTCCTCAGTCATAATTGGTGGATTGAGCAACCAAAGAGCAAGAATATGAACCACCCCCTGCTAGTAATAACCTTTTCCTTACTCCTCCCTCGCCTCTTTTTTTTTTTTTAATATATTTTACCATTGCCTTTTTTAACAAGTATTTTCGTTTGTCACTTTCGGCCCCTTGCCAATTTACAAGTCATGCTGAAAACTTGCAATCAGCTGAGTGGTTAGATGTTAGAAGTTGGGTATATTCTCCCAAATGCTAGTTATAAATGGTTCCAAACCATTACCAGTGATAGATTGTATGCCTTTTGCTGTTGTATGCTTTGAGAGACCAGTGAATGTAGCATTTGAGATTTTAATTTCCCTGCTATTAAGGCTTGTTAGTGTTATATATGCTTGTGTTGTCAGTTGATGCACAATCATTTTTTATCACAAATTTATTGTAGGTTTAATCTCCAAGCATTTCTCACCCCTTTTCAGCTTTCCTTTTTATGACTGCATCCTGCTGGTTAATTGTGCCCTTAGATTGTCTGTACATCATTAAAATATGGCAATTAGGTGTGCTTAGTCTTGCTATATATGACTGTATTATACTCTCAGCTAAATTGCAGTGCCACCCACCTCTACAGGTGTTTAAAACTAGCATTAAAAGGAGAATACTAAAATGTGTATATGTAATCTACCAAATTTCTTCTCGGTGACCCACACACCTGCTCTGGAGCTTTGCGATATATAATCAAAAGAGTGCAGGTGCTGGCATGATGAACAGAGCCTTTCCATTTAGTGTATTGCTGTTCTAATTCAGGAATGATGTACAGTGGCTGTGGTTGAAAAGATCTCTCTCTAATTATGGTGATTTCTTTGTGCTGTATTGAAGATTCGCCTTTTCATTATTTACACTCTTCTGTCTGGCTGTAATATTTCTGTCTGCCAATGACAATTACATTGCTCTTGACTGGAGCAGTTCAGCGGTGTGTGATATCTCTGAGAAGTCAGGCTGTATCACATGTCAGAAGCAAACATATTAATGTTTGAGTTGAGAAGTGCAAGTGATGTAACAAGATTAGATAGCACCAATATAAAAGACCAACTCTCAACCAACGAATAACCAAGAAACAGCTAGATGACAACTGTCAATTATTTATAGGTGCTGTCCAATGTTTTATTAATAGCTTGGAGTCTGTGCTTTCCTTGCGTCAAAACACGTGGTCTCTCTCTCCATCTCTCCCATGTTTACTGCTTGATTTAAAAGAAGCAGCCTTGTTTTCAAGATACTTTGATCTCAGTTGCCATTGAACAATCATTCAGAATGCGCCCAAATCAGCTAACATTTAATCCCTTTCAGAACAGCAAAACCCATTCAGCTAGGTAAGATTTGCTTGTTTTAGATAACTTCATTTATACCATCTTTTTCATTTCTTTTCCTTCTCAAGACTAGACAACAAGTGACAAACAACAATAAATAATAAGGATTTGGTGCTTTCAGTGATCTGTGTCACAATTAGCAATAGTTCGGCAGGTGGAATGGCTTGCAAAATAGCACAAATCCTTTGACAAATGACTGGATTTACATTCTGCCATCATAAGAATACAGACAGCATCAGCTTCTTGCCTTGCTCTTCCTAGGGCATGGAAGGAGGTGGGTCTTTCTATGGCTACCCACCTCATCTAATAAGTGGAACCCTGCACCAGCTGGTCCTAGGTATAGGTAAAGGGACCCCTGACCATTAGGTCTAGTCGCGAATGACTCTGGGGTTGCAGTGCTCACCTCTCTTTACTGGCCGAGGGAGCCGGCGTACAGCTTCCGGGTCATGTGGCCAGCATGACTAAGCCGCTTCTGGAGAACCAGAGCAATGCACGGAAACACCATTTACCTTCCTGCCAGAGCGGTACCTTACCTATTTATTGACTTGCACTTGATGTGCTTTCGAACTGCTAGGTTGGCAGGAGCAGGGACCGAGCAACAGGAGCTCACCCTGTCATGGGAATTTGAACCGCCGACCTTCTGATTGGCAAGTCCTAGGCTCTGTGGTTTAACCCACAGCGCCACCTGTGTCCTAGGTTCTGCTTATTAGACGAGGGGGGTGGGTCACAGCCAATCATGCTGCATTGTTGTCAGGACCCGAATCCTCTTTTATCATAGAATCAGAGACTTGGAATGGACCCTGAAAGGTCTTCAACCTCCTGCAATGCAGGAATCTCAACTAAAGTATCCATGACAGATGGTGAATCAACCTCTGCTTAAAACCCTCCAATGAAGGAGACTCCCCCACCTCCTGAAGGAGTCCATTCGACTGTGAAATAACTTCCCTTGGTCTTGACACTATACTTCTGTTGCATTAGCTATTTTTGCTGCTGCATTACTCATGTTAAGCTTGTGGATCCCTAGATCCTTTTTGCATGTACTACTAGTAAGCCTCCTGCCAGCCTAGCAGTTCAAAAGCATGTCAAAGTGCAAGTAGATAAATAGGTACCACTCCGGCGGGAAGGTAAACGGCATTTCCGTGCACTGCTCTGGTTCACCAGAAGCGACTTAGTCATGCTGGCCACATGACCTGGAAGCTGTACGCCGGCTGCCTCGACCAGTAAAGTGAGATGAGCGCTGCAACCCCAGAGTCTGCGACCTAATGGTGAGGAGTCCCTTTATGTTTACCTTTACAGATGCCCTCCATCTTATATTAGTGCATCTGGTTCTTCCTGCCTAAGTGCAGAACCATACATTTGTCCTTATTGAAATTCATTTTGTGAGTTTGTGCCCAGTTCTCCAGTCTGTTAAGGTCATCTTGAATCCCAATTCTATCGTCTGCAGCATTAGCTACCCCTCCCAGTTTGGTGTCATCTGCAAATTTGATGTGCATCCCCTCAGTTCCTTTGTCCAAGTAATTTATAAAGACGTTGAACACAAATGGGGCCGGGACAGAACCCTGCAGCACCCCATTTGACGAGGAACCATTAATGAGTACTCTTTGGATTCGGTCAGTCAACCAACCACAAATCCACATAACAGTTACCTTATTCAATGCACATTTTACTGGCTTCCTTGCAAGAATATCATGGGGGACTTTGTCGAATGCCTTCCTGAAGGCAAGATACACTGGTGTTACCTGCAAGATTTTTGGGTTCTCTGCCTACCATACTGAAAGAAGGGCATTGTACCTTGCCTGGCAGAGATGATTTGATAGATTTTTCTCCAACTTACTTATTCAGCCTGTGGAATCGTCACCTTAGAAATTCAAGAACACATATTTTCTTCAGAAAAAAATGTATTGGAGATGATTAAATTATAATAATAAACGGAATTGAACCACTGTAACTGTAGCTATCATGTATTCCTAATTTTTAAAGTAGTACTCAGTTTTTGGTTTGAAAATTAAAGACAGCTGCTTATATTTAATTAATGTAACCATGTTTATTTACAGAAAGAAATCCCACAAAATTCAGCTAGATGTTCAAGAGCAATTAACTTAATCTAAATACTTCAAATAATTATGGGCAAAACAAACAAATTACAAAACAAAACAAAACACATCGAGGGGGGATTCTTGAATATCTTTAGTGAATAAACGTAGCTTCCCACTAGAAATGTGAAGATTTAGACATTTTTCTAGCCATTTCTTTTATAAGTTGTACACAATTATTCAAACAACAACATACTATGCCCTTTTAAAATGTTGGTGGCTTTTTCTGGGAGGGAAGTTATTGAGGGGTTGTTTTTATTTTGATTATATATTTTGTGGTTTTATATTTTGATTTTGTTCTGTGAACCGCCCTGAGACCTCTGAGTATAGGGTGGTGTGTAAATTCAATTAGCAGCAGCAGCAGCAGCAGCAGCAACAACAACAACACATGATAAGACACCTCTCTAAAATATACTTTCTGCTAAGCACTAGGGAGAGTATTGTTAGGGAAGAGTGAATCTGTCTATTTTGGTTTTACTCAGTTTCACATTTTTAAAATCTTAAGGTCAGTTCTCCACATTTTCACATCAGTTTGTGATTTTTTTTAAGTCCTTAGGAAAACCCACCCGCATTCTAGTGCAAATTTCTCCTGATATACACGTTGATTTATGCAATTTGGACTAACACACAATTTTTGTAAATCAAGTTTCCTCAATATAAAGCATTTTGGTAGTTTATCACTTATATATACAGTACATTTTTAATGCACACATCACAGTATACATTATTTGACTGTAGAACTGCATTGCAAAATCTAGAGAAGTGCAAATTTCTATGGAGGGCTGTGTTTCGGTTTGCACTGTTTTTTAAGTAGATTTGCCTTTAAATGCTACCTGAATCAATTTTTCCTCCCATCTCTAAGTGTTGCACCCCATCTTCACTGTCTGTAACCCCAGCGCTCCCCCCCCCCCAGTTTTAATAGGCCAGGCAGCAGCAATAGCAGGGTCAATGGCATAGCCAAGGGGTGGGTGACACTCAACAAAGCAGAGAAGTACTGAGCAAAGCAGCTGTAGCCTCCATCTTTATGTTTCTAGGCCCAAAAGCAGCATACGTACGCCATGGCCTGAGGTATTCTGGAATAGAGGCTCCTGCAGAAGCTGAAGAAGAGTGGTTCTTCTTGTCAGAGTGCAGGGCTAATTTTTAAAAAGGACATTTTTTCCTGCATGCAAAGCTGGTAAAGGTAAAGGGACCCCTGACCATTAGGTCCAGTTATGACCGACTCTGGGGTTGCGGCACTCATCTCGCTTTATTGTCCGAGGGAGCCGGCGTACAGCTTCCAGGTCATGTGGCCAGCATGACTAAGCCACTTCTGGCGAACCAGAGCAGCACACGGAAACGCCGTTTACCTTCCCACCAAAGCGGTACCTATTTATCTACTTGCACTTTGACGTGCTTTTGAACTGCTAGGTTGGCAGGAGCAGGGAGCTCACCCCGTCGCGGGGATTCGAACCGCCGACCTTCTGATCAGCAAGTCCTAGGCTCTGTGGTTTAACCCACAGCGCCACCCGTGTCCCAAGATGCAAAGCTGGTACTCTACCACTGATTTACTTTTCTATTTTCCTTCCTGGTATTGAATGACATCTGACAGCCAACCTCTCCCTCTCCCACCTGTTGTACAAACCAGCAATTTCTGGATTGAATGTCTGTGTGAACAAGAAATCATTTCTGGGAAAATAGAATGATGAAAGTGAAATGGTCACTGCTTGGCCCCAGCTCAGCTCAGGAGCTGGAATGCTCTGACATATGCAGGTCAGAGTCACAGCATGTACCATCTGCCTGCCACTCCCATCAACATTATCCCAGCAAGTGAGATGAAATGGTTGCATCAGCCAGCAGACCAGGTACACAATGGCAGGATTCCTGCAAAACTTTGTGTACTCAGCCTAGGCGTAGTTCTGGCTCCCAGAAGCTGTGTCATTGCTCCGTGCTGCTGGCATAAGTACTAAATAATTTGTGAACTAACTTCTCTAATTAGGATTAGCATTAGTAACATGACCAATAAATAAATCAAGAAATCAAGACTCGGTAATTCAAGAATAAATCATTCTGTGAAATCACCTTATCCTGACTTCGTTTCTCGAGACCTTTCCACCAGTTTTGCAATGGGTTTACTTGGATGTAAGTGCCACTGTACTTATGGGGCTTATGTTTGATTAGATATGCAAGGACTGCACTCAATGTCCCCACCCCCAAAGAAAACACACCTGTGTGGGATGTTTTTTAAAACTTTTGAATATATAATTTGAAGGATTTTTTCAAGACATTGTTAAATATTTGTTTAAAATAATCAAAAATGGGGTTGCATAAAATGGAACTTTGGTTCTTTACATTTTTTACAAGGCTCCATCAGTCACTACTTTTCTTTTGTAAGGGTGATTAAGTGCCGTGCTTCTCAAATAAAATGAGCTGGCGCAGGAATGATCCACCCACTCTGTAAAAGTGTGTTTTTTCCCCTGTAGACATTCAACTGCTGTCCAAAATAGCAGCAGTCTCTCCACTCAATGGCAAAGGAAGCGGCCAATTCCTCAAAATTCAAAAGGCACTGTAGAACACGACTTTCTTTGAGAAGCAAAATGGTGGCCACCCCAGTTCTTTGGGTCCTAAAATCATTTTACCTTACCGAAGATAAATATTTCTGAAATGAAACAGCTAATTTCAAGTTGACTGGAACGCCTGAGAAACGACCCTTGTCAAGTTTGTCCAGTCCTTATTAGGATATCTATGGTTTGAGAGGATATACCGCTATCCTAATTAAATTACTTTATTCTGTTTTATGAAGGCTGAAAGAACATGATTCCTTTTTTAAAAACAGCATGGATCTCTTTCCAATGCTTCATACAACAATGAAAGCCCATCCATTTTCAGATTGCACCATGTTTACTTCAATAAGGAAGAAAGAAAAGAAAGAAAGGAAAATATGTGCCACATATTAATAAGGCAATATTCTTTAGAACTCTTTTATAACATTGTTCCTACACAACCTTTTCCTGATGCAATCTGCATCCCATTGAGGACAATGGCATACGTCCCATGCATTTCCATTGACCTGTATTGCACCTTTTGTGTTTGGTACCTGTGAGAAACACATATGCACTTAATCGTATGCTTTTTAAAATTGTGGTTTATATGGAAAGTGGACAGTATTGGCAGTTTAGAAGTGGCCGGTGACCATTACACTAAATGGCATTAATGATTCTGGCATGATAAGCTAGGAAAGCAAAATAAATATACTTAATGCAGACTGAATCTCTGTGACTCTAATTGCCAAAGCATGGTGAGTCCTTTCAAATAATAAGTCCTTAAATAATGAATTGATATGGAAGAGAATAATGACACCCAGGTGTGAAACCTTAACCTGAGAGCTGAGCCACATTCTCAATGACATAATTGCCACTATTACCATTTTCAAGGTTTTGAGTCGCGGAAATTGGACTGAAAAGTAAGAAAGAAAATACTCAGATATAGAAGTGAATGTTAAAGCAGGCGTATAGAACAAAGTCCAGACAATCTACTTGTTCATGGAAACCTTTAAAGGCATTTTGGCAAATCTGTACAAATTGAAATAGATTGCAAGTTCTGATTCCCCCCCGCCATAGCTCTCACAAAAGCAAGCGGCAGGAACACCCATAAGTAGAATCAAAGGCAGATTCCTGCTACCATGCCCTTTAAGTAAGCTGAGGTTGGGGTAGAAATGTTGTGTAAAAAGGAAGGAAATAACATTTTGGGGTTATAGGTGTTTTTTAATGAAATGCTTCCTTTACTGATTTTTTTTATTTTTTTAAATAGAAATTACAAATAAAACAAACAAAACATATTTTAGTACTGCTGACCACTGATGAATTCTGAGAGGGCAGAAGCTTCAAGGCACTTGGGCCAAGCAGGGCCTATAAACCCTGCTGTCACAGCATTGCAAAACAGCCAAAATTACATTATGTTGGGCCTTTTATAAGTGTTCATTACTGGTGGCTCATTTCATTGTCTTAAGCTGTATTTCTCATCACTTTGACCATGGCTTGTCCAAAGCATTGTGCTGCCTGGATTGGTCCAGAAACCCCCTCCTTCCTCCTCTCCCTCCTTCCTCTGTCAGCATGGTGTAGTGGTTAAGAGCAATAGACTCGTAATCTGGTGAACTGGGTTCGCTTCCCTGCTCCTTCACAAGCAGCTGCTGGGTGACCTTGGGCTAGTCACACTACTCTGAAGTCTCCCAGCCTCACTCACCTCAAAGAGTGTTTGTTGTGGGGGAGGAAGGGAAAGGAGATTGTTAGCCATTTTGAGATTCCTTAAGGGGAGTGAAAGACGGGCTATCAAGTCCAAACTCCTCCTCTTCTTCTTCGACCCTTCCTCCTCCTTCTCCTACTGCTGCTTTCTTCACCCTCAGGCTCTCTCACTTCTTGCTCCACATTCCTCCATTCTGCAGCCTAGCTGGTCATTGGCCAAGCAACAATGTTGTGGGCACTCTCAGCTTCACACTGGCACCGTGGTGAGTGAGGTCGCCTAGAGATTGCCTGTGCCACTCTGCACAGCGCAACTTTCCCTCAGACTTCAATGGAATTTTAAACTGTATTTTAAACTGCTGCCACAATCAGGCAAATGGGAGCCATGAGTAGCATTGGGTGGTCTGCCAGGCCTGCAAGCAGCATATGTAAAGGTGGCACACAATCTGGTAAAAGGTAATGGTAAAGGACCCCTAGACGGTTAAGTCCAGGCAAAGGCGACTGTGGGGTTGCCGCACTCATCTCGCTTTCAGGCCAAGGAAGCCGGCGTTTGTCCATAGACAGCTTTCCGGGTCATGTGGCCAGCAGGACTAAACCGCTTCTGGCGCAATGGGACATCATGACAGAAGCCAGAGCGCATGGAAACACCGCTTACCATATTTTTCGCTCCATAAGACGCACCTAGTTTTTAGAGGAGGAAAACAAGAAAAAAAAATCTGAACGAAACAGTGGATGTATGATTTTTGTGGTTCATGCTGTGGCCACAGACATGGTATGTGATTTGACCGTGAGTTTGGGGTAGCTCAATGCAAAAATCCTGAGGATCCATGTGGATACTTGCTTTGTAACCACTTTTTTGTGCCACTGCAGCTCCACAAAACAGTGGGTGCGTGATTTTTTGGTGCAGGCTGTAGCCATGGATATGCTATGTGATCTGATGGTGTATTTGGGGTAACCCAGGGCAAAAATCCTGAGGATCCATGTGCTTTTACCTCCCCGCTCCCAGGCAGCCTCCTTTATCGCTGGAGTCCCTTATCTCCCCTCCTGATCACTTGCTGATAAGCTGCTCAGCGGGTTTGTTTCAACACCCCCTTCTCTCTTTCAAAAAAAGATAGCACGACCTGCTTTTTGCCCATGGGCAATTCGGCTCCAGGGACCACGCATTTGCTCCATAAGACGCACAGACATTTCCCCTTACTTTTTAGGAGGGAAAAGGTGTGTCTTATGGAGCGAAAAATGCGGTACCTTCCCGTCACTGTGGTACCTATTTATCTACTTACACTAGCGTGATTTCGAACTGCTAGGTTGGCAGGAGCTGGGACAGAGCAACAGGAGCTCACCCCATTACAGGGATTCGAACAGCTGAACCTCTGACTGGCAAGCCCAAGAGGCTCAGTGGTTTAGACCACAGTGCCACCCGCGTCCCTACACAATCTGGTGCACCTCCCTAGTCCCCACCTAAGTGGTGTGGTTCATCATGGCCCATGATAGGGACGGTCCTACTTTAAATGGTAATCCTCAAATCGGTCACACTGGAGCACTCTAGCTGAAGTAAAATTAAAATTAAAAATGAACACTCTGTGAACGGCCATGCGAAACTGCTTTTATGGGCACAGTGTTAATTGAGTGTGTTCCATTAATCAACATGAGGCCAATGTCTGTTAGCAGCCCAAGCCGCCTTTGATAACTGCATTTAAAATGTCTGTACCCTATTCCAATGCATGCTAAGAGAAAGCACTATTCCAGAAACAAGTGTTGGCACAGTTATAGTGCTTATTGGGTTTTGTTGTTGTTACTAGAATGGTATCTTTGTGCTTTTTTCTGATTCCAGAGTGAAATCTGGAGGTGGGGCCAGCAGTTTTGCTCTACATACTTATTTTAAAAGCAGCTCCTGTGGCATGCGGTTATTATAATCTTGGGGTCTCCGTAGTTAAGCTTTTATTTGTGTGGGTGAACAGAAAATGATTGGAATACTTAGAAGATTAGCTTTCAGTTTTATTTACATTTTATTTTAATATGCATGCACACACACACACACATGTCTCCACCATCAAATAAAGCTCTAGATTGCCTCTGATACATAATTCTGGTCATATGTTTGTTTGGTTCACCTCTTGACACTTAACACTGAATGATGACCCACAAGGAGTCAGTTTGAAATAATGTGCTATAATGTGATAAAGATATATGTTTAATATCCATAAAATGATTTGGTTAGATTGCATTGTATTTAAAATGCTATGCAGATATGTTTGCATTAGGCAAGAGAGGTTTGTCTCTAGCAATCGTGGCAAAGAAATGCTGGGTGCTTCCATTTGAGGGTTTCGACTAATTGATGACTCATCCCAGAAACCCAAGCAGGAACTCAGAATCTTTGACAGTCCTTGAAGCTTCATATGTTTCCATAGGAAATCTGGTCGTTTTTTGTAAGAAAAAGCAAAGCTCAACAACTTTGGGGTGTCCTGGTTTTTACTTTTTGAAATATGGGAACCCTATTGCTGTCTGAGAGCAATGTCTTACTTTGTATTTTGTGGTTCAGTGTTAAGTGCCCAGAAGGGAGCCAAACAAACATTCTGTAATGTTTATTTGTAATTATTTTTAGACTGTTTTGCAGTAAAGCTTTGAAACTCATTCTTGTGGTGGAGAGCAAATTCATTTCTACTCTACACAAGGTCCAGATCATGCAGTTCATTTGCAGAAACTCTAATAATATAATAGAATCATAGAATTGTGGAGTTGCAAGGCACCCCGAGGGTCATCTATTTTTTTTAAATAATATTTTATTTGGATTTTTCTAACATAAATGCACCCCGAGGGTCATCTAGTCCAACGTCCCTGCAATGCAGGAATCTCAGCGAAATTTCATCTGAAAAGAGCACAAAATCATACCTTCTTCTTCAATTAGAATGCCGTTTCTGTGTATGATGGGAAATCATTTGCAGGATTGATTTGTGATATGCATGTGTGATAATAGCACAGTAGCACCAGGTTCATAGGACCGTGGAAGCCTAAAGTGTAATCATGCTTTGTAATTGGTTATCTAATGTTTACCTTGAAATAGCTCCAGCTGAGATTGATCAAGCTTACTCTTGTGTAAGTGAGCAAAGTCAGTCTGTCAATTAATCTTTACTGTTTCAACCATGGGTCACAATGGAGAACAAATAATTAAAGGAGTGGTAATAGGTTTTTTTGCTTTGGGGTACTGTGCTGCTTTTATTGTAATTATCTATATGCTTTTAATAGATACATGTGTACTTTTAATTTAATCAATATTTAATTGTTTAATTTAATTGTTTTTTTAATTATTGGAATTTTTTCTATATTTTTATCTGTCACATATTTTTATATATATCACATATTTTTATCTGTAAGCTGCCTTGAGTTACTGTCAGGGGGAAAAGTGGGGTATAAACAACAACAGCAGCAGCAAAGTAATATATATACACAATAACAATAAAATCAAAATGATTCATCATACAACTGAAAAGGTTTAGAACTGGCTTGAACTTTTGAAGCTGCCACTGCCAACAGGACTCTCTTATTATGAGAAGCCAGCAGGAAATAAAGGGCACCTCACATGAGTTGGATCAGGGCCAGCTTTGACATCTCCTGTATGTTTACAATTTGCCATTTAGGTTCCACTTCCACATTCTCATAACAAAGGGTAAAATCCAGCACTGGAATAAGCACTTTGGTGGAAGGGATTCCCCCTCCACTCTGCAGCCCTTCTGGAGCAAATTTGGGTGGGTCGTACGGGGGCTGCAGAGGAGAGAAGGGTATTATTATTATTATTATTAAGTGGGCTCATGCATCCCTGGATGTTGCCCAGAGGCAATAATGGCTCTCATTCCTGCTAAGAACAACATGGCCACCAGCTAAATAGTGCTTTATGGGTTGGTAACAATTGTCTCATGGTGTAGAGGAAGAATCACCAATTTGATGCCCTTGAGATGTTGAGGGATCCATCAGTCCCAGCCAGCAGGCCAAAGGGTGAGGGGTTAAGGGAGTTGTAGTTCAACAATATCTGGAGGGCCACTGGCTTCCTAGATTTAACATCAGTTAAAGTTTCTTTTTCAGCTCAATCCATTCCTTTAGGTAATTTTACAGATGTTTAAGTGAAATGCAGAATGTCTCATTACAGTTTACTTCCTTTGATTCTAAATTTCTTTCTCTTAAACATCTGTAGTCTCTTTCCCATATTACTATTAAAAAAACCTCTTATTAACTGAAGAGGTCTACAGTTGCTCTATAAAATGACCAATACCTCTTCTTTTTTTAAAGTCATGTTGTCATTACCTTGGTTCCATTTAACAACTCCAGCTGATTATGTATTGCAGACATATTAAGGGACTTGGAGGGACACAAGAGCCTATTTTCAATGTTGAATTGTTCTCAAGTAGTAGAATGCTGGGCACTCAGTACTACTCTTAAGCACCTTTTGCCACCTCAGTTACAAGCCCCTCTTCAAAGCAATTTATACATACAGCTAGGCTGTTTGAAGACACATTGCTTGAGGGAATAATAGTGTGATCTATAGCTGTCCACTCAGAAGAAAGTCCCACTGACTTCCATGGGGTGTAGGACTGAATTTTCTCTAGCTTTATTGTATTTGTTATTTAGGGCACCCCCACCCAGTATAAAATTGACTCAGAAATAAAATTGTGGAAGCCAGTATGTGTACCCAGCTCACTGAGTAACTTTGGGCAAATCATTGTCTCTCATCCTAGCCTACTTCTGAAGATGGCTGTGATGGTAAAATGTAAAGATTGAGGACCTTGCAGTCCTTGGAAGAAATGCAGGGTAAAAAATGCTGCTGCTAATTAACTTACTGGCACAGGGGTGCCAAAACTTTTTTCAAAGAGGGCCAGATTTGATGAAGTGAACATGTGTGAGGGCCGACCAAAGTTGCTGATCTTTTTTATGGATTGAAGTTGTTGACCTTTTTTTAGGATTTTACCCCAGGAAGGAACTGCCTGTAGGGACTGGATTAAACTGATTTACGGGCCAGATTAGGCCCCCAAAATGGACTTTGGACATGCCTGAACTAGCAGAAGCTGCTAGTTTGGCTATACAGTACTTGCACAGCTCCTAATGGGAAACTGCTAGCATAAGGACACAAGAAAAGCCCCGCTGGTTGAGATCCAGGGCCTATCTAGTCCAACATTGCGATTTCACAGTGGCCAAACAAGATGCCTATGGGAAGCCTGCCACAAGCGGGACATGAAAGCAACAACAACTACTCTACTCATGCTCACAGCTATATCCTTTATGACTAGTAGTTTATCTTCCATGAATTGGTCTAATCTCATTCTTAAACCATCCAAAGTGGGGACCATCACTTCTCCTTGTGGTGGAGAATTCCATAATTTAGCTATGCACTGCACAGAGAGTTTCTTCTTCTCACCTGTCCGAAATCTCCCACCATTCCATTTCATTGGATGACTCCAGGTTCTAGGATTATGAGAGAAAGGAAGAAAAACTTCCCCATCTCTTCTCCACACTAAACTTAATTGTATTCACTCCTGTCATGTTCCCCTTTACCATTTTTCTAAACTATAAAGCCCAAAACAATGTAACTTTTCCTCATAGAGGAGTTGGTCTAGCTCTTTGGCAAATTTGTTTGCCCTTTTCTACACCATTTCAGCTCTATAATAGCCTCTTTTTTTGAAGTGTGGTGACCAGAACAGTACAAATTGTCCCAAAATGTGGTCACGCCATAAATCTGTGCAATAAGCCCACAATTTGTGTGCATTTAAATTCTGCGCACTCAGCAAAAATTAAAAAGAAAGGAGCAGTGGCGTAGCGTGGGTTGTCAGCACCCGGGGCAAGGCAAGTAATTTGCGTCCCCTAACCTGTGGATTTGCGCCCCCTAACCCTAACCCCCAGATGTTGCGCCCGGTGCGGCCGGGCCCCCCTGCACCCCCCACGCTACGCCACTGGAAAGGAGGCAGAAAGTGGGTGGGCATCTGGGAGAAAATATTTTGGCAATCCTGCTCACCATTGCACCTAATGTGTTTTGTCTATATGCAATTTTGGCTTTAGGCATGATCCCGAGAACGTAACAACCACATAAGTTGAGGACTTCCTGTGTAATGAATAATGATCCAAAACACAAATTCAGTTGTATGCATGCAGTGTATCAAATACAAGGTTTGAATTATGTTTAAAAACGAACCACATGTGTTCACATACACACACAAAGGTAGTGTGTATGTGGAAGTACATAGTTTGTCCCCAATTTTTTTCTCAGGGTACAGGATAACTACAGCAATCTTATGCATAATTACTTTCAGAGAGGTTTTACTTGAAGCCAACAAGACTGGCTTGTGCACAACTATGTCAAAATTAGAACAATTTTATCTTGTGCCAGACATCACACTCGGGTGCCAGTATAGACAGCTTTCATGCTAGCATCAGTTTGTTCCTGGAAGAGTTCGTGCACTGGCATGAAAACACTGTGTTCTGGGTCCCACAATGCTCTCTTGGCTGTGATGGGGGCAAGTCATTATGTAGAGGCCATAATATCTAATGAAGGGTAGATTTCCTGCAGCGAAAGCTGAATTTAGTGATTTCATATGTTCTAATATTTACAAGATTTCAAAGAAATGTGGCTCTAGGAAGGGAACAAGGATGTAGAAAATCCTGGTTTTATTTATTATATTAGCTGAGAGTGGACTTTAGGTAACACCCTACCAGAAATATTTGCATTTGTGTCCCTCAGGTTGGATTCACTGCAGGCCAAAGGCTCTTATATGTTGACAGTCAGTATGAAAGGATGTTGATTTTGACTTAACTAAAGGGGAAAAAAATCCCCAGCCAATTAATGGCCTAGGAACTAGTGGAAACATGACAGGAAGTTTTCAGTAGAGAAGGCTAGAAAGTGTACGTGAGGAAGTGTTAATTAACCTCAGTCTTAACTTGTTCTCTCTGAAAAAGTGGAGAAAACATACAAGAATATTTACATAGCAAGGACTCAAGATTGCTATTTCCTGGACATTTCCTAATTATTATTGCATTTTGATTTCCTTTGTATGAATTTTCCACTTGAGCCATATGAAAATATTGAATAGAATTGTAGTGGAGCAACTGGACAACAACTGGGGGGGGGGATCTATATTGCCCTCATCTCCTGCTTCTGAACTTCTCATGTGGATCTGGTTGCCACCTGTTGGAAATGGACTAGGTGGGGCTTTGGTCTGATCAAGGGAGGTTCCTCTTATTTTCTTATGTTACACTGCAATCTGAATCAGTGTGAAATTGAAGTTGTGAGTGTTGGGCATCTGGGTATGTATGTCATCACCACTGATCGCATTGTACAGTATATTATCAGGGTTTGTTTTCGTTTTTTTAATGCAGTGCCATCTTAGGATACTATGTGCATGATACAACAACACAACTCTGCAAACAATTCTCTTGGCTGCAAGTAAAATTTGTCTTTTTAAGGCAACATGGGCCACAAAACCAAAACGCACCTGGAGTTGTAGTCAGTGAACTTTTACCCAGAGCAGACCAATTGAAATTAATGGGCATCATTAACTCAAGTCCATTAATTGCAATGGATATTCTCTGAGTAAAAGTCACTGGTCTGAGAAGCCTTTTGTAAGAGATTAACAATCAGTTCCTAAGTATATTCAATCAGAAGTGAGTTCCATTGCTTCTTGAGGAACTCACTTTCATATACCTTAGAGTGATTGCCTTGGATATGATCCAGATATAGGCATCTAAAGAACACTCTAGACATGATTAGGAATTCAAAAGAGTGAATGTGGATGATCACACTGGAGGTGGAAATCAGCGTTGTACAAAGGCCTTCATTCCATTAGTGTAAGCATTTCTGCTTCGCCTGTTCTGGTGGCTCTCCCAACCAGATTTACACAGTGGGAGGAGAGGAGGGGATGTCCCATTACACTAGCAGGACTTGTTGCACTGGTTTCTGCTAGCACAACTTATTTGAATCAGGCCCCAGATGCTTTCCATATGGATGTACACCACCTGTAACTCTGCACCTGATCTGCATTTGCTGGAAAAAGGTGTCAGTCTCTTAGCTGCATCTTTCTTGAGTGATCACACTGATTATGTTTCTTTGAACATCTGTTGGAGTATGAAATTTTATTCCATCTTCAATCACATGTACCCATATGATGTCTAGAGGGCATGAATGAAGGCTTGAAAAGAGACGTAAATATCTTGAAAGTGCTGAAGCAATGTGACCAGAAAGACACGGCCAGGCCAGAAGCAATTTTTGGGGGGAATTTTGGTTTTGCTGATTAGTTTTAACAGGATGCCCCTTTCTGCTCTATTTTATACAATTAATCGTTCTCTGCTATTTCTCTTGAGAAATTCTAAATTATCATGGGTTATATTTTGGAAAATAAGCAAAAAGGAGAGGTCATGTGTGGTGAGCTGTCATAAGTTAAGGTAAAGGTAAAGGACCCCTGGACAGTTAAGTCCAGTCAAAGGCGACTATGGGGTTGCTGTGCTCATCTCACTTTCTGGCCAAGGGAACCAGCCTTTGTCCACAGACAGCTTTCCGGGTCATGGGGCCAGCAGGACTAAACCGCTTCTGATGCAATGAAGCCAGAAGCTGTCATACAGGACTGTGTTTCAGCACAATGGGTCACATGTTATGCAGGTCTGGCTTATCTAAAGAAAAGTATGGTTATGGATGGGTAAATGAAACAGACTGTGCAGAGGCTTTTTACTGTTTGAATTAGGTCTCTTAAAAAGCCACAGTATATGGTTTGTGAGGTCTGCTGTAAAGCTCAAATACCTGAGCTGGTAATCTAATTATCTCCTGTGTTCCTGAGCCATGAGATTCTCAAGGGAGAAAGATACTGGGATTGTCGGGGTGGGGGTGGTGGGGGATGAGAAAACAACATAAAGCCAGCCAATTAAACAGAATTTATAAACACTTTTATGAGGTTGCTTACTTGGATAGTAGTAGAGGAACAAAAAGCTGGTGGTGTGGCTGAAATGCAAAGTTCTCTCCTGGCCTGTGACTTTGTTTTGCCCCTCACTGCTAAGAACTGTGGTACACATGTGAGCCCAATCAGATTCTGCTCTTACCATTACTCCTGAAGGTAGGAAAATTTTTGAAGACTGAAATTCATTATCTCTTCATAATGTGTGTGAGAGAGACAAGAAGACCTTATGGAATCCATGAATTATCTCTAGCGTAAGTACAAATAGAATTAGTCCCCAAGGATAAATGATTTGGCAAGGCATGGCTATCATTTCATTAAAGGCCATATTGCATTCCCACACAGCAAGAATAGGTCTATTAACTTCAAACGCAGAGGACCACATGGATTAAATTAGGCCACTCTTCATGCTACAGTTTCAGATTTCATAAAGTGCAGCTTGTGGTTATATCATGTGTTTTTGATCTTAAAAGGACTGGTTGATGACTTCCCAAACACTTCAGTATTGTACTACTAGGAGCCTTTGCCAGAGTTCAACCACAGCACTTTCAAGCCTCTTGTTAATGAGACACATTTCAGTCCTGGAGCCCTCTCCACATTTTACTTTCCAATAAACAAATATTTGTGGAGTGTTTGTGGGTGGTTTAGCTGTGTCAGTGCCTTACCATTACTAGCATCCTGCAAAAGGGGGGAAGCAACTGTGTGGGTTCTGGCTTTTAAAATGGAAGTAATAGTAGTCACTTATGGGGTGGGGCGGTGGCAGCGGTCTGGGTTTTAATAGAATGGCACTACAGAAGTGGACGCTGGAACAAATAGTAGGCAGTAGAAGCTAGCAAGCTGGATTCAAAGGAAGGACCAGTTTGATCTGTCCCAGACATATAATTGGTTTCTGTTGGTTTCCTTTCCCTTTCTTCTGTGCAACAATGAGTGGTGGAAACTGTGGGTGGTATGGAAGGAACGCTGTTTAATCCTTCCATAGATTCTTCAGCATCATTTATAACACAATCCTCATAGTGTGTCATAGCTCTAGCAAATGAATGGCCAACTGTACAAAGAATGCCTTTGTCGCATAACATGGCATGTTAGCACTCCCAGGTTTTAAGTCACATTAAAAGGGCCCCTCCCTTCCCAACTGACTGTCAAAACTTCCTTTTAGCCTGGAATGTGTCACTTGTGAATGTCATTCATGCAAGTGAGAAAGTAGAAGAGGGGAATCTTTTTAAATCAAATGGGCATTCTAATCAATGTAAATTTCCAGAAGTGGAGGAATAATTTAGATAGCACTTCTATAAAAGTAGTCAAAAGCAACCGGAATATCCAACTTGCTGCTCTGAATTAATTGTGTTTTCAAACAGAAGCATGTCAGCTCAACCCTTTAACTGAACCAATCATGTAGTTCAAGAAGCCAAAGGCACTACTCTTAATGTATGGAATAAGTTAGGCATATCCTAGTGAAGAGCTGGGAAAGATTCAGAAAAGGGCCACCAAAATGATAGAGGAGATGAAGTGACTCCCATATGAAGAAAGGTCACAGCTTTTGAGACTTTTTAGTTTAGAGAAATGGCAAGTAAGAGGCAGCACGAGAGAAGCTTATAAAATTATGTGTGGCATGAAAAAAGTGAATAGAGAACTCATGGGCATCTAATGTTGGAAGAAATTAAAGAACTTCTTCACACAGCACATAGTTAAACTATGAACTCGCTCCCACAGGATCCAGGGATGGTCACCAACTCAGATGGCTTTCAAAGATGCTTGGGCAAAGTTAGGGAGGAAAAGGCAATCAACATCTGCTAGCCATGATGACTCAGCTCTGCCTCCCCAGCTGGAATCAGTCATGCTTCTGAAAACCAGTTGCTCGAGCAGCAGGGGAACAATTCTTGACCTTGAATCCTGCCTGAGGGTCTTCCACAGGCATCTGGTAGGCAACTGTGAGAAGAGGATGGAGGAGTAAATTGGACCATTAGCCTGATCCAGAAAGCTATATTGGTTATAAAGGTAAAGGTACCCCTGCCCGTATGGGCCAGTCGTGTCCGACTCTAGGGTTGCATGCCCATCTCGCTTAAGAGGCCGGGGGCCAGCGCTGTCCGGAGACACTTCCGGGTCACGTGGCCAGCGTGACGAAGCTGCTCTGGCGAGCCTGACCAGCACAGCACACGGAAACGCCGTTTACCTTCCCGCTATAAAGCGGTACCTATTTATCTACTTGAACTTAGGGGTGCTTTCGAACTGCTAGGTGGGCAGGAGCTGGGACCGAACGAGGGGAGCTCACCCCGCCGTGGGGATTCGAACCGCCGACCATGTGATCAACAAGTCCTAGGCGCTGAAGTTTTACCCACAGTGCCACCCGCGTCCCATATTGGTTATACATCTCTGCAATTAAAACTATGGCTCACATTGTTGCTTATATTCTTGAGGGTTCATCAGTATCAAATGTATTAAAGGTAAAGGGACCCCTGACCATTAGGTCCATTCGTGGCCGACTCTGGGGTTGTGGCGCTCATCTCGCTTTATTGGCAGAGGGAGCTGGCGTACAGCTTCCGGGTCATGTGGCCAGCATGACTAAGCCGCTTCTGGCAAACCAGAGCAGCGCACAGAAATGCCGTTTACCTTCTCGTCACAGCGGTACCTATTTATCTACTTGCACTTTGACATGCTTTCAAACTGCTAGGTTGGCAGGAGCTGGGACTGAGCAATGGGAGCTCACCCCGCCATGGGGATTCGAACCGCCGACCTTCTGATCGGCAAGTCCTAGGCTCTGTGGTTTAACCCACAGTGCCACCCGTGTCCCATCAAATGTGTCCCCTACAAACTGTGTTCATGTCTGCATGCTGTATGTTTCAAATACTTAATTGAAGAAAAAAGGTCATTTTGCTATTATAGTTTTAAGAGCTGGGTTGAGGTTGGGCCACATGCTACATTTTGCAGACCGATGCTGTTTCTGACTTTGCATACCCTGGTCCATGCATTGAGTAACTGAGTAATGTGCAGCTCTAATTCTCTTGTCTAGTTCCATAAGAGGTGACAAAAGGTGTTACCATTTGATCACATCACATTTAACCCTGTAAACACAGAACATTTCCCCGGGTCTGCAAAAATCAGATGTGGAAACTGGCTCTGAGAGCTGAGAAGAATGCACACTTGCTCAGGAGCTTTGCATCCGCTTTGAGCCTCTTGATTTTCTTTTTATAGAAATCTATTTCATCACTGTGTAGTGAGGCTGGCTTAGCCGCCGTGCTTTTCTCAGTGTCCTTTCAGAACTTCAGATTTTCTTTGCTTTCTCACTGCATCATTAAAGAGTCAATTAGCAACCGGATTAATAGACTAGACATCCTAAGAAAAGGCTTCAGCAGGGTTGCAGTCTTATGAATAAAGGATCATTTACCCAGCTGAATGCTGACAGACATTCACTGACCTTGAGGTGTAGATTGAAGATAAGCAGTAAAATAATTAATTTGGCTCTACTAAAACCAGGGGAAAAAATTAATCCCTGAAAGGAAAGCTTAAGTGCTTGAGTAATAAAAGGCAAGTGCCTTCAAAAGATCTGATTTAATTGCAAGACTCTTTTGCATCCTCTAACAGCGTGTTCCTTATTTTGCCAGTGTCCAGTTGGCAGCTCTAGAGTTCTTCCACCTTTGTTGGCTCATGTTAGTTCCAACATACAGCTAGCCTATTGCAGTGTAAATGGAAATACGTTCTTCCCTTTAACTCTGCTTTGTCATTGCTGTGGTGGATCAGACCAGCATCTTTCCCACAGTAGCCAAAAAGATGCATACAGGAAGTCAACAATCAGGGTATGACAAAATAGAACATAAGATGATTGTGCTGGACCAGGTCAATGGCCCATTTACTCTATGGTTACCAGACGTCCCCAGATTTACAAATCTGTCCCCGGAATGTCCCTGGAATGTCCCCGGATTTCATTTAATGTCCCCGGATGTACATTTTAAGTGCTGTAGTTTTATTAGTAGGGAATGAATGTTGTGTGATTGGTTCAACGGCACAAGACACACCATATGGGGACTACTGGTGAGGCAAAATGGCGGATGCCACGGCAGCAAGCAGCTCCTGAAGCCCGCCAGAGCCAACTGCACTACCAGGCTGGCTCTGGGCTGCTGAGACTGCTGCTGCCGCCGCCACTGCCAAGGGGGAACTGGGGACACCCACCGTGTCAACTGGGGGAACCACTGACCCCCCTGTGACCCAAATCGAGCTGGGAGCAAGAGCACCCGGCCACCCAGCTGACTGTCCAGTGGCGCTCCGGGGCCGACGCAGGGAGGAGGAGAGGAGAAGGAAGAGAGAAAGAGGAAGGAGAAAAAAGAGGGGAGCCCTGCCCTTGCCGTGTCATTTGAATACGAGAGGGAGAAGAGCACTGGGAGGGCAAGGACACATGGCTGAGCCCAGGACTGATCCGAGCCTACTCCACGGCAGCCAGCGCTCCAAGAGAGCAGGTTGGGGCCCAGAGGAAGGCCACACAACAGAGGAGACCACAAAAGAGAAGACATTACCGGTACTTCTTAATTTTTTAATTTTTTTTTTTTAATAACTTTTTCTTTTCTCTTTTCAAAAACAAAAAGAAGTGTCCCTGGATTCTTTTTTAAAAATCTGGTGACCTTAATTTAGTCCAGCATCTTGTTCTCTCAGCGGCCTGTGGGAAGTCTGTAAGAAGTACTGGAGTGCAAAAGCACTTTCCTCTCCTGCAGCTTCCAGAAACTGGTATTCAGAAACATTTCTGCCTACAGTGACGGGAGGCAGACCTTAGCTTTCATGGCTGATAGCCACTGTTAGCCTTCTCTTCCCTGCACAGTATTTGTCTAATCCTCTTTTAAAGCCATCCAGGATTGTGGCCACCACTGCTTTCTCGTGTGAGGGAGTTCCATAGTTTAACTATGCACTGCGTAAAGAAGTAGTTTCTTTTCTCTGCCCTGAATCTTCCAACATTCAGCTTTGCTGGATGGAAGATCCTTGGTCAACCTCTTTCAGCCTGTGGTTCAGATGCACACACTCACACTTTGTTTTCCCATGGTGCCTGTGCAAAAGTCAAATGCAGTCAAATTAAAATGTTTCATTCTCAAGTTGCATGATTTTGCATGGGCTCCTGCAAAATAAGCATCAGACTAAAGTTTATGTTGATAGGCTGCACAAAATCAAATCATTGGGACTTACCAGCAACATGGAAACGTTGATCCCAGTCATAGATCCTTGTGGGTCTTGATGATTTTAAAATGGAATGACAACAAAACAATTAAAAAATCTGAGAGTACATCTGTGTACACAAATTTGATCATGGTTTTTGAAGGGATCTGCTAACTGAACAGCAAAAAATAATGTATCCTGTGCATTCCAAGACTTCCATGAGACAAAACTATGAACCCCAGGCAGTCTGGAAATCATGGCTTACATAAGTTTTGGAGTTCAGTCAGTGGAGACAAATGTGATCTGTGATCTGATGATGATGGTATCTGCAGGATGCAGTGGTGTAGCGTGGGTTATCAGCACCCGGGGCAAGGCAAGTAATTTGCGCCCCCTAACCCATGGATTTGCGCCCCCTAACCCGTGGATTTGCGCCCCCTAACCCGTGGATATCCCTAACCCCCAGATGTTGCGCCCGGTGCGCCCGGCCCCCCCTGCACCCCCCACGCTACGCCACTGGCAGGATGCCCTCCCCTGCAGAACTCTGTGATCTGTTGGATACATAGGTTCTGTAGCAATTTTTTACGTACTTATTCGGTACTTAAATGTTATTGTGGGTTTTTAAAAAAATATTATTACACTGGTAGGAATGTTGTTTTTAATGTTTTCCTGTCAGCCTTGCCCTACTGTGGCTGCCACTCCTTCCACCCCCTCTCTGGCTCCTGCTGCCTCCTGCTCTGCCACCACCACATGCCCTGTCCCATCTGCCACTGGTGGAGAAGCAGCACTCCCATCAGTGCCTGTTTGGGGAAAGATCACACCAATTTGGGGTGCCCAAAATCGGCATCAATAGCAGCAGTGCTTCTACGCCCTTGGTGGAGGTGTCAGGACAGGTGGGACAATGGGGGTGTCGCCTGAAGAGCTTCTGCCACCTAAAACAGCAGTCTCACCTGCCTCATGGCTGGACTGGTGATATTTGTTGTTATTGTTAATATTAAACCAAATCAAATTCAGCACTTGCACCTTCAACAGCTCTACCCATAGATTTGCAAGTATCTGGTTTGGTTTTGTTGTTTCGGAATTTGGATCCACACTGCTTTAGATCTGTAGGTGCCAATTGTGCAGATCAAAAGAATGTGGTTAACTGGCTCTGCCAAGTGAGTGAGGGCATTCTAGGGTCCTAAATAAGGCCGAGACAGCTGGAACAAAATCTTTGGGGCAAAAGGGCATTGGTTCTTTATCAAGCTTCAGCACACCTTTCAAGCGGCGAATGAAGACAATTTGCTAGTTCCCACCCACTGAGATAAATGTCCATGCCCTAGGACAGAAGCAAAATATTACTGCCGCCCTGCGAGGAAGGAAGAGCCTTTTGAACCTTCAAGTGGATCTAGCGGAGCACCGGTGCTACATCTGACTTTCCAGGCAGGCCTTTCAATCAGCCCACCTTTGATCAACCCTTCAATTCGTGGCTTTATTTATTTGAGGCACAATATGACTAAGAGCCATAGAGGATTTCAGCACAGAAATGAAGTTGTTTGAAATGAGGAGCCTAAGAGTCAGCGGGCTTCATTCTACTGCATATTTTTACACAGTAAATTAAACTTGTGAGCCTCTGAGATTGGCTTCGTGCTGATGTTCCTGCCGTATGGAAAATCACATGCTTTCAATTTTTTCCCCTGCCGCTAACAGATGACAGTAATAAGAACTAAAATCACTCAAGTCAGCATATGAAAGGAAACAGTCGCCCTCCCCCCCCCATTTTTAAATAAAAAAGGCATCTCTTCAAACCATCTGCTGAGGTACAATAATGTTTTGTAACAGGACTTCTCTCTCTCTTTTCTTTGGAAAGCATTTTAAAAGGTATTATATGTCCCTGTCCTTTCTAGAAGTCAAAGAATGATTGCAGCTCACTGTCTGGTACAGAGCCGAGAGCTGCATAATTAATTTGGATGCTTCTTTTACATTTCATGTTTCAAATGCAACTGATGTGGGTTTCATTAAAGGGCCGATGCAAAGTAGGAAGATGAAGGACTTGCAAAGACGGGGAACACGATGCAGCTATGTCACAACTATAATGAAGCTCAGATTATTATTTTTTTAAAAAAGAATAATTACTTTCTAATTTAACTGCAATTTAATAACTTGTAATTAGATGGCTTTTGATATCCCACTTAGTGCCTTATTCTCCATTTAGCCCAAGCATCAGAGTTTCTTCTAGCTCCCTCCTGCTTCCGCCGCAATAATTGGCATATTAAACCTCAGCCCCATCCAATGGCTGGGGATTTTCACTTATTAGTTGCCAGGACAGCCTAAAGGTGGTTGAGCTTTTTCTTTTTCTTTTTTAGGAAAACCGAAAATTGTGGAGCCTTTTTTCTTCTTCTTCAAAAATGCCAAAAAAAACGTGATTTTCCAATTGACTTGACAAAGATGCCACCTTTGTCTCCCCAGATGTCAATTCCGCCTTTGAGATCCCAGTAATGTCCGGGAAAATATGGACGTATGGCAGCCCTACTGGGGGTGAGAAAAGTCCCTATTTTTCATCTGAGGAATGTTGGAGTGTATGTACCCATAGAAGTTTCCATAGAAGGGAAGGGGGGGTCCAGGAGAGGGGGGCAGTTTCTGACTCCTGGAAGAGGCCATCATGCTGGGCTTGAAATGATTGCAGGAAAGTCATTTCTGTAGCCTCAGTTTAGCTGAGCAGGCCACATACTTGTCCACATGGTGAGCATAACCAGAGCTGGAGAAGTCTGCTTGCTACTTTCTGCTTCATAGCACCCCTTCCTATCTCAGACATGAGAAAATCTCATGGACAAAAGTGATCATATAAACAGCTTCTCACAGGACTTTCCAACATTGGTCCTATCAACAGTGACAGTGAAAGGATTTTTTTGGGGGGGGAGGGGGGGAGGGAAACATAGTATGTGCCCATGGAATGGGACCACATCTTCCCTTGGCCACTCCACATACCCCCCCCCCCAATATATTCTGGTAGTTGGGAAAAAGGAGAGGACAGGAAAGACCCATTCCGCTAGTGCATGAGGTTGGATTCACATATAATAATTTGTTGAGAAGGTCAAGAATATCTTTACATGCCCCATGACCTTTGCAGAAGTTAGTGGGCAAGATCTTTCTCCTCCCATCTGCCCATGCTCACTGCATTGCTGCTAAGCTGAACACCCAGGAATCTGCCTTCCCATTCCCAATAACTTGGGGCTCTTATACATTTCACCCTAGGCAATGTAATTGTCATTTTTGTACCTTTAGCTCCACAACGAATATTGGAAAGCTAATTCCCATTTAAATTCTGAATTTGTGGGAGATTTCATTTAGACTTGCCTTCTTCCTCCCTTCCTCCCTCCCTCTCTCTCTCTCTCTCTCTCTCACACACACACACACAATTACAGTGTTACCTCAGATTACATACGCTTCAGGTTACAGACGCTTCAGGTTACAGACTCCACTAACCCAGAAATAGTACCTCAGGTTAAGAACTTTGCTTCAGGATGAGGACAGAAATCGTGCGGCAGCAGCGGGAGGCCCCATTAGCTAAAGTGGTGCTTCAGGTTAAGAACAGTTTCAGGTTTAGAACAGACCTCCAGAACAAATTAAGTTCTTAACCCAAGGTACCACTGTACTGAGATTTTAGAAAGTTTCTGGAACAGGTAAATGACAAGTAGCTTTGAGTGCCAGGACACCGAACCTTTCTCTCCTCAGCTCTCTAACTGCTCCATGGCTCTACACTCTCAGTCATAGGCCGTTCCACACTGAACTTGACATAAGGTTGCCAAGATGTCAGAAATAGGGTAGAAGTTGGTATGTTAAAAACCAGGGTGGGCAGGAGTTCTTTGAACACCCTGCTGTGTACTGGAGTGCAGGGCAAGCGTAACCACAAAACCACACTGTAGCTACAGCGACTGCTGTGCTAATCTTTTGAGAGGTGGAATAAATGTGGTGCTCTTTTGTATCCACTCCAAGGTCTCTCTCAATGTTAATGGGTTTATTTTGCTTAGTTTGGCTGGTGTGGCTCTTAAGACTCATGCTGGCAAAGTCAATTTCACTCGGCGAGACATTCAATCCCTAAGTCTCTCCTCTCCCTTGGTTTTGGAGACACTGCCGTCATTCAGTATTCATTCATAGTTTTTCAGGTTTGGGGGAAAGGGGGTCAGTTTTCAATAATTTATAGTGCTATTACACAATTAATGTTTTATGCCACAGCACTGCAGTAATAATATGACGAAAGCACTTTCAGCCAACCGCTCATCCTGGACTGAGAAAGAATTCAAAGAGTGAAAAGTTAAGTTGTATCACATATGCTTAACACTAGACTTCATTGAGATCCAGCTTGACACCATACAGTCTTTTAAATGCCAGCTAATTGCACCATAATATTTATGAAGTATTAAGAACTGTACTAAAGTGTCACACTTCTTTAGAAGCTGTTATCTTTCATAAGCACATGGCTAAAACAGGAAGAACCACGAACAAGAGCTTTTTGGAAATTGATTCTGCATGTGTAATCTCAGCTCCCACCATCGCCATGACACTTTTTATATCTGACACCAAAGTGACCATCACTTTAGAGAAATGGCAAATTGCTCTTCTTTAAAGAGCATGAGCTCTAGTGTTAGGAGAGAGGGAGAAAAGCTTACAGTAAATGAATCAATTAGGAGCTAATTTGAAGCTTGACTATGCTCAGGGAGAACCCCAAAACCTTAAAAACTCAGAGAATGTTCAGTGCTTACAGGTTGCTAATTGACTGTTAAAAAGGGGGAAACGTTGGGATGGGGAATGCAGCATCCTGGACCAGGGGAACTGAACACAGAAACATTTTCCTTCAGGTCCCATTTTTGTTCCTAAATCAGGGGGTGAGGAACATCAGACTTGGGGGTGAATGTGGCCCCCAAGGCGTCTGGCCAAAACCCTCCCTGGCTCGGCTTTGCAGCACAAGTGTTTTCGCTTGACTAGAATGTGTCCTTGGACCATGCTGAGACTTCCCGCTTGCCTCTCTGTGGGGTGTAGAAAGAGGTGCGTGAACAAATGTTGAAACTATTCCACTGTAAAAGGTTAACATTTATGTTTGTTCCCCCACCCATTTTGGCCTCTGGTTCTGCCTGCCATTAGCATGTGGGCCTTGAGGGGGGCTGCCTAGAAGGGAATGTGATCACTGGGCTGAAAATGTTTCCTCACTCCTGTTGTAATGAGTCTCTCGTAAATTTTATTTATGAATTATTAATGGTGGTTCAGAGAATTCGTTTTTGCTAATTTGGTCCTTGAGACACGATACCAGCAAATGTTATGTTGCTCTGAAGGTCTCGTGAGTGAAAAAGATGCATTATTGTGGCACAGCTGTGGACAGATAATCCACAACGGGAAGAAGAAAGTGTATACTGTAGTTAAGTCTCTGACTTCATTCGGCTTATCCAAACTTGAAAAAGTTCTTTGTCTTAGGGAAAGTGAGAATTCAAGAACCAGACTTCCAATAATACTTGCACTGAAATTTCTTCCATTCTAGATGACAGGTGCCACAGATTCCATAGCTGA
Source organism: Podarcis erhardii (assembly GCF_964252035.2). Classification (NCBI taxonomy): domain Eukaryota; kingdom Metazoa; phylum Chordata; class Lepidosauria; order Squamata; family Lacertidae; genus Podarcis; species Podarcis erhardii. Next base: position 6,008,432 of record NC_138501.1, on the reverse strand, counting down.
TGCTGTCAGGTTTGTCCAATATATCAAAAAGGGGCAGCATTTCACTGAGAGAAAAGATCTGTGATTTTGGGTCCTCTTCATAAAAAAGAAACGGATCCCATCAAAATTGTTATTTGTATCAGGCAAGTGTAGATTTTGTGGTTGGTGGTTTGTGTATTTATGAAAAGGGAAGTGAAACATGTGACCAAAATTGCAAAAGCATCAGTAAAAGGATTATGGTCTTCTGTGCTGCCTTCAAGCTCGATTACGTTATTCAGAACTTAGCTTGAGTGCTGTGTTCACCTTAAGAAAGATATTGGCAAATTGGGGTGTGTCCATAAGAGAGTGACAAGGAAGTTCTTGTGAACTTTCTTGTGAGAGGAGGGAGTTTGGCATGTTTAAGCCTGAAGAGCAAATGAGTAAAAGGTGATACACTAGCCATCTTCAAATATTTGAAAAGTTGTCACATAGATGTGGGCAGGGAGGGGGTGTTTCCTGTTTCTCCAGAGGTAGGACCAGAGCCAGTGGTTCAAATTACAAGGAATATGAAAACTGTTTCAAACTGCTTAAGAATGGAGCAGCAGAGTGCTTTAGAAGACAGTGGACTTCCATTCATTAGTGGTTTTACATAGGGCGTGGCTAGACACCTAACAGGGATGCTGCAGCAGTGGATATCCTGCCTTGGCAGATGACCAATGAGGTTCCTGGTCATGCTGGCTGGAGCCAATGGGAATCGTAGGCCAAAATATCTGGTAGGCATCAGAATGAGAAAAGCAAAGGCTGCCTTTGAGCAATGAAGCTTTATTGGAGTATCATGAGTTGGGCAATATTATTTTTGCATGCAAACTAATTTTAAACCTGTGTGTACAAGACTCATAAGCTGAAAATCAACTCTTATATTTTGAGGGTCAAACTGCTAACCTGGTGCATTCAGATGAGATTTTCTAGACCAGCTTAAAAGGCAGCCCTTCGTAGACTCAAACACAACCATCGACCCAAGAAGTTATTACCAATATATGCAACGACAGTAATAAGACTCTTATACAATCAGCAGTCTAGTAACATGGTGGCATGGGAGTGTATAATAGAAAATTGACTCCCAACAGCTGCAGCTTCAATCTGAAGGACTGTTCATGTGCATTTGTTTGTTTGTGTAGTCTTTCTGTACACAAAAGATGCAGAATATGTTGAACTGCAACTTTCATTTTTCCTGACTATGGTGGCCAGGGCTGATGAGAGGTGAAGACCATAGGTTCTCCATCTCTCCTCTTATACCTTTGAAGATAAGGGCAGCACAGAGCTGTAGGTCCTGCAGAAAAGAGCCATGCTTCCATACCATTGACACTGACTCTACTGCCTTGCTGAGTGAGAAAAGTATCAGGTCAAAAGAGTGCCAGTCTTTGGGCTGCATATTGCTTTCATTTTGTCCAGTTGGTGGATGGAGAAATGTTTCGCTTGAAGCTCTCAGTGTTTCATTCAACCAAGCATTAAGGAGGCGCTCAACAACTTTTTCCATAACAGTTTATTACATCTTTAAATAATTTGTATTGGATGTACAGGGTGGTTTGTCTGAGCTTTCCTTCAGCAACTAGCTGGCTGGGGATTCCAGGTTTCAGTCATCTGTCTTCCATTAAGTATTTTAATATTGTGGGAAATTAACTTTTAAATCAATAGTCAGAATGAAAAAGAAGAATAATCCCTGTAGCCAGAGCAGAAGATGTCAGTATCTAATTTGTCATCTTCTTCTTCAACCTCCTCCATTTGGTTTTGATTTAGCTCTAGACCACAGAAACCAAAGTCAGCATCCTTGCACAGGAGCTGTTTCAAATTATGCACAGCAAGTTTTTAAGCACATTAGCAACAAGAACAAGCTGTCCTTATACTAACTGGCCCTGCTTTGTTCTTGATTGTGGAAAATCTCACTTTAACTGCCATCTAATTTGCTGCAGATTGCTACCGCACCAGCAGCTGCCTTGGCATACGATGAAACGTAATCAGAAACACAACTTTCCCCACTTATTATTAATGGTTCCAAGTGCAACAACAATAGCTGCAGAGGTTTGGGGTAAATGATCTTAACAACTATCTCAGGAGCCCAGATTATTTTGCCCAGTACAGTCCTTTAACACATGTAAAAAACACACAACCCTATTGGGATTTTTTAAGAATCATAAATAAGCACTTATATCAGGTGTTTTAACCCCAATCCAAGCACCAACACTGAAGAGGGTGGCATCACTTTTCTAGCCCTAGTCAGTGACCACAAAACACACTTGGATCAAATTGCTCCCAGGGCTCAAAGAGATCTGAAACTGATTTAGGCATGAACAAATAGCTTACAGTACAGTTTAAGAAGAACCTGCCTTGCCCAATGGGGCCCAGGAGTTACCTACTCAGAACTCAAAATAGATGTGCAAGGCCTGCAAGGAGCTGTGTTAATACAGGAATACAGAAGTAGAGCAACATTTGAGAGGAAAGTAGCTCAGTGCAAATGTGGAAGTGAGTTAGTTATCCATGTTGTGTAGCATGCATATCCTGCTCAACATAGCTCAGTCGGTAAAGCATGAGACTTTCAGGGTGGTGGGTTCAAGCCCCACATTGGGCAAAAGGTTCCTGCATGGCAGGGGTTGGACTAGATGACGCTCATGGTCCCTTCCAAGTCTATGATTCTATGAAACACTTTGCCAACAATTAATGAGAAAACAGTTGTTTATGTGGGAAGAGGAAGCAAAGAGGCAGGAGAAGGTGGTGTAAGGAGGAGCAATGCAGAAAGGAGACTAGGGTATGGAGAACATGAGTGTTGCAGCACATAGGGGGCACAGCACAACATTTTGTTGTAGGTCCAATTTCTAAAATACAAGTAGCTCGTGTCTTATGTACATGTAACTTGTGTACATTCAGCTTTACGTGCTTCGCAAAAAAAGTTTTTTAAAACATTACATAGGGAGCAGAAAGGAGGTCGGCATCCAGGAAAAAAGACTCTGGTAATCTCACCCACCATTGAACCCAGTGTATTTTGACTATACACAATCATGGCTTTAGGCATTATATCCGGAAAATAACCCATGTAAGCTGAGAGTTACCTGTATACAGGTGCCATCCACCGCCCTTGTTCCATGAGGATTTATGCTTGCACAAAGGAACTTTCCCCCTCCCCAAATATGCTCCAAAGGGCTGGGAGAAACCCCAGAACAGATTTAGAGGTGGGAGGGAGAAGAGGAGAGATGGGGAAAGTTGCATTGTGCTAGTAGAAATGAGTGACAAAATGAGTGATTTAGTGCTACATTTGATACAAGCCATTAGTACATTATATTAAACCCAAAACTATTTCTTTTCTGATTTTTCAAAAAAAATTTTTAAAGCACTAGAACTTAGTATGAAACATATTAACTGCTACTTATATACTTTTTCTAAACTATTGGAATAATTGGCAGCTTCAGTGATGGGATAATGGATGAGGGAAATTTGGTGACTACTGTAGAGGAAGAAATTTACACTAAACAAAAAAAGATTTAGGTCTTCTCAAACAGTTGAGGGTTTGTCATTTTTGGAACAATGGCAATGCTTAGTTCTATTTTGGTAGGAAATAACTGCAAGACAATGTAAGACAGGAAGTTCTGGCTGTTGTTTAAGTATTACTGTATGGCAATTGTTCGTTTCTGTGTTCTATGTAATTGTTGATACAATTTGAAGCAGAAACAGCAGTGCTGGGATTTCTATATTATTATCTTGCCAATATTAAATGCATATCCACGAACTTGTTTTCTGCAAAAAAATCTTTCCAAGATTTTGTAATAAGTGTCCAGCTTAAACTATCACCTTGAGTTTTACTCCTTGGTTCTGCATTGGCTTCTATTGTACTGGAAAGGAAACAGCAACATTGTTCTCCTCTGTGGAGCCTGGGAAAGATCTTTCAGGGCAAGCCGTACGGAGAAAGTTGTTTATGCAGGTGGCATGACGTTGGACATGATCTGTTTTGCCATAAAGCTACTCCAAAAAGAACTCTGTCCAAATGTAAAATTAAGGCTACAGTTCTGACTGTACTTAATTGGGATTTAAATGTTGCTGAAATTAATACAAGTTGCTTCCAACTAAATATGGCTAGGATCAGGCAGTACATTTCTTTAGAAGGAAAGAGGCCCACTGCATATTCTAACACAACTAAATTTACTGCAGCTGCACTCAGTTTAAAATTGAAACAGAATATAGCCACAAACATACCCTCAAAACCTTGTTTGTACATAAAATATACAGGTTGTATGAAGACATTTTCTTACAAAAGCACATTTCCCATGGTTTGCAAGAAATGAGGGTTTTATGACTGTTGATATATATTCAGTCATCACAATCACTGCACAGAATTCAGCTCACTAAGTGCATTGGCCTCAGTGGTTTTAGTTATACCTACAGTAACTCCATCTAGATTATAATCAATGGCAGAGATCCAAAGAGTTGCTTGAGGTCAGCTAGGACATGCCCAGTAGAATTATGGATACCCCAATCCCCTTTGAACGGCAACTTTTGAAAGTTTCAAAAGCAGTTTGCTTTATGTCATAGAGCTTATTCAAGAAACCAAAAGGGCATGCAGAACTTGTTTTGTGAATCTTTGGATTTTGGCCAATACCTTATAATACGCAATTGTGTATGAAATTGCCTGTTACCCAACCAAAATCTGAGCAAGGTATTTAAAAACATTTTAGAAACCATTTTGTATGTGTGTATGCTTTCTGACAAGCACTAAGATGGAATTGTATATTATTTTGTGGAAGCCCGTAATGTAACTTGCAATCCCACTTTGGTTTTGGAATAATAATTTGTGGCTCTTTCAGCATACTTCTCCAACAGACAAGGGAAACCACATATGATTCTTGGAACTTCATGGTTTTTTCTCTTGATCCTCCCAACAGTTCCCAGAATAGCTCTATATGTCCATAAGTTTTACCAGGGAGGGTAAATGCCAGCTTTGGTGGGATGAGGTTATTTTCAGCAGAAGATTCACACACACCTGCAACTGAGGAGGCCACTTCATGCATCTGATAAAGTGGACTGCAGCCCACAAAAGCTTAATGCCATAATCAATTTGGTGCAGTACCACAAAACTCTTTGCCTTTGCAGCAAAAGACTACCTTCCTCTGGAAAATGTCTTTATCTTCTGCTTCCATTCCCAATGCTGTCATCCAAATAAGCAAGGGATAATTGCAGTCTTGAGTCAAAACAGATCCCATATGAGCAAAATAAACCCCTTGTGCAGATGCATACTGGATTTTTCCCCCTACCAAATTATATACAAGGAATACCATATCAGCACCAATTTGTAGTTTCATGTCAATGCAACATCCTGCTATGAAAAGCTAGCTAGACAATTAGCAACATTATAGGAAGATAACTTACACCAGTGGTTCCCAAACTCCCATCCACCATGGACCACTTGAAAATTGTCAAGAGTCTTGGAGGGCCAAGACTTAATGATTTTTCTGCCTGTTGTAGCAATTGTAATGGGTAAATGCTGTATGGTTTTTAATTATATATTTAGTGCTTCTTTTATTTTTTAATATTGTATTTTTTTTGCTTTACAATTTGAATTCCATAAAATACAATATTGAACACAATCATGAATAAATATCATACAAGAAATAAAAGAAGCAATAAAAATTAAAAGAAGCACTGAAAAAATCAACATGAACATTTAATATGCTGAGCCCACTGTTGACAGCCACTCTTCTTAACAGGCAAACCATGAAACCCACAGTTTTGGAACCCTGGCCTTATAGCAAGTCAGACCAAAGATCCACCTAGCTTGTTCGTGTCTGCACTGATGGGCAGTAAATCTCTGTGGTTTCAGGAGAGAGGTTTTTCCCCACCATCCCTGTCTGGAGAAACCAACCTTTAGTGTGTGAGACTTTACCACAAAGCTATGGGTCTTTTCCAAAGGAAATTGGTAACTGCTTACCAAACTAATTTTACACTAGGGATTATAGGCAATAATCCTCATAAACTTCATTAGTGGTCTGTAGCTGATCATTATGTGCTGAGGTAAGAGAGGGGTAGAGATCAGGGTCCTCTTCCCTCTTGAAGACTAATTCTCTTCAATAAGATTCTCAGGGTGCACTTATTATATATTATATTAAACTCATCTACTCAATACCATAGCTGTCAAGTGTCCCTTATTTGAAGGGACAGTCCCTTATTCCAGCGCCATGTCCCACTGCTGTCCCTTATTGATGGATGTCCCTTAAATGATGTCCCTTAAATTTCAAAGGAAGCAGCTCCTCTCCCTCCCTCCCTGCCGGCCAGGGAGGAGGGAGGCTCCAACTGTGTTGCTTGGCTGTGTTGCTCACCCAATAAGAAGTCTAAGAACGACTGGGGGGTGGAGCTTGCATGCCTTGTGTGTGGCTAGTTAATGCAAGCTGAGGAGGTTTTTGAATGCTGGACACCATTTTGTTGCACGTGCTGCTGCAAACTTTGCAGTGCAAAGCCAGGCCAGGGAGCCATCTTAAGTTGAGGCTGCATAGGCCTTGTGGTGCATGTGATTCAGATTCTATTCAGTTGAACCTCTGGTTACAAAGTTGGCTGGACAGTGTTCTCGAAGCTACCAGCATGAGTTTGACCAGACTGCAGGAGGACAGGAAGACTGGAGTGCCTGGAACAGGTGAGGCTGCAGGTCCCTTATTTTGGCTGCTGGTCCCTTATTTTCAAGGCTGCTGGTCCCTTATTTTCAAATCTGTAAGTTGACAGCTATGCTCAATACTTCGTTGTTGTCTTCAGGGTTACACAATTGAAATGGAACTCTTACAGTTTCTATTTTTAAGTCTTCAGCTCCAGTCAGCACAGCCATTCTGGTTTGGTCTTATGGGAGTTGTAGTCCAAAACATCTGGAGAGCACCAGATTACAAAACGCTGCTCTATAATATACTCCCATGGAAATATATGTTGCTGAAAGAATTGGCTTAGCCATTGACTGATAAACAGGCAATTAACTGAGAGGTCCACACAAACCCTATTGTGTATACCCCTAACTACCACCACCCCACTGTAATTGTGTCAGTTCTGTGAAGTGCTCCTATGTGTATGATGCGGCCAGGATTCCCCCCACCCCCAACAGAAGGGCCCCATATGCATGTATCTACTTGCATATAAAGCCACTTATAATATTCACGAAATATTATAAAGGATTAAGTAAAAATAGACTGTTAATGGATGAAAGGAGGAAAGGTAAAGTTACATTATATTAGGATAAAAATTGGGAAGGATGGAAAGGATTTGCTGAAATAGCTAACCGAACTAGAATACAAAAAAGGGAGGTGCAAGGAGATCAAGGAAACAAGCAAATGAAAGATAAGCTATGGGAAGGTTCGTTGTGTTTTTTTTTTCTTTTTTGTTTGATTGTATCTATTTTTCTGTTTTTCTGTTTTTTACAAGTTTGTGTCTAACTTGGTGTGTTTTCTTTTTCTTTTTGTAACCTTTAAAACTTTAATAATTATTTTTTAAAAAATAAAGCCACTTCACATCCCCAATGAACCCAAATCCAGCAGAAATCATTGACAATATGTATTTATTAGTGTGCCACAATACCTCAAGGACTGCATCTCCCCAAATAAACCAAACCATAGGCTGTGATCATAATCTGAGGCCCTTCTTCATGGGCCTCCTCCACGTGAGGTCTGGAGGGTGTCAAAAATGAGAACGAGCCTGTTTTGAGGGTTCCCTGGCGCCTTCATTATACATCTTTAGGAGCCAGGCAAAAATGTTCTTCCTCAACCAGGCCTTTGGCTAATTAATATTCTACGGCCTTTTAAAAGTGTTTATGGAAGAGGGGAGTTTTGTTTTTCCCAGGTTTAACTATTTATTTTGTGATTTAATCCTGTATTTTTATCTTGTGAACCGCCCTGAGATCTTTGGATGAATGGACGTAGATAAATTATTATTATTACTAGCACACTGTGATGGCCTGGGATTCGGACTCGGATGCTGAACCTGAGGAATCCCAGCCTGCACAGGAGTCCCCGCCTCCAGAACCGGCTGGGGCATGAGCCTGAAGGGTCCTCACCTGTGCTGGGTCCTCAGGTGCAGGCACCAGCTGAGTCTGCTCTGGCTCCTGAAGCGATGGAGGAACCATTGCCTGCAGGTACTCCACTCTCAGCCCCGTCAGGGGAAGCTGGGGTTGCCTCTGGGTCCGGTAACCCTCCAGCCTCTCCTGAGCTGCAGAGGCTCAGGGCAGAGAGGCGGAGGGAACTAAGTTCCCACAGGAGGAGGGCTCGCCTTCAGGCCAGGAGAGGCGAGTTACCAGAGGATCGGGGCCGCCCTATGCCTCGGGGCAGATAAAAGCCGACCAGACCCAGTCCCAAGTTGCAGGAGCCACATTGTTGGTTGCTAGTTCCTGCCTGAACCCTGTCCTGCTTACCTGAGCTCCTGACCCGCCCTGGCTCTCTGCTTGCAAGCCTGTTCCTGACTTCACCCGACTCCCTGCCCTGTACCCTGCTTCAGCTACTATGGACTGCCTCCACGTTGCACCTTTGACCACGTACCAAACTTGGACCTTGCCTCTTGAGTAACCCACAGGACCAGCACACACACTGAGGATCATGAAACCAGGAGAGACTTCTCAATCCAGTACCTGCTTTGCCAAAGTACTAAGGACTTTGTGTGCATGCTTATTTCCACCTGCCCATATATACTAGGAGGAAAGGAACAAATCTTAAGTTCTACCTTTACTGCATGCATTCCACCATTGGCTGCCGCTGCCTGTGGATAAGTTCAGCAAACCATCTACAGTCCAGGCAAGCAAAGACGAATGCAATGTAACCTACAGCAACCCTACACTGGATAAATGTGGAAGCACCTCTGTACAAACAGGAATATCAATTTATATAAGTGACAATGAGTGATTGTGTAGAGCAGGCATGGCCACACTTGGCCCTCCAGCTGTTTTGGGACTACATCTCCCATAATTCCTAGCTAACAGGATCAGGGGTGATGGAGGGCCATGTTTGGCCATGCCTGGTGTAGAGCATGACACTAGTTGCATGTAACCACGTATTTTGTTTGATCATTTCTGGATCCAGGCTATTGTCTTCCAGGGTTATTTAAACAATATGAGGATTAATGTATTCAACATTACAGTGTCACATGTGCAGGCCTACTCAAACGTAAGTCCCATTAACTTCAAATCACTAGTTTGACTAGCTTTACAGCCTTAATGCTTAAATATAAAGCTAGCAGAATCTCTAAGAGTGCTACTCTCTCACTGATGGTTTCAGTCTTGTAAGATTTTTCTGTAGGTATGTGAGGAAATGCTCCCCCCCCCTTTTTTTTGCCAGAGCTTTTAGTACAAATAAAGGTGCGATGGTCTATTCAGCTTGGGAAATGAAATTTCTCAGCATCAGTTGATGGGGCCCAAAGGTAAAATAGAAAGAAAGCTGTGTTTTATAGTTGTTCACGATAAACAACATAAATTATTATGATTAAAATGATAATTGCTGCATTACTGTGGGGAGTGGGGGAAGCTTTAGAAGTCAGCTTGGAAAAAAACATGATGGATAAATATGCAGACATTCCAAGAAAACAGTATTTGTATAAATGTAGCATTAGGGTACAAATAATATGTACTGCAGGGGAGAACTTTGTTTTAATTTTCTATTTTGAACAAGTGGCACACTCAATAAACCAGTCAGCAAATTTGCTTTGCTGCTGTCGTTGTCAGGATACTGTAACAAGCAGATGGAGAGTTTAATGTAATTTGGTTAACTAATTTTAGCAGGTTTGGCTTTGAGCATTAACTTATTTTTACATTCTGTTTCTGCTATATTTGCAGGAGGTTGGCGTACATGAATAAAAATGAGAAGCTCTGCACACACTACAGCTGGTTTGATAATGCTGTTGGTGGTACACCATATAAGTCCAGTTGGAAAATTACCTTTCTGTTCCACAAAGAAACTTCTGCCTTGATTTCTGTTTGTGCAAGACTCAGAGGTTACAGCAAGACATCTTTGGTGCTGAAAAGGTTCAAAATAATTTGAGGTATGTACATGCTCTTTGGTGCGCACACAGTTGCATCCAAATTACATCATTTCCATTAATTTCCAGAACTGACATGAATGGAAATGAACTAATTTCAGGGCATCTACTCTGGGTATCAAACTAAGTTTGATACAAACTACAGACCTTCCATGGGCTAAAAAGCAAAATGGTTTGGGGCAGGTTATTTGAAGGACTGCTTGCAGCAATATGAACCTGCCTGCGCCTTAAGGTCAGCCTCACTCAGAGGCCCTGCACACAGCCCACAATGAAGAGCAATGATATTGTCAGGCACTAGAGGCAGGGTCTTCTTGTTGGTGGCCTCATATTTGTGGAAACTCTCCTAAGGTATGTAAATATTTGGCTCCATCATTAATGGCTTGAAAATTAATTATTTTTATCTGTGTTTAGCTGTGCTGATACTCATTACTGAGTTACTCAACTTGCTGCTGGTTTAAATGGGTTTCTGCATCAATGGTTCACTCTGGTTTTATATTGGTTCCTTTTTGCTTAATTGTTTTACATTGCTTTTTATATTTATTTTTTAGTTGTATTATTTTATTCCTCTAATTTGTAGGCCATGCTTCATCACGTCAACATCAGGTCTCTGTGTTCCAGTGAAAACCTGTTTGTGCTGAGGTTCCCAGTTGTGCAAAGTGCTCCTAAGCACATCCAACTGTACAGGGTCAGGGCCCTTTTACACTAATACTAAATGTGTGCAAGCTGGAACATAGCTAGTGGTCATGTGTATATCAGGCATGCACAGTCCCCTTCCCTGTTAGTGAGCTGTTCTAGATCGTCACAATCCCAGGCTAATTAGCAGGATAGTACTGTTTGGGATTTAGATATTGGGTGGCCAGTGTCACAAATAGAGAATTTGCAACACCGGAAGGGGGCACAAAGGTGGTCATCAATTTATATAACATTGGCATATGGTGATTTTAGATTTGTGCTGAAAATCTTGAAATGATTACTATTGAAAGACAATAATCCCACCATATTGGGAAGACACCTGATGATTTATGGGCCTGCTCAAGTTTGCTGAATAGTTGCTGGTAACCATTGATGGGAGATAAACATTTTAAGGAAATAAAATACCACACCACAACTCTTGAGTAACTGATGTTGTTTGTATATAAGTAATTCTTTTAATTGCTTCTATATATGCAGCGATTTTCAATTGTTTTTATATATGCAACTGTTTTACTTTTTATTGTATTGTGAAATTGCTTTGGGATGCTCCATGGGAAGTGATTCATAAAATGAAATGAATAATAATATAATATGGAGAAGATACTAGCAGTGAAAACTTTGCAATTTCTTCATCCTAATCTCCAGGGCCAGATGGGCTGACCTCCAAGTATTATAAGACATTAAAAGACTATTTGATACAACCACTGATGGAGGTTAGCAATGAAATTATGGAGGGGAAGAGGGCGCCGGAATCGTGGAAGGAAGCCTTTATCACATTGATACCAAAATCGGAAGCTGAAAAGACACAACTTAAGAACTATCGTCCCATCTCTCTCTTAAATGTGGATTACAAAATATTTGCAGACATTTTGGCAAGTAGACTTTAAAAAGTTTTAAATGAAGTAATCCACAAGGACCAGGCAGGCTTTCTCCCAGGTAGACACTTGTTTGCTAATACAAGGAACATTATTGACATTTTGGAACTTTTGCAAACAGATATAAATACAAAAGCAGTGTTAATTTTTATAGATGCGGAGAAGGCCTTTGACAATATCTCCTGGAAATTTATGAAGGGAAATTTAAAAGAAATGGGAGTGGGACGGGGTTTTGAGAATGGGATTGATGCAATATATTCAGAACAAAAGGCTAAATTGATAGTCAACAATGTGGTTACAGAAGAGTTTAAAATCGAAAAAGGAACACGACAAGGTTGCCCTATTTCCCCTTTGCTATTTATTTCGGTTCTGGAGGTGCTCTTGAATATGATTAGAGGGGACCGGTTGGTGGAAGGAATTTAGGTCGGAGCGAAACAATATAAACTTAAAGCTTTTGCAGATGACCTAGTTTTGACCCTGCAGGAGCCAGAATCTAGTACGAAAAGAGTATTACAATTGATTCAAGATTTTGGTCAGGTGGCGGGATTTAAATTAAACAAACAGAAAACCAAGGTATTGGAAAAAAAATTGACAAATACAGAGTCAGAACGGTTTCAGAGAGAGACAGAATTAAATGTGGTTAAAAAAGTAAAGTACCTAGGGGTAAACATAACAGCAAAAAATCTGAGTCTATTTAAGGACAACTATGAAAAATGTTGGTCAGAAATCAAGAGAGACTTAGACAGTTGGACAAAATTGAAACTTTCTTTGTTAGGCCGAATTGCTGCTATCAAGATGAATTGCCAAAAATGTTGTTTTTGTTCCAAACACTACAGATTGTGGACAAGACGGAGTGCTTCCGGAAGTGGCAGAGAGACATCTCTAAGTTTGTCTGGCAGGGCAAAAAGCCCAGAATTAAGTTTAAGGTATTAACTGATGCGAAAGAAAGAGGGGGCTTTGCCCTGCCAGACCTAAAGTTGTACTATGAGGCCGCAGCTTTCTGCTGGCTAAAAGATTGGCTACTTCTCGAAGACACTGATGTACTGGATCTGGAAGGCTTTAACAATGCTTTTGGTTGGCATGCATACTTATGGTATGACAAGGTTAAGATCAATAAGGCCTTTAAGAACCATATTGTCAGAAAAGCAGTGTTTAATGTCTGGACAAAATATAAAGACTTATTGGAAAACAAAACTCCAAGGTGGCTTTCACCTCTGGAAGCTAAGGCCCGAAAAAGACCCAATATGGAGGCCAAATGGCCAAAATATTGGGAAATACTAGAAAAAGATGGAGACAATTGGAAATTGCAGAGTTTGGAGAAAATGAAGGATAAAGTGCAAGACTGGTTACACTATGCTCAGATTAAAGAAGTCTTTAAAAATGACAAAAAGTTAGGGTTCCAGGTGGAGAAATCGAAATTGGAAACAGAACTGTTAGAACCTAAGACTAAGGTACTTTCAAGAATGTATAACTTGCTGTTAAAATGGAACACACAAGATGAAATGGTTAAATCGGCTATGATAAAGTGGGCACAGGATATTGGGTATAATATCATGTTTGAGGACTGGGAAAGGTTGTGGATCACTGGGTTGAACTTCACTGCATGTAATGCTTTGAAGGAAAATGTAATGAAAATGATATATAGATGGTACATGACCCCAGTTAAACTCGCCAAAATATACCATTTGTCTGATAACAAATGCTGGAAATGTAAAGGAAATGAAGGAACATTCTTTCACCTCTGGTGGACGTGCCCTAGAGTGAAGGCTTTCTGGGAAATGATATATAATGAGTTGAAAAAGGTATTTAAGTATACCTTCCCTAAGAAACCAGAGGCCTTCCTCCTGGGTATTGTCGGCCAGAGGGTGATAAAGAAGGACAGAACTTTTTTCCTGTATGCAACAACGGCAGCAAGGATACTCATCGCTAAGCATTGGAAAACTCAAGCTCTACCCACACTGGAAGAATGGCAGATGCAACTGATAGACTATATGGAACTGGCTGAGATGACCGGCAGAATCCGAGACCTGGGAGAGGAGAAGGTTGAAGAAGACTGGAAGAAATTTAAGATTTATTTACAAAAATACTGTAATTTGGTTGAATGTTAAGAAGGATGCTAGATCATAAATAATTGAGCACCACTAAATTAGATGGAATTAGGATGATAAGTGAGATTGAGGAAAATATAAACCTTTTGGAGAATTATTAGATTATATTTAAATGAGCGGGACATAAGAACGCAAACAAGATGATAAATTGCTGGTAAAAATCTACAACGATGTAAGTGGGAGCGGGAGACGCGAGGGAGCCCAAAGAAGCTATGAAACTATGTTATGATACATGTTATATTGTTTATTTTTTTTGCATTTGTATTTAAAAATCTTAATAAATATTTTAAAAAAAAAAATCTTCATCCTGCCCCCACCCTGAACATGGAATTACACGTAGCAATGAGTAACAATGGACCATTGGGTCACGGTTCTGGAGGCGCGGTGGTAAACAGCTTTTACATGCTATTCCACCACTGTTGATAATGTACCATACATTTTGCCCCAGAAAGGCTGGCTAATTATTTTAAAGGACGATACTAGAAGTCAAGGTCTAATAGATATGGCAATTGAACTCTGCCAGACTTGCAAGATGCATTATTGATTATGCATGCACCCAGGATCTTCCAGTCTGCACATCAGTAAGCGTTTGTACTAAGTAACCTAACAACAGCTTCACATCTCTGCCGAATCCATTTAAAGCAGAAGCCGCTTATTCCAGCAATTAAAAATTTAGGTCATAGGGTTACCAAGATGAAAGGTATTTATTTAGTGCAGTGCTTTAAGACCTCTATTAAATATGGCATTCTCACAGTGACCCCTAGATTTAATTCATTAGCTAAGATAAGATCAGGACATTTTTATAGGACGATGTTTTCCCCACACATCAGTGTGCTAGATATTATGAACAAAAAAAAAAAAAAAAAAAGGAATAGCAAAAGAAATAAAGTGCTATTAGCAGCTTTCGAGCTGGGAAAAATGCCAGATTAGAGGGCACTAATGTCAGTGGTTTATAAAAGAAAGAGGCCTCTACATTCATGTAAGCTATCTGTAACTTAATTTTATTAGAAATTCTTCCACTCAGGCTAAAGGATTCTCTGGCTAGGGAAGTGGTGGCACTAAAAAGAATCTCTGTAGCCATTAAATATCAGCAAGCTCTACCGTTGCACTGGTGTTGATCCATCACATTTTGAAACTGTTCCAAGAAATGTCACTTTTTTTTTTGGAAGAAAGGTATTTCTAAGAAGGAGCTACCTTTGCCAGTGAGTGAATGATTCTGCTGAAAATGCTTTTCCTGGAAGATGCCCCTCCTCTTCCCAAACTGCTTAGATTACTAATCACTTTGACTTCCTCAGCTGCACTTTTTCCATTGCACCTCCCTATTATTGCCATTTATCCTAGACCACAATGCATTTAACTATAGACAATTCACCTATGGTTTGATTCTGTGAGCTACGGTAACCTGTACAGCAAAAAATGTTTCCTTGGGTTCTGCTTCTTGGCCAAGATTTGTTCCTTAGCCAAGACATTCTGGGACATGCTGATGATACTAGTCTGATCAACATTAGCATTATTTTATGGTACCGCAGCCTCTTTCTTGCTCGTCAGCAAGGATGAGAGAATCTGCCCATTTTGGTTTCTCTCTGTTTCTCATCTATCCAATCTTAAGGTCAGTTCTTCACATTTCCACATCAGTTTGCAATTTTTTAAAAAGTCCTCATGAAAATTCATCAGCATATTAATGTGAGTTTCTTGTGTTTTGTATGTTATTTGGTCTAATTATACATTTTTGCAAAGGAATTTCCTCTAATATAATGCATTTTTGTATGTTGTTTTCACTAATTTATGCATTTTTATGCCAACTTTACCCCAGTATATGCATTTTTGCAGACAAAATGCTGGAAAAGTGCATTGAAAAATTCGGAGAAGTGCAAATTTTAAAGGATTACTGTTTTAGTTCTCGTATTGTTTGGGGAAATGTGAATTAGGTAGACTGTTCTTTAAAGGCAAACTGAACCCAATTTCTCCCTAACTGCTACCCATGAGTCACATGGTGCAGGTCCCAACATGTAGTAATGCTACTAGTTCTAGCCCTTTAGCGCTTGGTTTTTTTAGTCTCATTTTATTTATTTTATTGTCCTTGCGCTGTTGTGATTTTCATGTGAACCAGACATGTGCTATAATAACTATGGCATATTGTTATGAGTGGGAGTGAGTCTGTGGGAATGAAGTTTGATCCTCCATTTTTTTGTCAACAACTGGATAGCCACCTAGCAGGTGGGGTCTTTCCCTGAAACCTTCATTTTTCAAAATGGAGCTGGAGGGATATCGGTGATTTCTTCCTTCCTTGTTTGGGCATGTGTGTCCCCTTTAAAATGCATCCTATTCTGCACAGTTCTGTATGGTCATACATCACACATTGAAAATAGTGCCTGCTCTGCAAATTGTGGTGAGTCGCGATTAATGTGCAACAGTCTTTGACCATGCATCATCTAGCTGGTGCAGTTGCGTGCTGAGGTCCCCCAAAACACCCTTCCCCAATAACTCACACATCACACATGAATTTTGTTTAAGGTTTTTGGCATAATTTTGGCCACAACTTTATTAACATACGAATTGTGAGTGGTTGCTTAGGCATTGGTTATGACTATCTGTCCCCCCCGCCCCCCCCCCCCCGCTTTGGGGACAGCACTGACTTCCGGATTCCAGCGAAAGCCAGTGTGGAGGAACAAGATCAGGGATAACTGGAGCTGCGGCACAGACCCTCAGCTTCTCCCTGCATGCTCCTAGGGGCTTACACTGCCCAAACCCAATTCCAGAGGTTTGGACGAAAGGATGGTAAGCCCCTGAATTCCTTTAACGGAATTCCCATGCAGCAGCAGCATTGGAGGGGCAGGCACAGCCAACCCGTACCCCTCCACCAACCAATTTAAACCAATGCCTAACCACCAACCTTACAAGTTGTGACGATTTGCTACGCAGTAGGCAAAACCCAAAAGGCACACACTAATCAGCCAAATGGAAAAATTCCTACCAGGCCCCCACACCAATGCGGATGACCCCATGACAGGCATAGCAAGGTCAAAGCGCAAGCCCCAACAAGGGAGGGCGGGCAGGTGATCCGATGTCCACAGCGAAAGAGAAAGTAGCTTGCTGTGGACCCTGCTTAAATATCCTCTGATCCCACTCCTAAATTGGCAACATCAAATTTGCCCCAGCAACACCAACCACCAACCAATGCCAGGCCCCTTAATTCCAACCTGCCTGTTTACCACAGGGTGCTTTGGCCGGCCCCATCCGCAACACGTGCTCTCCTTTAGTGAGAACACGCTTTGCAAAAAGTGAGTAAAAGAACACTGTAACACACCACTCTCTGTCCAACTCCAATCAATACCCTACTATTAAGTACAAGGCAGAGATTTCAATTAGCTTTATTTAATGTGTATTTACTATATAATAGTTATGTGTTCAGCTTTAAGGGAAAAGGGGGCGAAGGCACACTATCTTTATGTGCAAATGACTGCGCAGGTGGGCATATGTTTACTTAAATCAAAGAAAGGAATTGACCTTTCAAACATCCCCCCACCAGCAGCCCAATTTGCAACTAATTACAGGGATGTGTAGCACAGCATTGCAAGATCAAGAAAGATAAGACAACACATATGATTTAAGAACCTCCCACTCTTTACTGTATTTCCCAATGGCTTGCAGTATGAAACTGCATTATAAACAAGGAGATATAGCAGGCACAGGCAAACTCGGCCCTCCAGATGTTTTGAGACTTCAACTCCCATCATCCCTGACCACTGGCCCTGTTAGCTAAGGATGATGGGAGTCGTAGTCCCAAAATATCTGGAGGGCCGAGTTTGCCTATGCCTGAGATACAGTCTTGTAGCTCCCCGAAGCGGCGATTGCATTTGAGTAAAATACCAGCACAGCAATGTTTCACAAATGAAGGAGGCTTGGTGTGGCTTGCACCATAGTCTATAGCTCATTCTCAGTGGTGTCCATGTTTTGAATTTTGTTCAGTGAAAGCCAGTGCAGATGATCCTCTCATGGAATCAAATAATATGTGAGAGGGCCCCATCTCCCACCAACACACCAGGCACTCATGTTCCCCACCACCCATGCAGTCAGTGCACATGAGAAGGGGCTCTATCCACAAACCTGATCCCCCTCTGTGTGGAGGAGCTTTGCACATGTGCATTACTATACATATGGAGACCCTTCGCATGCACACCAAATGGATGAACTGTGGGAGGGTGTGGCTGCCAGACACATCAGTGATATGGGCTGTTTAAGCCATATGGTCCCATAATTTTTCACCTCTTCATGTGTCCTTTATAATAGCAACAATTAAATTACTCTAATGAATTGACTCCTATGTGTGAGACTCTGTGAATCTCCTTTAGGTGAAGGAAATCACCAGATTGGCTTCATTTAGGTATAACACTAAACTATGGCTTTGCAATATGTGAATGAGCCTCAGGCATGTCAACTGGCCTCATTATACCCCAAACCAGACAAACTGTGGTCAGTCTTAATTTTGGTTTAGGGATGCAAGCCAACTTCAAACTATGGTTTGTCTTGGCTTATTTTCTTAAACCATAGCGAAGATTAACAACAGTTCTAGCTTGGGTCAAAATAATAACTTGTGGTTAAATTGAAAGCTTCCAGTTGCCTCCTCACAGCTATGCTGGAAAAGAAAGTCCGTTTTTACTGAATTTCAGACTGTGAGACTCAATGATATTTGATGTAGATCTGCACATACTTACTCTTTGCAGTTTTATGGACCTCACTGTAAGATGCTCGAGACGTTCCATGGCTGACATAGCATAGAATGAGCACATAACTATTCATTTCTAGCAAAACCTCAGCTGGTTGTCACTATTTTAGTGCAGCATCTGAATCAGAAATTTAAATAAATTCAGTATGAACTATATTGGGGCAGGAGTAAATAATATTCTTGTTTATGAATCTGAGCCATCATCGGCTGTAATTTTATTCTGCTTTTCATACCTTGCCCAAGACCCATCTTGAATCTACCGTAATAGCAAGACAGGAATCAGAGCATCAAAACATAGGCATCCCAGCATATTTTAGCAGGCTGGCTGAGGGTAAGAGCAGGAAAAACCAGAAAGGAAAACAGGCTTCAGAAATGACAGGCGTGATGTAATGCTGAAATTATAACGATTTGAAGTAGGCTCTGGGCGAATGAATCATGCAGCACGTGTGTGGCAACTGTTGTGGTCGCATTTGCCTAGACTGAGGCTCCGTGTGAAAAGATGACTTTCCCTAAGCAGCAAAGGGAGCTGAATGAATAGAAGCCAAAAAATCAGTTTGCCATTTAAGTTCAGGAAGTAAACTACAGTTTGCATAATGTATTAGCAAGCACTGCGATACATTAGCAAAAATGAAAAGTGAGTGGCTATATACTTCTGGGAGGGAAAGAAATATATTTGTTGCTAAACATGCTGCTTAAATTTCAGGTGCTAGGAGGATTCAGAGAATTCCCTTGTCAGCACTTATTCGTGCCAGTATCACACACTAAATTGTGCTCTGATCTTTCCACTAAGGATGGTTCCCATCTTCCAAGTCTGGGTGTGTAAGGGGTTTGCACCCTCACCCCCAATATTATTAAAAAGGATGTTGCATTTTAATATTCGTTTTAGGAAAAAAACAAAAATCCTTTCCACTTGGCACTTATTTTCTCCCCATTGTCAATAGCGCAGGCTTAGGATGATGCATTAAATTCATTTGAAAATTTGATTATGAACTATGAATTGAATACCATGAAGATCAGTGGACAAATCCCAGGCAAGGAGGTGGAAGGCTCAAATCACCACTCTCTCCCACACCCACCACTGAAGACAATTGTCTCAGCTTGCCTTATGAATGAACCAACCATGATGGGCAGCAATACCTGAATCACCATTGCAAAATGACTTTATACCAAGCAGAGACAGTTCCTAAGATGTGGCACATGTCATTAGAGAAATGGAAAAGATGTACCAGGCATGGTGTGTGTGTGTGTGTTTACACCCACAGAGAGCTCTCATGCACACAAATGTATAATTTTATCTTAAATAGAGGAACAGATGCAGGCGGGCAGGCAGGCAACATTATGCTGTCAGTTTCTAAGTGATACATATTGAATTAATTTAATAGACAATAGTGTGTCCTAATGTTTGAAGCCAACAAAATTCTTTTCTGTCTCCCAAATGTTTGATAAAAACTTTTTTGTGGTTAATTTCTAGCTCTTGGCTGCATTTCCTGCTAATTTCAAACATATGTCATATACAAAATATGTTAATTTTCAAAGCTCAAATCTGGCAGGAGGTGATTGTAAAGCTGGCATAGAGAAGGCTGGGACAAACAAAGAGAAGAGCTGAAAGTTGGCAGGATTCATTAACATACTGTATCTTTTTCAACCATTTCCATATACAGGAATGATGATAGGAAGGTAAATGGCCTGTGATAAAATTTCAGTGCTCCAAACGAAAAGCTCCTTGAATTTATGCAGTTACTGCAATTTACTTTTACACTACAAAAACTTACGAGTAATCAAAAGCAGGAGGAGGAAGAAGAAATCCACTGAAATTTCTAACAACCTAATCTTGGCAGTAAACAGAGTTTTCCTTTTTAGTTGGAGAGGAACATAAGCAACCATTTTAATGAGTTTTCCAGAGATTGTGGGCAGTTTCTCACGCCACAAAGATACCCGAGTACAATGTCTATGTGTTTTGCGTTGGGTGTGAAGGGCATGTGCATGTGTAAATCACCTTTTTAAAAGCATGAAAATGTGAGCCGGTTCCTTTCCTAATTGCCACATATGTAGAATCTTAAAGAGATCTTATACAGTGGTACCTCAGGTTAAGAACTTAATTTGTTCTGGAGGTCCGTTCTTAACCTGAAACTGTTCTTAACCTGAAGGGCTACTTTAGCTAATGGGGCCTCCTGCCGCCACCACACAATTTCTGTTCTCATCCTGAAGCAAAGTTCTTAACTCGAGGTACTATTTCTGGGTTAGGGGAGTCTGTAACCTGAAGCATCTGTAACCTGAAGTGTATGCAACCCGAGGTACCATTGTAGATGGTGTTACCACCACCCCACACTCAAGGTAGTCCTTGACAAGGCAGCAACATATATGTAGTGCCAAAATGGCACTCTCTTGAAAAAGTGTGACTGAACACGTTGTCAATTCATGCCTGCGGTGGTCGTGCTTACCTAGGCCTGCTTTTTACCACTGGCGCAACTGAAAGTGAGAAATGTTTAAAGTCTTTTAATACTAATGTGCACGACACCACCTGAAAACTGCATCTTGTCAACAACTGTTTCATAAGTGACATGAAATGAGTTGCAGGAACTCTGCTTTGAACAGTCTTTCTCCACCTGGAATGTTCCATATATTTTGGACTCCCAGGTCCCCATTATTCCCACCCAGCATTGCCATTGGTCAGGATTGATGCCAGTCATAGTCCAGAAACACCAGGTGGTTGGGAAGGACACCAGACTGGGGAAAGCTGTCCTAAAATAACTTGGCTGTTATTATGCAAAGGGGCAGTCAGTTGTCATCATTTTGAAACAATGTTCTGTATGTTGACAGGCCAAGTAAAATGTATTCTTGATCTTCCTAGGGAACAAATTTTGAGTATACCAGTCGCTGCTACTTTTACAGAGAAAATATTAAGGTGTCTACTTTGTCTCCCATTATTGTAATAACATCTTTTTTATGTCCCATCCTGTAACATACACACTTCGTTTTATGTCCTTAACATTGTTCACGTCCTTAATTGTCATGTTGCATCAGCACCTTAATCCTATTGGACATGGGAATACCAGTTACCATAGGAACAAATTCATTTTCAGTGAACGAGCAGTGACAAACAACAAGTTTTACTGCCTACCATTATGGTTTCTTCCAAATACAGATTGGCAAGTTTTCTCCTGATTCATGATTTATACTTTAGCCTTGCCAAGCCAAACAAAATAAGCCAAAATAGCTCAGGGGGATGGATGTTGGATATACTTTGCTGTCCAAGGCACCACAATAGATATTTTTTGGGGAATGGCCCAAATTTGAAAGGGTCTTGGCAAAGGTTCTCGTATTGTACTTTGTGTGAATGGTGCTAGATGAGTTTGAAACAGCCCAACAATTAGGTTTAGTGGGAATTAATCCACAGAATGTGTTGGCAGTCATTGGAAATGTGGACCTAATTCCAATTTCTTTTTTTATGCATATGCAAGGAAAGTGCATTTTAACAGGCTACACTCCTCATTCATCTAAGAAGCTACCAATGCCAAATGTATAGTTGCCAGACCACAGTTTCAAATATACAGGATATGGTGAGGGCAAAGCCTCTGATCAAGAGGGCCACACAATTTGTTGAGCATATGCAATTGAGTTTTTGAGTCATTGCTGACCAAAATAAGCCTAACTGACAGGCTATCTCAGGAGCTTGAGAAAGCAGCCTCCAATGGACAAGAACCAGTGGGGGCTGGTTCATAAGGGCAAATGGGGCACTGTGCACCAACCTCAGCCTGCCCTCAGCCAGTCCCCGCATGTCTGCCTTCTTACTTACAACCAATTGGGAGATGGCTCTGCCTATCATTGGTTCTGGCTCCACCCACCATTGGTCTCTCTGCCTTCTGCCCTGCCAGTCTCAGTGGGCACCAGCCACCATGGTCAAGAACCTGCAGCCAGAAAGCAGGAGAAAGTGTGTCCTTGCAAAGCCTGGGTCACAGCCAACATGTCTACATGTCTACAACCTCATGAAGCTGTAGTGTGTTTGGAAACAAAATGCTTTCATTATAGTTCACAACATTATGATGTTAAGGAACAGTGGTGTGGAAATGTTAGACTCATGGTAAATCAGTCACTGGTAACCCAGCATCTGCCGGTTGCTTGGATTTTTCTACAAATTCTTGACTCGGGTGACATTGATATGATCCAGCAAGCCATTCTTGGGAATCATTTAAAACAGATAATTTATGTCTTATCTGTTAAGAAATCCTGAGCAGGCAATCTTGTTTTGTTCATCTAAATGCATTGATGGACCACAGGACTCCAGGAAAAAAGGAGAGAAATCACAAAATTGATTTCAGAGCTCCCTGTTCTGGAATAAGGGGCAGCTCCTTAAATAAATAGAAAAATGTATTCTAGGTTTGTGTATTTGGATATATAAGAGCACCAGCTACTGTATGACCTGTTCATCATCCTTCCTTCTTTCTTTCTCTTTCTTTCTTTACATAATGACATTGTACAGCTTTACTGATCAAAGTCTTCATGCAACAACTACAGTAAAGCACTATTGCTGTTTGTTGCTACTGAACCAAACAACTGCTCCATAGTGTGTCTCAAAGTTGTTCCTTCCTAGGCCCAGTTTTCTGTGAGTGCAAAGTTCTGAGTTCTTGTATCTGCAGTTAAGCAGACTAAAAAAGTATAGATTATAGTCATACCTTGGGATGAATATACTTCAGCTTAAATATTTTCGGATTGCGCTCCGCAGCGACCCAGAAGTAACGGAGTGCATTACTTCTGGGTTTCGCCGCTTGTGCATGTGCAGACGCTCAAAATGACATCACGCGCATGCGTGGAAGTGGCAAAACGCGACCCGTGCATGCGCAGATGTGCAGTCGCATCTTATGTTCGCTTCAGGATACGAATGGGGCTCCGGAACGGATCCCGTTCGCATCCAGAGGTACCAATGTATTCTGTTTTGCCAGGGTATAACTTACCTTGCCAAGTGGGTCAGATGGCTAATAGCTAAATGTTGGATGAAGGCATGCAGACACCTGCAAATGCTCAATCACTATTTGCCCCCACTATCAGGAGGCTAATTGATTAAGATGAGAACAAATAAGAGAGGCAAAATGAGAGGCAAAATAACAAGCAAGTGCTTGTGTTTAGCCTCAAGATTTCAAATAACTATGTATCGAAAAATCAGTGCATCTTGAAATATTCTGAGTCTGGGAGGCACCAGCTGTCAGAGAAGTCCTTGCCTTCATATTGTTTGAATGTCAAGAGAGAGAAGAGAATTGCGGGGATTCTACTGAGTAAAAAGGTTACAGCAGTTAATGTGTGTTATACGATGCGTTTCAGGCTTGAATGGCAACGAGAGAGGGCCCGGCCTTCTTGCATTTTGCTGCTCCCTTAGCTACTATTTTTTAGAAGGTTAAAGGTAAAGGTAAAGGTACCCCTGCCCATACGGGCCAGTCTTGCCAGACTCTAGGGTTGTGCGCTCATCTCACTCTATAGGCCGGGAGCCAGCTATCCGCAGACACTTCCGGGTCACGTGGCCAGCATGACAAGCTGCATCTGGCAAGCCAGCGCAGCACACTGAACGCCGTTTACCTTCCCGCTGGTAAGCGGTCCCTATTTATCTACTTGCACCCAGAGGTGCTTTCGAACTGCTAGGTTGGCAGGCGCTGGGACCGAACGACGGGAGCGCACCCTTCCACGGGGATTCGAACCGCCGACCATGCAATCGGCAAGTCCTAGGCACTGAGGTTTTACCCACAGCGACACCCGCGTCCCGCGTCTTAACCTTTAGAAGGTTAAGACCCTTCTAACCCTGCCCCTTTCAATTTAAGCCAGCATTCACCAACCTAAAGATGTTGGACCACAACTCCCATCAGCCCCAGCCATCACAACTGTGCCAGTTGCGACTGATGGGAGTCATAGTCCAGAACATCTGGAGGGCACCTGGTTGATGGCAATTGCTGAGTAACTAAGTACTTGGTTGCTTTTCCATTTTCATATAGGTGAGTCTTTGCCATCTCTGCTCTTTCTCACTGTGTATGCCAGCCCCTGAAAGTTCCTCTAACCCTTGACTTTTGTCCTTTAAAGGAAACATATGTGACGAGTGTTTGGCCTGAAATGGCAGTATTTGTCTTAAATGTCTGGTGTTTGCAAACCAAGGCGGCTCTGTTTCCTTTTTGCTCCATGGCACATGGTGAGAGCTTATCTACAGTTGAGAATTCATGGCCAACAAGACTTTCCTTGGGTCTCATAGATCAGAAGAAGAGCACAGGTTTGCATCTACGATTCTGTAATATCATTTTCTATTAATATAGCAGTTGTATCCGGGAGAGTTGTTTGCTGGTTGGGCATAAGATTGCTACTAAGCTTGACTGCAGTGGAGAAACATAATGGTAGCCTCAGAAGCAACTCACTGGTGGAGTGGAGTCACTATGCTAGCATCCTGGAAGGTGGGTCACTGCTGCATAGCTAGAAGATCAAAATGGCAGGGAGATTGCTGCAAGGAAGATGCACTGATGGAGCCAACCTGGTGTTCCGGCACAGCACTGACCTACTGAGGATGTTCACAGACATTCTGTTACCACTGATTCAGAGGCGAGAAATGGCAGCAGAACCAGTATGACAGCAGAACACTGTCAATGCAATGGTGCACTGGGTGCATGGCTAGGTATGAATGAATCTTTCAGTTCTTTTTAGTTCTTTTCATTCTTTCATTTTTCAGTGTGGCTCATCAGTTTACAATTTTTTTAAAAAAAAAACCTGCAGGAAAATTCATACTGGTTTTTGCAAAACGTTTGGCTAATATATACATTTTTCTAGGCACAGATCCACCAGTGATTTCTCCTAATATAAAGCATTTTTATACATTAATTTCACTAATATGTGTGTACGTCTTAATCTAGATATTTTAATAACTTTTAGCTGGAGAATTTCATAGAAGTGCACGTGCCTATTTTGAAGAATTGCTGTGTTTTGGTTTGCATATTGGTCTGGGGAGGGAGAGTTGGTGCATTAAAATGTGAACCAAACAAATGTCTTCCCCATCCTTAAGCATTGCTGAAGAGGAGCAGGGATCTGCTGGAATCTGCAAAGGACTCTGAGGTCAGTACACACAAACACACACACAGTATTAGTATCATGGGTGGCTTGGAAGCACTGTATTATATTTTTGATTCTATTCTGTTTATTCTGTTTTTTGAAACTGTCACCCTAAACAGCTGCTGTTATGTAAGCCACCTTGTGAGAATTTTACTCAGAAAGGTGGTCTAAAAATATTTTCAATTAAGTATAATGGCATTATGTTTGACCTATAAAAGAGGAGGTGTTAGCTAAACTCTCCTTTTGAAATTAATGGAGAGCTTGTGATCAGGGATGGGGCATCTCAGGCCCTGAGGCCAAATTCAGCCCTCCAAAAATATAAGTAATGCAGTAAAACATAATAAAACCATATTTTAAAATAGTTAATATCAGTAAAACTGCAACAACAAAAGTTTGGATTGAGTAACTGTAGCAAAAAGATGACTAAACTTTCCCATGAGCATTATTAGGCAATAGAAATGTTTTTCTCTGGTGCTGAAATGATAGTAAAATTGGTGTCAAGTGTGCCTCCCTGGGGAAAGTGTTCCAAAGATAGGGCGCCATTACAGAGAAAGTCCATTTAGTCTCCACCATCTACACTTCTTTGGGAAATGGGACACAGAGAAGGGTCTCGGATGATGACTGAAGTGCCTGGGTTGGCTCCTATGGGAAGGAGCCGTTACGTTAGCACTCAAATGGCTAAACTTCTATTTTGAAACCCCCCCAAGTCCCTTCATTATGACCATACAAAATGCCACAAAATAGTGACCAAGCTTTTGAGTCCACCATAACATCATTAGGCTGGATATTACAGTTCCCAGTGATGTACAGCGCTCAGATGGCATTGGGGGGGGGAGCTTTCATCCTCCTGCTGTACAATTGATTTCATTATTTTAAAAAAAAATTCATCTCACTGCTTTGGCTAGCTCACTGGCTAGCCAATAAATATGAAATGAAGCTAAGTCTGTTTGACAGCTAAGCACAGTTCTGCAGCCTGCTGTTAACTCAGCTGCAGCTTGCTTGCTCCTCTGAAGCCACCAAACAGAATTGAGCCATCATTTTCTTCACACATAACTTTAATGAATATCAAAAGTGATAATGGTCAACGGGTGACTGAAACAATAGCTGACAATTTGTTTCCAATCATATTTTGCCTGCTGGAGTTTGTAGCTGTTTGGCTCCTAAAATACATTCCCAATGATTACAAGGACTAAACCACTGAGAGACTTTTTCAAATCAATACTTACACTTTCCTGGCCATTCAGTTCCATCCATAGCCAGATATTGTTTTTAAAAGTTTTGGGTAGATTAGTAGGCACACTGGGTTTTCCATAGTTAGCTTTGGATAGGATTCCTTGTATCAATGATAGACCTTTCTCCACTGTGCAATGTTCTTTGCAGGCACCAAGTAATAGAGGGAATCCAGTGGTGCCTGATGGCGCAATCCTGTGTCTTGAGAGCTGACCTTCATGCATACACAGAGTGCTGGAAAACTGCAAAATAGTGTATTCATGGCGGGGAGGGGGCAATAAAAGGTCTGCTAGTGTGAAGTGTACTCCACCCACAATAGTCCATGACTGGTGCAGTGGAAAAGTGATGGACAAAGTCCAGTCAGTACAAGCCTACCTGGCTTTGAGATCTTTGCAGGACATCCTTCTCTCAGTCCTGCCAACCTCACATGCCTGTTTGGTGAGGATGCAGGAGAGGACCTTCTCAGTGGCTGTTCCCAGACTTGTAACTCTCTTCCTAGACTAGCTCTCTCCTTGTCCTTCTGTTGGCATGTGAAGACCATTTTATTCCAGTGGCCTTTGGGGAACTGACTATTTATAAGAAAAGGGATTTTACTAGTGCTGTGCTTTTGTTTATACTGAATTTGTTTACTAGATTTTACAAACTTATTTTTAAATGCATCATTTTAATTTGAGTTTAATTACTTTTAAACTATTATCTTTTATATACTTTTTAGCTTTTTGTGTTTTATCCATGTTTCTTTTAATTTTTTGTGAGCCGCCTGGAATCCAAGTTCTGGGGCAAAGGTGGGATATAAATAAAGATAGTAATTAATTATAATAATTAATACAAAATTTTAGCTAGAAAAGTTAGCTTCCAAAACAATGGGCAGGGGTCATTCTTGAATATGGAGCAAATGTGTTTTCTTTGCTTCCGTGTCTCACTGTCCCTTATGCACAGACAGTGAGGAATCAAGGGTGGATGGGCTCATATGTTCTGGGAAATGGTGATTCTTCAGAACTTCTTAGCTGGATTGAGAATTCTGGGGTAAGCTTCCTCCTGCCCTTGGGAGGATGTTACTAACCATTTATCAGTATGAGTTAGATCAGTGCCACAAGGGTCTTATCCATTCCAAAAGGCATAGAAGGTGAGTGTAGCCAAGAGGGCATCTCAATTATTCAAGGCACACTTCAACTCCAGCATACAGTTTGGGAATCCCTGGAATAATCAGACTAAACATACTGGTTCAGCAGATAACCCATTTATTTCAGGGATTGCTCTCGTGAACGTGAGCGTTTCATGCAAGAGGAGTATGGGGAAACTTCAAAAGCAAGAGTGTTGTTTCTACTAAATATATGACACATTGCTAATAAAATAGGGAAAGGCTATATGTATACTTTTGGCCCACAACTGAACTGCATTGCTGAAAATATAACCAGAGCATGATTTACTGCCCATGGAAATGATGACATTATTTAAGTCTAGAACTTTACGCACAGTTGACGTGCACAGAGGCTTTTGATGCCTCTGCCAAGGTTATAGAAACAGTACTCTTAAGGTCCAATGGTTGTGAGGCGAAGCAGTTACTGTACCCATAAGTCTCGCTTTTCCTCCTAGCCGGTGTCACATTGCTGACAGTGTGAATACAACTTCTCGCTTGATTACTCAGGGAGTTGTCATTCACTTTCATGAAGAGAGGAATGGTTTCTCCCAAAAGGCTAGTGGCCATTGGCTCCTCATCTGGAGTTCAAGATGTTCTCCAAATTCACAGAGGATTAATAACAGTAAGACAAAAATATCAATAGTAGCACATGACTAAGAAGGGAAGGAAACAGCCTCTTGCTGAGAGTGCCATGAAACCCTAGCCTGTTGGAAGCTACAAGTGAGTGGCAGGACCTGGTGTGATTTATGGAGTAATTTCAGAATGCCTGATGCAGCTATACATTTTCTCTAGAGAGCAACTGTAAGTTCACACTGTTAAAGGCAAGATTTGAGACTCGGTGGGCTGAGGCTTCACTTACATTCTTGTTTGTAACAGGTGCCTGCTAAGTAGGCCGAAGAATGAGCTATTGAGGTTCAACAAGTTAACAACAGAAAGAAAAAGCTGGTTGTTGATTAGGGGAAAAAAATCCCTTGTCAATCAAGTGAGTGATTCCTGTTGCAGAGTTTCATCTTCAAAATCACAGCAGCCATGGACTAAAATCCATGAGAAAAAATAATACTCCAAATATGTTTTACAAACACCTGTAGGAACTCTCTTCTAAGACAAATTGTGATTCCTTACATCTTGCTTCTTTAATACAGTGGTGCCCCGCAAGACGAATGCCTCGCAAGACGAAAAACTTGCTAGACGAAAGAGTTTTCCGTTTTTTGAGTCGTTCCGCAAGACGAATTTCCCTATGGGCTTGCTTCGCAAGACGAAATGTCTTGCGAGTTCTTGCGAGTTTGTTTCCTTTTTCTTAAAGCCGCTAAGCCGCTAATAGCCGCTAAGCCGCTAATAGCCGTGCTTCGCAAGACGAAAAAACCGCTAGACGAAGAGACTCGCGGAACGGATTAATTTCGTCTTGCGAGGCACCACTGTAATGGCTCCATCCCAAATGACTATTAATATAAGACAGATCTGGGTAACAGCAACAGTCATGTTTTCAAGAAAGGGGATCAACCATTGCTTCCCTATCTTTGAATCCTTGCTGTAACCTGATGCCTACAGCACCTAGCAGCGACTAACTCAGCCTGCAGTTAGTTCATCTTACAACTTAGTTTAAATAGGAATATAGGAAGTTGCTTTATACTGAACCAGACCATTGGTCCATGTAGCTTGGTATTGCCCACACGGACTGATAGCAGTTCTCCAGGGTTTCAGATAGGGCCTCCTGGCCTACCTGGAGATGCTGAGGATTGAGCCTCCTGCAGACAAAGCAGTTGCTCTACCACTGGGCTATGGCCCTTCAACCTTAACGGCTACAACAACCAGCCTAATCTTGCATAATCTGATGCCTGAAGCACTTAGCAGATACTACAGTACATACAGTGGTGCCCCGCAAGACGAATGCCTCGCAAGGCGGAAAACCCGCTAGACGAAAGGGTTTTCCGTTTTGGAGGCGCTTCGCAAAACGAATTTCCCTATGGGCTTGCTTCGCAAGACGAAAATGTATTGCGAGTTCCTGCAGGTTTTTTTTCCTCCCCCCCCCCTTTTCCTAAGCCCTAAGCCGCTTATCAGCTGATCCGCTAAAAGCCGCTAAACCGCTAATAGCGCTAATCCGCTAAGCTGTCAATGGGCTTGCTTCGCAAGACGAAAAAACCGCTATACGAAGAGCCTCACGGAACGGATTAATTTCGTCTTGCGAGGCACCACTGTATCTTGGCCTAAATCAGACTTCTTGGTTCTCTGGTCTGTCAAAAGTGCTCTGGAGAACTCAGAAGCTTGCCCAGTCTTCTGTGACATTCTGGCTGCCCAACTGTGAACTTTCTTCTCCTCCTGATGGACCCTCGCAACTGACTTTGCTTTTTAAATAAAATACCACCATCAAATATTTAACCTCATTGGATGTCTTATATGGACATTGAGGAATAGCTGTTTTCTGTTGCTTTTGTCCCAGCATCGGATAACTAGTTGCTTCCATTTTTAGATATTGTTGCTAAACAACATTGATATAAAATGAACTGGAGGCAACGTCCTTAATGCTTAAATAAGAAAACCTTTGTGTGATTTAAGAAGAAGAAAACCCAGCAACCTCCGAGCTGCTGACTGGATAAACAAACTGTGAGTAGACATCGTTATGGAACTGTGATACAATGGCACATAATTATGAGAAAACAAGGATCTGAAGGCATAGCTATTTTCCTGAAAGCACAGCCAACATCTGGAGTAAATTAAACCTATCATTGCAAATTGTATAAATGAATGTAATAGACAGGTAGACATTTTTATGGGGAGTAAAGAAATTGAATGAAACAGTGACAAAGTGGGAGTATTGAATTAAGAAACAGTTGAAAGGCAGAAGGTCTGATAACGAGTCGTTTCCTGTGCAGGAATTCTTATCTTTATATGTCTGTCAAACCCCCAAGTACTGAATGGTTTTCAGGGAAAGTGGGTGTCAGCCAGGAAAATGAAACCAAATCTCAGTACTTGCAAAGAGCAACAAATATATTAATGGAAAGTTAGAAGGGTCACTGGCTATTAGTGATGGGAGCTAGATTTACATGTGCCACAGGCCTATCTGAGGTGCAAATAGGACTGGCAATTCAAGCTTCCTTTTTAGGATGTCCCTGTTGCCTTCCCTCTGTTTGAAAGGCTGCCCAGTCTCAGCTGCTGGGAATCACAAGTAGAGAGACTGTCACTGCACTCAGGCCCTAGTCCAACACTCTAACCGGGCATAGGCAAACTCAGCCCTCCAGATATTTTGGGACTACAACTCCCATCATCCCTAGCTAACAGGACCAGTGGTCAGGGATGATGGGAGTTGTAGTCCCAAAACAGCTGGAGGGCCGAGTTTGCCTATGCCTGCTCTAGCAACAGTGGCTCTTGTGATATGCACCCCAAGGGAACAGCAAGATGGCAGCAGAAAACTCTGGCTCCAGGGATGTTGTTGATGTTTCTCTGTGCCCATAGTTGGACCCCAACTTGCCTAGGGCTGGTACATTTGATTCATCTCACATTCACTTCATTGAAAGATGTGCCCAAATGCCAAATGAAAAAGCTAGCATTTTAGCAGAAGATTGAGCTCATGGTGCCAAATAAGGTTTTGTAAATGGTTTGTTAATTGGTAGGAAAAATGCAAGTATTAAAAGATATTCAATCAGTTATACGTGAGACTCTTTTCAGAGCAGTATGAGAATATAAGCCTTGTTGCTTTTGCAAGATACTTAATAGATTCTGCTGGTAAACAAAATCTTTTAAAAGGAATATCTGCTATTTAAGTACAGCACTCCACTTTACTACACCATAAAGTACAGGAAATAAATGGAATAAATGCAAACATGCATTTTGAGAATCTTCTGTAACTTCAAACTTTTGAATTTTCCATTGGGGTTTTAGAGCACATCAGTGGTATTGTGGGAGTTTGAACATGGAACCTCTGTATTGTTTTTGTGACCTGGAATTCCTACATTTCTCAGCTCCAGATGTTGTGGGCATGTGCTGAAACCAGTGCAAGATCTGTTTGAGATTAGTAGAGCTTGCATTATGTATTTCTGAGTATTGTCTCACTGAAAGAAGCTGTGTTTGAATGAGTAGTGCAGACAGTATTAGAAGTCAAAGCACAGTTCACAAGGGACCTAAATACAAGGCCATTGTTTGGGAAAAATATTTATATGATAGCATCTCACTTAAGTTGGAGCCAGGCATATCCAGCGACATAAGTGTAAGGATCTTCAGGTGAGATACAGGAATAGCAAGTGTCTGCTACTCCTCCCTCTTGAACCCATGTTTGGGGAATGCTGTTTCCTCCCACTATGTTTCACCACTCTTTTGTAAGTGATTAAAAGTGTTAGCGCAGCGGTGAGGAAGCTGTAAATTTCCTGTTGTTGATTGGACTACAACTCCCCTGATCATTGGCTGCCTTGGCTGGTGCTGATGGGAGTTGGAGTCCAACAACATCTGGAGGACCATTCCTGAGCAAATCACATGCACCCTTCCCAATTATTTTCATGGTAGTTTGGAACAGCTGATAACTGCAGTCATTTACCCACATTGCAGTCTTTACCCTTAACTGAACAGTTAAGGAATCCAGAAAGTGGCAGGTGTATAACTGGAGGGAAGCTGATGGAAGCCAGGCCACAACATCGTCTACAGGCTATAGGGGATGGAGCAAGTTGAGATTGCAAGACTATCTCTCTCTTTCCCTCCCCTCTACTGAAAAACCAGTACCGTTTGGCTTCTCCCCTTGAAATCTATCAATTCCAGCAGGTCTTTGCAAAAACTCTCAAAGAAATAGTGCCTATGTTTTCTTGTTTGCTTTATCCCTCCAAATAATTTTCTTTTTTGTGTCATGCTACCTTACATACCACCCAACATTTCTCTGACGAAAATAGGGACGCCCCATTCCATAATAATAATTTCACTATTTATACCCCACACATCTTACTCTGGGCAGCTTCCAACATATATATATATAATAATGAAACACTGAACATTAAAAACCTTCCCTATACAGGATTGCCTTCAGACGGCTTGGTGGGCTGGATGACTCCATAACACTCCAACATTTCTCCAATGAAAATAGGGACATCCTAAGGAAAAGCGGGACATTCCGGGATCAAATCAGAAACAGGGACAGCTTCTCTGAATCAGGGACATCCCTGGAAAATAGGGACACTTGGAGGGTCTGACTCTGACCTCATCATGTCTGCTGCCAAGCCCAATACTCTAGCCCAGAACTAGCCAACTTCTAGAAGGTGCCACATGAAAAACAGTAGTAGTAAACAATAAAACTTTACCCGATTGAGACGAAAATAAATATTTCTCACTGAATACAAAATTTCCTACAGCAGGGCAAGATTGCTTTATTTTCTCAGTGTTTTTCTAGTCTGCTGTTGTATGACCTGGTTTTGCTTTATTTTTTCAATGATTACAGGTCCTGTATGTCAGACACTTAGAAAAGCAGGCTTGCAGAAAATATTAAATACAGTATAGTTATTAATTAAGCACGTTACGTAGTTTTTGTGTGCAAGATGTAACTCTAGATGGAGCAGTTCCCTTTATTTAAATATGCTTGTGCTCAGAAGACATGATTTCACTGGGTTAGTGCCTGTAAGACAGATGGCTTGCAGAAATACAACATCATTCTGTTGAAATACTCAGGTATGGGTTAGATTAAAAAGCTGATAAAAAGAGAGGAATAGAAGAGACCTACAGACATGCAAACTTTCCAAAGGTAGTCTGTAAAAATAGTCTTATTGTAGATGTATTCAGGGAACAGCTTGCAGTATGGCATTGTCAAGTCATAATTCTCATTTAACAGTGTTTGTGACTGGATCAACAGATAAGTGACATTTGGCATTTTAAACCGTGTAGGGGATTTGTTGTTTTGGTCTGTTACTATATTATGTATTTTTGTCTTTTCAAGTTGTTAACCACCCTGTGATCCTTGGATGAATGACAGTATATAAATTTAAATAATGAAATAAATAAATAAATTCAATGTGCTGGTTTTAACTTTTAATGCCATTTGTGATTTGGCACTCAGTTCTTACGGATCATTTCCCCCCATATCAACCTGCTAGGGCAGGGGTCAGCAAACTTTTTCAGCAGGGGGCTGGTCCACTGTCCCTCAGACCTTGGTGGGGGGCTGGAATATATTTTGGGGGAAAAGTAAAAATGAACGAATTCCTATGCTCCACAAATAATCCAGAGATGCATTTTAAATAAAAGCACACATTCTACTCATGTAAAAACACGCTGATTCCTGGACCGTCCGTGGACTGAATTTAGAAGGCGATTGGGCCGGATCCAGCCCCCAGGCCTTAGTTTGCCTACCCATGTGCTAGGATGTTAAGATTTCCATTTAGCCCCTGCTCAGAGCATTGTCACTCTGAGATTACGGTAAGTGGAAAAGTGGAAACAGGATTCTGTTAACAAAGAGATGGAAGGCACACTTTGGGGGGGGGCTGTTTCCTACCACTGCATAAACAATAAACAAGGAAAGACAGAAATAGGGACCTGTGCTGTTATTGTTTTTAGTCCGTCTTTCTTTTCTTTTAATCAAATGCAACATTTCAGGTTTATAAGAGCAAATGGTGACCATTTATAGTGACTTCCCTAATGTCTTCTTCCAATTCATCTGGGTCCTTTATCCTTTGAAGATATGTCAGAATGCCAGAGATATTTTAACAGGTCATGAACAAAATGCTGCTCCTGTAATTGACATCTTGCATAAATTACAAACTACTGCAAGAAGGCATGTTAAAAGAGTATCGGAGGTACTTAAACCTGTATTCAGAAGTGTGCCTTTTAAACTTGGATAAACTTTATTGCTGATCTAGAGTGCTGAACGTGCCAGGCTGAACAAAGATTATTTGTGGCACTCTTGCAATCTGTCAGAAGTCAAAGGTATTAATTTATTAGAAGATTCCTAAATGCCATTTTTTTTGTAGATCCTACACATATCTATTCAGAAGTAAGTTCCCTTGAGTTCAGTGGGGTTTACTCCCTGGTAAAAGGTAAAAAAAAAAAAAAAAGGTAAAGGACCCCTGACAGTTAATTCCAGTCGCAAACAACTCTGGAGTTGCAGCGCTCATCTCGCTTTACAGGCCGAGGGAGCTGGCGTTTGTCTGCAGATGGTTTTCCCGGGTCATGTGACCAGCATGACTAAGCTGCTTCTGGTGCAATGGAACACCGAAACCAGAGCAGCGCACGGAAACGGCATTTACCTTCCCACCGGAGCAGTACCTGTTTATCTACTTGCACTTTTTGGCGTCCTTTCGAACTGCTAGGTTGGCAGGAGCAGGGACCGAGCAATGGAAGCTCACCCCGTCATGGGGATTCGAACCGCCGACCTTCTGAGCCCAAGTGGTTCAGTGGTTTAGACCACAGTGCCACCTGTGTTCCTTACTCCCTGGTAGGGATGGACAAATCCACCAATTTTGGCTTTTCAATGGGGAGAAGATGTACGCATCATGTAAAATGGAAAGTGATGCAGAGATTGGGGAACTTTTGCCCCTTTCTGCAAGGGGTGAGAGGAGATGTCATCATAACCAATCTCATTCTTAGTTCTGCATCAAGCGTAATGAGTGTGGTGCCCTTCAAAATTTGTGGACTACATCATCCCTTCCCATTGGCTATGGTGACTGGGGCTGATCGGAGCTGGGGCTGATGATTGCTTTTGGGAGGAACTGGCCCCTAGGCTACTGAAGAAACAGCTGCATATCACACAATCAGATTTTGGGGGAAAGAAAGTCTAATATCTTCATGCATATCAGTTTTTCTGGGACAGAGGTAATGAACTGTTCTAATTCATTTTTTTAAAATCGACTTCATTCTGCTTTTTGTTCTGTTTTCTCTGTCTAGACACCAAAATGTCACTTAAAGGTAAAGGTAAAGGTACCCCTGCCCGTTCGGGCCAGTCTTGCCAGACTCTAGGGTTGTGCGCTCATCTCACTCCTATAGGCCGGGAGCCAGCGCTGTCCACAGACACTTCCGGGTCACGTGGCCAGTGTGACAAGCTGCATCTGGCGAGCCAGCGCAGCACACGGAAACGCCGTTTACCTTCCTGCTAGTAAGCGGTCCCTATTTATCTACTTGCACCCGAGGGTGCTTTCGAACTGCTAGGTTGGCAGGCGCTGGGACCGAGCAACGGGAGCGCACCCCGCCACGGGGATTCGAACCGCCGACCTGACGATTGGCAAGTCCTAGGCACTGAGGTTTTACCCACAGCGCCACCTGCATCCCTAAAAATGTCACTTTCCCACCAGTAAAAAGCTCACACAGTAATAACCACTGGTTATTTAAATTTGTTAAATAATGTACACTTAATGATGAATGAATTCACATGGCAGAGGGGAAAAAAAATAACAAAATAATTAAAAAAATATATCTATACTCCTGTGACTAATTTAATCTTGACAGAAGTAATTTTGCTCTGGGTTCTGAATGGCTTTTATTCCCTTTCCTGGAGCTATGTGCACGTTTTACATGAGACTTCTACTTTCCACAAGGAGTTGGATTTAAGAGAACTTGCTGAGAGGTATTGAGTTTTACAGAGTTATGTCAGGTCTAATTGAATTCTCAGAATAACAATTTCATTTAGAGCGCAGGAGAATTATTTAGATACGAAGTCTCTTTCTATAAAATACTACCACTCTAGCTGCAGTCTTGGTTCAAGCTTCTCTTTCCAATGCACTAAATTTTAAATGGCAGCAGGAACAGTTGACTGGTGGTCTAAGGAGCTGCAGTGCTCTAAATCATTATTTGCAGATGCTGGCTGCCACCTAATCTTTCCCAATAAATCTCTTACAAAACTCTTTCAAGGCCCAGTATCCCCTCTCAAAGAAGTGTGTGGCTCTTGAGGCAATATTAGAGGAGAAACTAAATCTGGATGTTTGGTCTGAGTGAGAAAGACATATTTCAAAGCAACGAGGTAAAACAAATGAGAACCAAGTCATGATTTTCAGACCCAGAGAAATCTGAATCTCTGGCAAAGAACTAAATGAATTGCTGAGCTCTAGTCCACAGGTTAAGGGGGGGGGGAAATCTGCCTCTTCTTTCTTCTTTTCTCAATGAACATGGGAGCAAATTGTGAAAATACTTCAAGGGTTCCTCCAACAAACTCTGCATTGATCCTGATTTGTTTTCACAGACCTTACACAGTAGTTAGACCATGTCCTGGTTCTGTTATGTGTAAATAGAGGTTCAGGACAATGTTGGAGACAATTGCGACCAGGAGAGTAACACCCTATGTACTTTCAATCTGATGGCCTAGATGCATACATATGCATTGGTCGTTTGTTCCTTTCACAATATCCTTCCTCCAATATACAGGAACATTCTGGGAATACTGAACTGATTGCACAACACATCTTGAGATAGTTAGCAGAGAATATGCTGCCACAGTCTCAGTAATGGCTGCTAGCTGATGCTTGATCTGTCTATGTACAAACCAGTTCTTCCATGTGTCAGTCAACCCCATATATAAAGCAGGCTGCATGGGAAAAATCAGGAGTCAGGAGGGCCATTTTGATCCAGGGCCTTGAGATTAAAGGGGCGCTCAGATTTAGACAATTGCTTGTTTCTTGTCACTTGATAACTTTCAGAACCTTCTTAAGTATGTTGGACCAAACAGTGGCACACTCTGTCATCTGATTAAAGCATGGATGATTGATCATGCAAGTTTGGCATAGTACAGTACTTGTTCATATTATCCTCTGCTTGGGATCCATAAGTTTAAAATATGCACAATGCGCATAGAATTCCAAGGTCTCTCACCTCATAGCCATTTTTAAAATTTGAATTTCTGCTACTGCTAATTTATAGATTCATGTTCATAAACAAAATTAAATGGCTAACTTAACAAAAAGCTTGAGGAATTATTATCTCATTAGCCATTAAGCCAGGAAAATATTGAATCATTTGGCCTTGGCTGTGCTTAACCACTGCTCATTTGTCATTCTTCAGCACACCAAACCAAGTACATGTTGCCTAGAAGAGGAAGGAAATTACAGAATGCTTATACAATACTAGACAGTTGTTTCAAGCATTAGGAAACATAGTCTTTGCTATAGGAAAATCCAGGTGTGCAAACCTTTGTGACTAATTTTGTCCCTCCCCATCTCTCTTTTGACATACCACCAGGACAATTTTTAGCCAGCTCTGATTTTGTTTAGCTATCTGGGGAGTTTGCATATTTTGGTCTCAATAGCAGCTAGTTTTGTGTCTAAGGAATGTGCAATTTAAAAATTGACTGCACTGGAAAGAATTAATATAAACAAATTAACAGTGACTGCTGTTCTTCTGGGGAAATTACATATTATTTTTCTTCTTCGAAATGACCTCATTGCTTTAGTTGGCAAGTGGGAGGTAGGCTGACAAGGAAAACAGGCTCCCCCAACCTGATGCCCTCCAAATACATTGAACAGCATCCATTTCCCCCAGCTGGAATAGCCAATTGTCAGTGATGATGGGAGTTGTAGTCCAACAATATAAGGAGGGCACCAAGCTGCAGAAGACGGATGGAAATTAATGCAATTGCAGCATTCCATGCAGATAATTGTTCTTATCATCTTATTCAGTAAAGATGGCCAAAAGGCAACAGAGAGAGAGGTTTAAACTAAGCATGAGGAAGAGTCTCCTTCTGCCTGTAGATCCAGAGCTACTTCATATGTTCAGCAGGCTTGGCTGTTTCTTGCTGTTTGACAAGTGTTTTTGAGAAACACTTGGGGTTGTTTCAAAAACGTCTTGTGAGGCAGAGCTGGTGCCGACATAATGCTGGCTCCCTCTTAACCATAGTTAAGAGATCTGGAGTGTGCTGTGAGTCAATTCCCTCCTCCTGCCTTAACTTTGAGAAGTTATATCAGCACTGGTCTTAATGGTGGTCAATGCTAAACAGGCTTTTTCATCCTGCGATGCACTGTAGCAGCCTTTGAAAACAGGCCAGAAATTTTGTTAGTTCAGAGTATGCTGCAAAGCTGCTGAATGGGACTGGGTGATAAGAACGTAACTCACCAGAGTTGCACCATCATTACTGTTCCCAGTCCATTTAATCTTTTGACCTCTAAGGACCTTGATATATTGGGAACAGGTACAGTGGTGCCTCGCAAGACGAAATTAATTTGTTGCGCGAGTTTTTTCGCCTTGTGATTTTTTCGTCTTGCGAAGCACGGACTTTGGAAAAGCTTCAAAAATCACCAAAGTCTTCAAAAACCTCAAAAAAGGCTACCACACCGCGTGCTATGAGTTGCTCCTCGAAGTGAATGCACGGTTTTAAGAAAAAGGAAACAAACTTGCAAGACAAAGGAAACAAATTTGCAAGACGTTTTCATCTTGTGAAGCAAGCCCATAGGGAAATCCGTCTTGCGAAGCAACTCAAAAAACGAAAAACTCTTTCGTTTTGCGAGTTTTTCGTCTTTCGAGGAATTCGTCTTGCGAGGTAGCACTGTACTTGAAGCACAGCCTCTCTCCAGAAATACTAACCAGGCCATGAAATCTTAATGGAAGCACAGTTGCTTTTTGAAATACACTAAACCTGCAATTTAGGCAGGGATTACTTTCCGGGGATTCAGGCTAAAGCCAAAATTGTGTATAGTCAAAACACATTGGGTGCAATGGTGGGTGGGATTGCCAAAGCCTTTTCCCCCAAACGCCTGCCCCCTTTTAATTTTAAAATATTACTTTGCCAAGTATGTAAAGCTGAATGCTCATGAGTTAAATGTGCGTACTGCACTATGAAATTTTCCACCAGATGATGTGACAACGTCCACCAACTTAGAGGGCTTTGAAGTGGAGTTAGAAAAATCCATGGATGGTATGACTATCGATGGCTACAAGACATGGGGCTACAGGCTGATAAAAGGCAAGTCTGCCTCAGGATGCAAGGCTTCTGGACAGCAACAGCATCTGCCTCTGGGCTTCCCATATGCATCTGGTTGATCACTACGGGAAACAAGTTGCTCCACCACATAAGCCTCTGGTATTTTCTTACATTCTTTGTGAGTCCTTATCTAAGGGGCCCCCTGAGTGAGGTGAAATATGTAGCTATAGGAGACAGAATCTTTTTATTTGTGCTGGTTCAGCTATGGAGGCTGAGCTGGCACCTACTGTACGATGGTGTCATTTTGGTGCCAGGTAAATAGTTTTTTTCTCCAGGCCTTTTAATCTGCCTGAGCTTTAAGCTTCTTATAATCTCCACAGCTGCTTTAAATACTGCATTTATATAACTACGGTTGTATTTATTGTTATTAGTATGAATCCCCTAACTAACTCAAATACATAAAAATGAGCAGCATTGACTGCAACTATGGTTCATGCCACTGGACCTCTTAACTTCAGCTAAGATGGAAGGCCAGAATTGGCTCTCAGTCACTGAGAGTTTGGCACAGTCCTGCCACCTGTTCACAATATTTTAAGTGTGCTGCAAGGCATTGCTTTTATGGAAAAGCAATTTGAAATATTAACTGCACAAGTCCTTCCAGATTAAGTTGGTCGGGTGAAAAAGATGACAGAACTCCTGCACCTTCAACAGATGTGCCGTGTATATGGCTTGTTTAGGGAAAAGCATTTCCAGGCAACCAAACTAGGCATGAGGTTAATTACATGCATGCAGTTAATGTGTATGGGATTTGGTATAATAATATATTATTTATACTCCGCCCATCTGACTGGGTTTCCCAGCCATTCTGGGCGACTTCCAAGAAAATATTAAAATACAATAGTCCGTCAAATATTAAAAGCTTCCCTAAACAGGGCTTCCTTCAGATGTCTTCTAAAAGTCTGGTAGTTGTTTTTCTCTTTGATATCTGGTGGGAGGGCATTCCACAGGGTGGGTGCCACTACCGAGAAGGCCCTCTGCCTGGTTCCCTGTAACTTAGCTTCTCGCAGCGAGGGAACCGCCAGAAGGCCCTCAGCACTGGACTTCAGTGTCCGGGCAGAATGATGGGGGTGGAGACGCTCCTGCAGGTATACTGGACCAAGGCCGTTTAGGGCTTTAAAGGTCAGTACCAACACTTTGAATTGTGCTCAGAAACATCCTGGGAGCCAATGTAGGTCTTTCAAGACCAGTGTTATGTTATCTCAGCAGCCACAGAGAGGCCTGAGAAGCCTTGGGACTGTGATGTGGATAGAAAGCCTATGTGTGTATGAATTGTATGTTTGTAGGGCCTTCTGTGTATTTGGAAACTGTGCAAAAGACATGTTCCCCAGTCATGCATTTAGTTGGGCTGTCTTCAGACCTTTGACTGAACACATGGAGGTCAGGGGCAGAAAAAGTGCTCATTATCCCAGTCTCCTCCTCCATACATACTACATAGTATTGTCTCATGGAAAGGTCTTATGTCAAAATAAAATGGAGTTTAGGCAAACCTATTTCTTGCCATAGATTCCACTTTGACATAAAAGTAGTATTTATAACAGTGCAGTTAATTTACAACACCTATCCAAGAATCTATTCTTGCTGAAAAAAGTTTTCTGATGAGGAATGACATAATCATTTTGTGTGTCTGTATTACTGATGAATTGGCATGTGTTTATGAAGCAGCAAAGTGTTTTTCTTTTTTAAAGAGGAAAGAATACGTGGTGCAGAGAGTCACTGGGAAAGTCTTTGGCTCTAACTTGATCTCCCTCTTCTCTGTGGAAACACATGTCTTTGCCTGCTGTTCATCAGCCTTGATTTTGATGGGGTGATTTTTAGTCAGCTGTCTCTATCGCTTTGGCACAGACAAAAATCCCTTAAAAATGTTACACTTCATCAAAGTGTATCATGAGACTTCACGGTCATTATCTCAATGGTCGCTCTGATGTGCTACAATTGGCAGAGAGACAGACGGTAGGGGGTGTATTAGAAGAAAGCCTGTGTTTCATGTGGAAAGCTGGCAAGCCTCTCTGAGCTTCTGTCAACAACTCAGCGGTCTGATCCGATGCACTGAGTGCTGATTATGCTCTTGTTTCTGTAGGAAGTAAACAAGAAAATGAATTCCACAGCACAACACAGCCTCTTTGTATCTTCAAAATGGTGTGACTGGAATCGAGCCAACCTCATTGAAAGTTTGGCCATTTTTGTCATCAGTGCCCTGGTACTGATGGAAGCTTTGATTACTGCTTGGAACCCGCAATAAGACCTTTCAGGGACAGCCACTCAGCAAATAAAAGCATTGATTGGTTGTTGGGTCAATTTAGCCATAAGGGTGCAGAGCAGTGTCCTTATAAAAGACTAATGGATTAGCTACACAACCACTACCACTGAAGGCCTTATTTCTCAAGTAACTTCATGACTGCTTTCCAGCTTGGCAGGAACTCGCTTCCTCTAAAGCTAGCTTCAGAGCATTCTTGCTATCAATAGTGCTGC
Source organism: Podarcis erhardii (assembly GCF_964252035.2). Classification (NCBI taxonomy): domain Eukaryota; kingdom Metazoa; phylum Chordata; class Lepidosauria; order Squamata; family Lacertidae; genus Podarcis; species Podarcis erhardii. The sequence continues at coordinate 5,966,263 of NC_138501.1, read as the reverse complement.
TCAAAGGATTAGACACAAAGAGCTTTACAATTTAATGAAAACAGCTGTTGAAACAAAAAATTATTTCAAACAATACATTGCACGGGGAAAAAACTATTAATTATGCAAAGTTATGCAGAAAAAGTAGAATTACTGCTCTGTTCGTCCCCGCTTAAAAAAACAGACAGAAAGTTAGGCATTTTTTTGTCTGTTGATTTAAATGTGTCATTAACTGGTGGTGCTTATAATAATATTGGCCATTTTTGTTATGTTTTGTTAATGTTTAATCAGCTAATCATTTTAAGCACTTGAGTTCTTCTTGGCACGGTTGCACTACAAGTAAGTAAAACTACAGCTTAATGAGCTGATGTTTCACATGTAGAAAATGTTGAATTCTGAAGTGTGTTATGATAGCTTAAGATGAATGGTGCTGCTGGAAACATAACAAACAATATTAATGTTGGGACGATTAATGGGAAATGAAGCTCATTTGTGTTCTCCTGCCTCCCTTTCTGCCATATATGTTGCCTATGGTAGAAAAGGGCTCTTCGTCTTGAGGAAGGTGCTGCTCAAGCAAATTCAAATACTCTTCAAGGGGAATTCAAATTTTGTAGTCATAATATACTAATTATATTTTTTTTTAAAGAACATTTTCAATTTTGAAGTATTGCATTTTTACAGCATTTGGCAAAAAAATAAATAAATCAGTGTATTTCATGTAGATGAAATGGAAACTGAGGGCAGTTAATAGTGTAGAGAGAGAAGACTAGGAATGGTAACTGCAGAAGTTTGCAAGAGGAGCTGTACCCTGATCCACCTCTGGCTTCTGGGCTTCAGCAGACCATGCAGAAGTTTTTCCTCCAGAAAGGTGATACTTTTTAAAAGCCAAGCAAACTTGAAAGTATATGTCCTTAAAACCAACAAAACAATGGATCATGGTTGGGGATGGGTAATAGCTCTGTGAAAGAGCTTTGCGTGTTGAGGGTTCCCAGCATCTCCCTTCCTTTCGTTTGGAGTGGTTACACATCTCTTGTAGGATGTGACATGGAAAACTATGGCTGGAGAGTGACTACCAGTTAAAGTAGACAACACTGAGGTGGAATGTCAAAAAATCAGAGCTGGTCTAAAGTGGCTTCCCGGACAACTTAAAATTTAGCCCCATTGAGCCAGGTTAGTTGCAATTAACTTTAGCTGAATGGGGCCAGTATTTTCAGGAGCTCAGTTTCTGTGGCTTCACTGTGAAATTGAAAGAAATGTACTCTTAATAGTCATTAGCCAGCCTGCAATTATCATGCTCCACAGTGTATGTCACACAGTACCTGTGTCTTTTAATGCCTGCTGTGTAGCTGGCTTATAATTGGTCTGTGGATTGCAGCAAGAGCCATTCCTTGTACTGTACGGAATTTAACCACCACCACTTGACATCCTAACCCTGTCCTTGTTTTTTTCCCCTTCCCCCACAGAAGGCTTAATTCTCTCCTGCCTCAATCTCCTTTGCCCTGCCTATCAACAACCAGAAAAAATTGCTGCTTCCCTATTTGCAATTTTCACAAAATCCTTGACTAGCAGCTCTGGGAATTGACTTATGATCTTTTGAATATAGTGTGTTCCACATCTTGCTTTCTCACAGCATCTTGAGCCACCATACCAAGAAGTCCCATTAAGAATGTTATTAACTTTGCCGATATAAGCTCCCTCTCTCTGTAACCACTGTTTATTTCAGATTGCTAGCTAATTGGCATGCTCTAACACCCTTGTTAAGCCGACCAGAATATATTGCTTTAGAATGCCTTGGGAATTTAACTAATTTCATGCTAGAACTTAATAAGTAGGATCCGACACTCTCTTTCATATCACCAGAAATCCATTAGGTGACTAACTCCTTTCAGTGAGTGGATGAAAGCTTTATTAGTCATAGGGTCTCTGCTCTAAACATGTCACCAGAATTTAGCATAGGATCGGCACTGAAATGCAATTTACTTTCCAACTGAATAAAACTCGCAGCAATGCTTTCAGAGGGTGGAAATCCACATTAAGCATGCTCTTGCTAAACAGGATTATAATTATATTTAAATATACATTTGTGTTTCTGTCTGTGAATTTAATTTGGTGACAGACCAAATGTAGTGAGGTAGGCCGGTTGGAATAAATACAGCAACTTCAATTAATAAATAGTTGTTCCTGAAACCTTGTTGCATTCTTTGTATGTAAATCATGTACTTTGTATGACTATTTTAAGTGACCAATTCCAATGCCCTTGCCTTAAAACTTGTTGTTATTACATGGTCACCCATGAAAATAATTACTAACACCTTCAATAAACTGAACAGAAGTATATTTGTGTAGAGTTCTGCGAATATTTGTCCTGTAGGCAATTCAAGATTTATTTTACTCATATGCGTCCAAGTGATAGTTTTTGTCCAACTGAGGAAAAGGTTTCTGGCTAACCATCTTTTCCCAGAAATGTTTTCTGACAGTCTTTGGATAGAATACAGGAGATTCAGGATGGAGTGGGAGCCAAGGGGGAATTGGCATGGGCCTATGATTTTAGGGGGGCTTTTTTCCAAGTCCCCCTGGGAAAGGCAAAGGGGGGACCAGTTGGTAAAGATTATTGAAATGGAGCCTACCTTTCCCATCTGGCCTGGGCCTATTACCAGCTTTGCATAGCCCTGAGTAGATCTGAGAACAATTCAACACGTTGAGTTTGACACATAAATTGGGCTTTCTAGATGTAGCATATTTTGTCCACTTTGGTCATTACACTCTAAGAGTATGATCTTGGCCATACCAGATTCAGTTGGAGGGAGATGAAAAACACTCAGAATGGTTGCCTTACAACTGTAGATTTCTTGGTGGAGAATCACAGCAATCTGCTTATATTTTGGAGGCACAGCCCAATACATCTTGCTACCCGACGTGGAGCAGTGGATACAGTATTAAGGTAAATAACCAACAATTTACTGCCTTTTCGTAACTCCGAGAATCAGCTGATTAAGGCAGCTGCCTCATATTATCTAATGGTAGCGCTAGCCCTAGTTTTTTTATTGGGGCTGACTTGTAGTGGCAAGAGTTCAGTCACTAATGTAGGCTTCTTTCCATCTCAATAACTAGGGTTGCTTTTGCTGTTAATATCCAAAGGAAAGTTTGGGGGCTATTGCTGGATGCAGCTTGCAAGTGTGTAAAAAATTGCCAAGCTGAGAGCCTATACAGTCATACCTCGTGTTACGTTTGCTTCACGTTGCAGCTTTTCAGGTTATGAACGCGGCAAACCTAGAAGTGTTTATTTCCGGGTTCACCACGCCCACATGCACAGAAGCGATCTGCGTGCTTCACACAGGCACAGTAGCAGCGCTCTACTTACAGACTTTTCAGGATGCGAACGGCACCCCGAAACGGATCGTGTTCGTAAGTAGAGGTACCACTGTATGTGATAGTTTAAAATGATATGGCAATTATATGAAAGCCACAATCACCACATGAAAAGATGTGGTTGAGTGAATTCCACACACAAGTTGAGTTTGACCAGTTTCCCTCCTGCATTTGACAACATTGCCAAACAACGAGAACTCAGCTAAACTAGGCTTCGAAAGAGCACTTTTTTGCCATTACCATATGAACAAGTTAGATCCCCCCCCCCGTACGATTAAAATAAAGAGACTGGAGTGTCCATCACATTAAGGATGCAGTCACATGTCCTAGTTTCATAGAAAAATAAGTCTGGAGGTGCAACAACCATTCTTGGGAGAGCCAGAATTTAATTCACAATGTATAGGACCTTAATGAACTGAGGCTGAAATGCGGAGGAGCAGGAAATACTTTGTGCCTATCAACCCTTTTTGTCTCCCCTGTCCACTGAATTTCCACAGGTTGGTGAATGCAAAAGTCATCTAGTCCTTGGAAAAGGAAACTTGGTTGTCTGAATGTTCCCCCAAGAGTCCCTCTAAGCTGAAGTGCAATGCAAACTAAATACTACAAAACAGCCTCAACATTTGGAAAGCAATTATTCTAGCTATCCAGATGTGGGCTTTTCCCGATCCATTTTCCTTCCTCTCCCTCCCTCGGTCTGCACGCCGTGGTTCTCGGCGCAGATATCACGCTAGCAGAATGCTTACATCTCTTCATTATTAATTCATCTCATGGAGCTTAATTGGACAAGGCTAGAGTGAATTTGACAAACATCACAGCAGCAGAAAAAGCAATCACTCTTTCAAGATGAAAATTTGTTTGATGTCTTACTGTGTAACTCATTTACTCTCCTTGGGAGTCACATGACCTGAATGTTAATCAGCCATTGATTGGCTTCTCTCCTTGGACAGTCACATGACCAGAATATTAATACCTTGGTACTTGGTAGCGGCACTGTTAGGCAACCTTGTGATTGGTTGCCAGGTTAAGATAGGGAGATAAGTGGGTGCTTGATGAGCACTTGACAGAACTTCACAGAAAATTAAGGCCCTAAAATAGCATGAGAAAGTCTTGTCAAATCAAGCATGATTATCATTGAATGCTTAAGGAATTCATCATCTGCATGAAATTGATACACTTCAGCACCAGCCGGCCTCACAGTCAGCGGGGACTCATCAGACTTTTATTTATGTGTGTTCACCAAATCACATTAATTCTGAGAGCTAAAACATGCTAAGGATGAAGGTTATTTTCTGTTCAATCTAATTTATCTATGACAATAATCATCACTAATAATATGTCAAATTAGATTGCAGTCATTTTATGCATGCCTGCTGATTTGGAAAATAGCGTTAAAGCGTTCCGTAGTAATTAACTGTCAGCGAAGGTATGCAAGGCCTGAGGTAATCAGCATATCTGCATGGAAAATTAAGTTTTATAGAATGGATTTATAGATATATATCCATATTGAATTCTGAGTATAAATTATATTTTGTTAAAATCAGGTGTAATTTTTATAATACTATTATGGCCAATCATTTTACTTCAGGCACCTGCATTGCTAATTCATTTGGGGCCAAATCCTACTGTGAATCAAAGAGAATTTTCCCAGCAAGAGTAAGCAGACTAATAATATTTGGCCTTTTCTCATTATTTTCCATTTTATTATGATTAGTGTTGTACTTGCCTATGGAAATTGGTTTTAAAGTCCCTCTTAAAAATGATATTATGTCTATGTAGGACTTTACCACTACAGACACTCTGGAACATGAATTGCATCCAGCATTATAATCTATCAACCAGTAATAGATATATTCCTTGTATATATGAATTTTGTTAGTCCTTTTAATTACTGTACAACTCTGGGAGTGTAGTTCTACTAACTTAGAAATCAGTCCTCCTGGAATTCCTAGCCGCAGTTTCTAAATAAACTTGGTTGAAATCAAGATTATTCGCCCACCTACCTCCCGCTCCCAAATATAAGGGGACAATTGACATCTTGTGCAGAACTGTTTTTTCCTTAAGGGAATCATTTAAGCAAAAGCTGCTTCTTGATAGGAGTCTCCCCACCCCTTCGCCTAACAGCAGGTATTTTAGAGCTCTGATTGCTTTAATAGTACTTTTACAGTGTCTTGACTTATGAAGTATTACTGTATTAGGAAATGCTTGGTTCTAAACTGGCTGCTCTATAATGAAGTTTTAAAGGGAGTCATTTATTCTTCTCTTTGTGCTGATACAGTTACAGGAATTTAAGGTTTTTTAAATGGGAGGGAGGGAGAAAGAGAAGAAAAGCTCTACTCTTTGCCATGCAGAATTACATTATTTTTTTTAAATAGGAGGGGGGGAAATCTGTTGTTTCGTATTTTCCTTATCCTAATCTCCTGTGATCCTGGTACTGCTGCTGCTGCTCTCTCCCTCTCCCCTCTTTATTGATTAAACGAATCTGCTCGAAAGGCCGGTTCCCAGGCTCTTTGATCTAATCCGATATGATCTTATCCAACCACTTCGGCAGGACATTGGGGAATTAACAATAAGCAGCTTTGCCACAAGTGTTTAATAACTCAACACAATCTCCTTATGGCTCCGAGCTGCTCATGTTCTCATCCAGTCAACAGCTCATGGTGTAACAGATTGGACATCCCTCTGAACCTGAGGAATTTTCATGCACTGTGAAACTAATCGCTTCAAGTTCCTTCATAAATCTCACAAAGCAGATTCCAGCATCTTAACAAATTGAAAGAGAGGGAGGGAGAAGGGAGTGAGAATTCATTCATTGAGCTAAAGCTTAGGGAAGAGTTGGGGTAGGTGCAGTGGTGCAAGGAAGGGGCACAATATAATCTATATTCTATCATCTCATTTAATGTGTTTCTCATCTGCTTAACTTCCACAAGCACAAAATAATTCAAGCAGGCTAAATCTTAACAACCCTGAAAATCCACATTGACCTTCTTTTTTCCCCCTTCACTGTGTCATAGAAACCATGTAGGTTCCACAAAGTTCTCTCATTCTTGTTCCTTTGATAATATTTAAAACATGCTGAAAATGCACTGCATTTCCCCCCATAACATTGATGTGCAGCAATCGAAGGCACAGTAGGTTGGTATTCAATGCCCTTGTTGTGCTAGTGCAAGAACTTACCCTTGTGTGAAGGCCCCTCATGTTCTGCACCCACCCCAAATCTGCTTAGGAGCACTGGGGGGAAATCCAGAACAAATTTAGAGGGGCACTGGACAAGAAATGGGGGAAGTTCCATTGCACAAGCAGAAATCCTTGCGCTAATGGATGCCAGGAGTGTGTGCAGGAGCCAGGCCCTGTGAACAGTAGGGCTTCGCAGGACTGGGGCCTTCCTAAGTTTGTTCTGGAGAGGCAAGGCGCGGCCGCACAGGTGAGGCCCCTTGGTAACTCTCTGCACCTGGTGGCAAGAGCCGGGAAGAGATATAAGGTCAGCATTTCCGTTTGGCCACAGCAACACGTTTCCTGCCTTGCTCCGTTTGGCTCCTTGCTTCCTGATCCTCGGACCTTGGCTTCTTGCTTCTCAACCCTCGGACCCTTGACTTCGTGACTCCTTGCTTCCTAACCCTCAGACCCCTGGCTTCTAGACTATTGTTCCTGCTCCCACACCACCATCTTTCTCCAGTCCTGACGTCCTCAGCCGGGACTTTGATTACCCGTAGACCAGTCCATGACAATGGAACAATTGAATCAGCACTACTTTGGATACAAGCCTTCCTTCCTGTTCTGATTCCTTTCCCTATCCCCTTCCTATTCCCACTTCCTATTATTGTTATGCAAATTAAGAAGTAAATAAGAAGCTCCCTTGTTGTACCAGGTCCATTTGTCCCTCTAGCAGAGTATTGCCTGCTGTCAGTCTGACTGGCAGCGTAGCTGATCCACATTTTAACTGGAAACGCCAAGGATTGAAGCTGGAACTTCTGCATTTAAAGTATGGGCTCCACCAGTGAGTTACAGTCTCTCCCTAAATCAATGAACGGATTCCCCCTGGAACATTCGTCTTTGCTTTAAAAGGACTCGGTTATGGACTCAAACCATTCTGAATATGATTTTCAGATAAGTAACTGTCTTATATGGCCTGTTATTTGTATAGGTGCAAGGCTATAAAACATAAGATTTTAAATTGACTCCATGAGTGCTCACCCAACTATCTAGCACTTTCTTCCATATAGGCAGTAGAAAATCCCCAGACATTGAGGGAACAGCATGCTAACCAAATATACCAGTGGGTTTGTCAAATTAAAAATCACAACCAGGGCTCTTTTCAGCCGGAACTCACTGGAACTCAGATCCGGCACCTCTCAGGTAGGTGCCATTGCCATTATAAGAAAACAAGGGTTCATGGTGAGTTCTGGCACTCCCCCCCCCCATAAAGATAGCATTGATCACAACCACAACTGGCTTCCGAAATAAAAATGCTTTTTGCTGAGATTTTCAAGAATTCCAAAGCAGAAAAGAAAGTTGTATGTACAGAAAACAAATCCAAAAATGGATTGCAGAAGTATCTGCATCAGCAAGTGTATAGCTTAGCTTTTCTAAAGGGGAAAACTAAAGGGGGCTAAAATAATCCCAGGAAATTTAGAGTGTGGTTCAGAATACAGAGAGCAGAATACAGAGAGCAGAAACACATATAGTGTGGGACATCTTCAAACTTGGAAGCTCCACAAACACAAAGTGGCTGCACCAGTGGGATCTGATGATATCTGCCATCAATCATGGCAGTTGGCATGGTTTGTTATATACCATTTAATACTAAAACAGTTTCTAAGCAGTCTACAAAAATAACTAATTGTATACACACACACACACACACACACACACACACACACACACATTAAAATGATCCAGCTGAAAACTGCAGTACAATAGTACGATACAATATAAAACAATAAATTCTCTGTCCTTCTGTTCTAAACACTTCATTCTATTATCCGCTCCAACAAAACTGTCAGGCTTTCCCTCTCTCAAACCTTTTGGAGGTGTCCAAAGAACACATGTAGGAATAAAGTGTGTTGGTGCATGGCCACGCATACACGAGCCCAGTTCCCAAAATTCCTCCTTTTACACAGAGCAAGAAAGGCTGGAGGGGACTCTTTGTATGTTCAGTACATCATGCTTAAATCGTCTGTGCATCAGGAACCCTGACTTCATAGGGCTCCCAGTCATGCGGAGGATTCTAAGCATGTTCAGCCAAATGCACAAGCAATATCCCTATAGAACTTCAGCCTCTACACATGGAGATCAGAGATAGATCCAGAGGGGACAGATCTGGTGCCACACCCTCTCCACACTTTATGTCGGAGCCTCCGCTATGACCAAGCTACTCTTCATCCTCCAGTCGAGGCCCTCGTTCTCTCCTCCGACAATAATTAATGACCTGAGTCTTTGATGAGGCTCCAAGCACGTTCCCCCATTACGCAGAGTATGCAGCAGCATGCGGAAGGACGAGATAGTATGAGCTACATGGCTAAAGAGTTTTATTCCTAATTACGCAGACAGAAAAGAAAATACATCCTGTCTCCGTGAGGGCAGAGAACACTGCAACAAAGGAAAAGGAAACCAGTAACGTCACATCCATCTCCTATCTTCCGTGAAACTTCCAACAGCCTGGAATGTCTCTGGAATGTAAACAGAGACTTGTGACTCAAAGCACTGCACAGTGGCAACACACAGAAATCTAACATCCTCCCCATTTCTGTGAACACCACTGGGCAGTGTGTCAGTACACACAGAAATCTAACACTTTATTCCTACACATGTTCTTTAAACAGCTTTAGTCACTCAATATTCAAGGTGGTATCTTGAATGTTGCTTCATCAGTGCAAGGATTTCAGCTTGCACAATGGTACTTTCCTCCTCCTCCTCCCCTCTCTCTCTCTCTCTCTCTGCAAATACCCTAAATCTTTTCTGGGTTCCCCTCAGCCCTTCAAAACAGATTTGGGGAGGGAATGGGGGAAGTAGTGGAGGGAGAACTTCTGTTGCACAAGCAAAAATCCTTGTGCTAATGGAATGTGGAAGCTGGACACTACCATCTGTATCATTGAGTTATTATGTGGCCTTTTGGGGGATGGGGATTTTACCCTTCAATTCTTTTTTTCACATTTTTTTGTCTATAGCTTGGGTTACCCTGAGCCTGTCAATAACTCCCTCTTGTGTGTGGATACTATGGTTTTGATTACATATTGTAAGAGTGAATAAAGAAAGTCTGAAACTGGTAGTATATACAATATAATTCTGTGTACATAGTGGAGGTCTCGAATCTGTGCATTATTTGCCAAGACTTGGAAAGTCTTGGAGGTCCATAGGGCCCCAATGTTTCCTTCAGTTCTCTTCATTACTGCTATATATACTAATGCATAAACATGTTCTTGACTTCAGACCATACAAAACACTCTGTTGACTTTCTAAAGAGGAAAACACATTTGGGAGATTATGTTTTTGGCTCCTGCCCATGTATTAGAAAGGCACTTTGTTTTTGTTTTGTTCCTTAAGAAGCTTTTAAATGAAACCCCCTACATAGCAAAATGCTCACCAAAAAATTAAACTGCATCCTGTTTCTGTATATATTCAAGATCTAGCCAAGCTAAACCAATAAAACGGAATCTTGTTTCATAAAATACACCAACTATGAGACCACTAGCTTGCTCCAAAAAGAAAACTGCCAGTTACAATACGTCATGATTAGTTGTGCTCAGTGCAATCTCAAAACCATGAAGGCATTAATTTATGAGCAGATTTCCTTGTGTCAGGCTATAGATAGATAAACATACTTAAAACATGGTGAAATACTGTCATTAACTTCTTTCAGATGTTCTTTGAGTTCATGGAGTGGATCATGTGTGCTGTCCCTACTCCTCACCTCCACAAATTTGTTTGGAATTTGGAAGGGAGCCTGTTCATATACCATGATCTCTGTGTGGGCATCTCCACACGATTGGGAAGCTTGAAAGTACAGTTATGTGTACTAATGTTCTGTTTTGACTGTGAAATTAATACGCGAAGCTCACAAATGTGGGCTGAATGTGCAATCACACTCCTCAATTCCCAGTGGGGCATCAGGGTGAAACTTTGGAGAAGAAATCCAGGGTCACATTCAACAGAATGAGGAGGGAGGCTTCTAGAAGGAGCAGGACAGCTTCCTACACATTGAAGTAAGTGAAGTAATAGACATTACCACCTAACCGGCAGTGGGAATCTCAGACTTGGGAGGCAGGCTTGTTGTGTGCAATGCCTGCCTGGGAGCTGAGTGCCAGTGTTGGAGGGAAGCATTTCCACCATGCAGGCCTACTGCTTCCACTGCAGCCTCCCAAGGTGAGTAAGATAGTGACATCACATTCACCTTTGGCCAGTCTCAGTTGGGCCACTGAGGCTGGGAGCATCCTCTTCCCAGGCTCCTGTAGGGTGGCGTGAAAAGGCACCTCTTTTGGGGAGTGGCACAGAGACCAGGGCAGCTGCCACAGCTGCCCAGAGGACTCAAAAAGAAAGGGGAGAGGAGGAAGAAGAAGAGTTTGGATTTGATATCCCACTTTATCACTACCCGAAGGAGTCTCAAAGCGGCTAACATTCTCCTTTCCCTTCCTCCCCCACAACAAACACTCTGTGAGGTGAGTGGGGCTGAGAGACTTCAAAGAAGTGTGACTGGCCCAAGGTCACCCAGCAGCTGCATGTGGAGGAGCGGGGAAGCAAACCCGGTTCACCAGATTACGAGTCCACCGCTCTTAATCACTACACCAGGAGAGGAGGCTGAGGGAACACTCCACAAGGGAGGGTGTTTGAAAAGGGGTGAGGGGCTGCCAGCTCTGCAGGTAAGGGGGGGATGGGACATAACCCCGCTTCTAAGGCTCCAAGTGCATTTCCCCACAGGAGAGCCACAGAAAGAATGTAGTTGGTCAAGGGAGCCATGGGCTCAAAAAGATTGAAAACTTCTGTTGTTACAAGGTAAGCGTTCACTGAGACCACAAAGGTTTGAGTGTGTGACTTCAATAAGTGGAATAGAAAGGATGGGACGTTTAGTTCCTGAGGAAAGAGATGCTGAAACAAGCTGAGCAACTATATTTTTCAATGAACTTCTCCACTGCTGGCATCTGTTGAGGTTATGCCTCTGTTTTCTTTGGCTTCTACTTTCATTGGTGTCCCATTTTGATTTCTTATTTCCTGTTGACAGATTAAGGGAAGGACACATGCAGGGCAATTGGGGACTTAATGGCCAATCTGACCATCACAGTTAGTTGCTAGATCAAAAAAAGCAACATGTTTAGAGTTCCTAGTAAATCACAATCAAAGGAAAGAGATGGGGGAGAATTTGGCTGAAAGATAAACCAGGCAGGATGAGGAGAGCAGTGGGTGAGAATCAATGGTTTGTGGGGGGAAGATCTAAGTTTTGGGGAAAATATGGAAGTATGCCCAAGAAGGACATCACTAACAGAGATAAAAATTCCTTCCTGGTAACTTTTTATATCTGGGTTCCAATAAAAGCAAGACCAATGTGGATAGGATGTCATAAATCTTCTGGTTTCAGATAAGAGTCTGGGAATTCTAAATGAGAGAAGATCCTGTTGTTTTTCTCCGCAGTGTCATAAAAGTGGCAGATTCTAAACAGCAGAGGCTCCTTGGACATGTGGATTTTAGGGGGTCATAATGTGATTTTCATGCAGTACTCTAGAATCACCTGTGTATATCATAAACTGAGGTCCCAATTTTTTTATTTACATCTTATCACAGCTAACAAAAAAGAATGGAAATGATGCAGTAGAGAATATATATGGCAGCTTATGTTCATGACATAATTAGATGTAAAGGTTAACAATTTGTTTAATCTGGCTTCTGGAGTAGCCTCATAGAACTGACCTAACATATTTACATTTGCCCTACATGGGTTCTAAAGAAATGCTGTCCCAAAATGTATGGGGGACTTTGGGAGAACGTTGGAGGGAAATTATGAGATCAGCACAAATCATAATCTTGTATTCAGTATTAGTCATCCTCAAAACAGACTCATTGAAAAATTTGGAAATGACTAACTTAAGTCCATTAATTTCAGTGCTTCTACTCTGAGTGTGATTAAGATAGGATACAACTCTTAGATTCTTGTACTTTCATGTTTGTTATTTATAGCCTTAAACTGGTAGGACTTTATTTTTAATATTCAGGATCTTGTAAGCATTCCACTGTGTTATTGGAAGGAAAGTCCATGATTTGATTAGTCTTCTGCCAAATGGCAAGCTGCCTGGTGAGAATATGGCACTGCAAAAGGATTCTGATTCAGTGTGCAGTGATAGGGTTCAATTTTGGTCGATTTTTAAAAGATTAATTGCCTAAAGGATGGGAGTCTTATATAATGATCATTGTTATAAGGACAACTCTAAAAATGATACAATTCCAAGATCAAGATATGTTAGGCCTTTCTCTTTAATTTCTATGCAAATCATACTATTGAACAATTTCTAAATACAAATTGTTTTCTACCTTCTTTTCAGAATTGTAAAATTCTAGCTTACATGAGCACTCCTCTGTGTTATACTAGATAGACTGTGATGGCTTTTGAGAAAATTTAAAGACCAACAGAAACATTTTGTTATTAATTATGCTAAAATTAAAGGAGGTCCATTTTGGAAAAAATCCAAAATGAATGTAGTCTTTGAGTAGTTTGAAGAAAACTTTGATTAGCTTAAAGTGCAGTTTAATCAGACACACTTTTGAAATTGGTGATATATAGATAAATTATATAGATTGATAGCCTCTACTTCTACTCAAGAGATCTTAAACTTTATCTGCAGTGAAAAGTATGAATTTGGCAGTGCCATTTCTAAAAGTATTTAATGCTAAATCCATGGTGGCCCCAATGCTATATTGAGCTGAAAATGGAGCAATCCATTTTAGAGACCATTCAAAGTCTGTATTTAAGAAACATCCATCCATCATTTTATTTGTAGGCCACATTCCCCTAGTTAAAACCATGCTCAAGTCAGCTTACAGTATGAAAAAATGTACATAGTTACAACACATAAAAACATAATAAAATGTCAAACATTAAATACTTTCCTATACAGGGTTGTCTTCAGATGTATTTTAAAAGTTGTGCAGTTCTTTATCTCCTTGACATCTGATGGGAAGGCATTCCACAGGGAGGGCACCACCACCGAGAAGGCCCTCTGCCTGGTTCCCTGTAACTTCACTTCTCAGTGTCCGGGCTGAACAATGGGGGAAGAGACGCTCCTTCGGGTACACGGTGCCAAGGCTGTTTAGGGCTTTAAAGGTCAGTACCAACACTTCAGATTGTGTTTGGAAATGTACTGGGCTTCCAGATCAGGTCTGGGTCAACAGAAATTCTAGCTTTGGTTGAGTGGCTCCACAGTTTTTCTCTTTAGGGGCTGGTCAGCTTGCCCATCTGTCCTTTGTTCTTCCTCACAACATGTCTGCCTGCTTTCCTCCTAATCTTCCAGCTTTCGTTTCCTCGCTCAACATTCTGCTTGCTGCCATCTTACATTACTATTCCAGCATCTTCTGACTCCTCATCCTGACTCAGACCCTGTAATTGGCCTCCCTTTCCTCGGTGTATACAGCCTGCTTCCCAAGTTTCACCTGTACACTCCTATAGGCTCTGACCTAGTTCTCCATTCTGACTCCAGTCCCAGTTCTGCTGGGATTTGTCATTTTAGTCCCCACCCTGCTCCCAGTATCCAGTTGCCTAACAGTAGGGCCTGGTGCAAAATTAGTTAACAGACTGGCTGAAAGAGAAGAGAATGTCTGTGCTCAGTGTAATCCTCTTCAAAAGGCTGTTTGTTGCTGCTGTAATCAATGTCAGAATGTCAGTTCAGATTTTTGATTATCCATGGCTTTATGTTTCATCTCATGCCTAATAATAACTTGATGGATTATAAATCAAGATTACTGCTGTATCAAATGAGCTGGCGTTCACATATAAAGCACACCATTGCTGCTTTGCCTGGAAATAGTCATATACATTTGATAAAAATGGGGGGGGGGGAGGAGGAACCAGAGGACACAATCCCATCAAGCTTAAATACCCGAAGCTCCGATTGATTTTGTGTTTAAACCTCTATCATTTAAGTCAATGGGACTTAATTAAAAGTGCTCCACTTTTCTCTGGATCATTCAGAATAGCTTCTGCAGAACAGTATGGATATTATGATATAATTCTTTATAATTTTGATAAATCCAGGGTCTGATTCATTTGTTCCTACCACTTCTACAGCTGAACAGCTGCCTTTCTTGTGATTTATGGCACATTACAACAGTACAGTCATACCTTGGATGCCGAATACCATGGAACTCAGACATTTTGGCTCCCAGACGTCGCAATCTCCGAAGTGATGGTTCTGGTTTACGAATGCTCCTTTGGAACCCAAACGTCTGACGGGGCTTCTGATTGGCTGCAGGAGCTTCAATTTAGCTGCAATTTAGTTTTCGAATGTTTTGGAAGTTGAACGGACTTCCGGAACGGATTCCGTTCGACTTCCAAGGTATGACTGTAATGCATTCACATAAGATTACATGGCTCACTGGAAGGACAAATCATGAAGCTGAGGCTCCAATACTTTGGCCACCTCATGAGAAGAGAATACTCCCTGGAACAGACCCTGATGTTGGGAAAGATGGAGGGCACAAGGAGAAAGGGACTATGGAGGACGAGATGGTTGGACAGTTCTCGAAGCTACCAGCATGAGTTTGACCACACTGAGGGAGACAGTGGAAGACAGGAGTGCCTGGCGTGCTCTGGTCCAGGGGGTCACGAAGAGTCGGACACGACTAAACGACTAAACAACAACAAGAAGATTACATGGATTGCACCGTTACTACTCACACTAGTGGTGTGTTTTTGCTGGTGATCAAGTTGGTATAGGAAGTAATTGTGAGATCTAGGCGATTTGTGAACAAGGGAACTAGGAGAATTGCTTTGTCAGTGGTAATATAGTGTTATGGGCCACCCCAGTTTCTGCTAGATGGTATAAGATTCCAGGGCTCTTTGCACTTAACCAAGGTTCATGTTACCTTTGGGGGGGAAATGAAGCACAACAGAGACTATAATGTCTTTAACATACATGGTTTTATTTAGATATATACACACCTTAGCCTTGATGGAGGGAGTGCAGAATAATACACCCTAAGAGGGTCTCTTCTCCCATAGCTTCAGCAACTTGTCTCCAGAGCAGACTCCAGCAGTGTTCCCTGGTCTTTGGATGCAGTTTCCCCCAATCAGCCTACATGGAACCTGTTATGTAGTGGGCGAACATAGCAGACGACACAGCAATTTCTCCAGAGCAGCTCTTTACTTACGCTGGCAGAACTGAACAGCAAACAGCTCAGCCAGCCTTCTTTTATAGGCAGCTGGCTGTCAACATTGTAGCAACAACAACCCAGAGTTTCCCGCCTAAAATAACTGACGTGGACCTGAGTGAAAACTATGTACAGACCTGAGTGAAAACTATATACAGTATCCCCCTGCTGGCCCAGGGTGAAACTTCACTACATAACAGAACCCCCCTTCCTTCTCTCTTTATTCATAAACTTTATTGAAAAGGACACTTTTTTCCTGTGGTGACATTGCACACCCTCTCCCTCCTAATCCTTCTGTCTCTGCCCACTACTCGGAGCAGGGAAGGGCAAAGGACATCACCAACTACTCTTAATGGACTGGTCCTCTGCTCTCTTTGTGTCTTAATGGTGCCTCTATCAGCCGATCTCCTGAATAGGAAAACCAGCATAGCTTGTATTTTTACCTTGCACCTGGCATCTTCCCTTAATACTTCAAATATTAGTTAAATTATAACATTTATTAATTTAAGAATTTAGAGAGATCTGCTCCCCGCAAACTCATAGTAATATGAATTTACTTTGTTGGTAAGTATAAGATACAGATGATTGAAATTAACTACACACACAAGCATATAAACTCCAGTACAGTAATACTGATAATATTCTCAGAGGTCCCATACTGTGCACAGAAGGCACACCATTTAAAACAGGGTTTGGGAATCATTGGCCCTCCAGTTGCTACAAGACTGCAACTCCCATCATTCTAAACCAGTTCTGGGCCAATTACAAGAGTTGCTAGTCTCATGTATATTAAAGCTTCTTTCAGTTCCAATTCTACATTCAGCACCATCAAATATGATGATTTTCTTTGTTTCAGAACAATTCAGCGTACTAGAAAATCAATACTACTGACTTGAGGATGTCTCTTATTTTTGAAATGTTGATTTGGCAACTGTTGATAACATATGGCAGTTTGCCTAGGGCACGATGAACAAGAAAGGACTTTTGACAGGACAGCTCCCTATAAATTTAACTTCCCTCCACAGGGCCTGTAAGACAGAGCTATTCCACCTGGCTTTCAATTTGAACTTAGCCTGATCTTTTATTCCCCTTTCTTCCACAGCTAATTCTCCCCTGGTCTCCTCACTGGCCCAAATAGGACTAATTTAGCCAGCTAGCCCTGGTGATCATCTAATGTTTATTGGATGGATTTCTCCCCTAAATTGATTTTTGAATTCTGAATTTATTGTTATTCACGTTTATACTGTATTTTATGCTTTTTTTGTTGCATCAATTAAGTGTTTTAAATTTGTTGTTAGCCACCCTGAGCCCGGTTTTCTGAACCAGGAAGGGCGGGGTATAAATATATTATTATTATTATTATTATTATTATTATTATTATTATTATTATTATAAAGGAGCAACAATAAATAACCATGTTACTTGCCTCCTGGGTCAGATCAAATGTCCATCCAGCCCAGCATCCTGTTTCCACGGTGGCAACCCAGATGCCTAGGAGAAGCCCACAAACCAGATGCCAAAGCTTCTGCCACCGCAGTTTTCTATTGAGTGGTATTCAGAAACATTCTACCTGTGATCCTGGAAGCAAGTACTGTATATAGCAATCATGACTAATAGCCAATGAAAGCCTTATTCTACTTCCCTTTTCAAGTCAGATGACTTAGATGATGCAGTAGCAAATCTCTGGGGCTTTTTAGAAGTCGAAGTACGCATCTGGATCAGCCCTATCAACATTCTTATAATTTTGTAAACATCAAACATGCCTCCCACTTTAATCAGCTTTTTCACTCTAAAATGGTTTTAACTCTAAAAGGTAAGAAAGAGCCAGTGTGGTGTAGTGGTTAAGAGCAGTAGACTCGTAATCTGGTGAACCGGGTTTGATTCTTTGCTCCTCCACATGCAGCTGCTGGGTGACCTTGGGCTAGTCATATTCTCTGAAGTCTCTCAGCCCCACTCACCTCACAGAGTGTTTGTTGTGGGGGAGGAAGGGAAAGGAGATTGTTAGCCGCTTTGAGACTCCTTAGGGTAGTGATAAAGCGAGATATCAAATCCAAACTACTACTCCTCCTCCTCCTCTTCTTCTTCTTAATTTTTATATCCTTTTGTGACCCTACACTGTGTAGCCTGTTCTAGCCCATTCTACCTTACCCAGGATACCATGTTGCCATACTTCAATGCTCCAGCAGCATCATTGGTACCTCCATTCTAAGCCCCAGTGGTTTCTACCATGCACTACTGCAACCTGCTTGTGTTACTAGTCTTGGAGGGAGAGGAACTAAAAATGTTCATGCTTCCAATACACTGTTACAAGGGGAAGAAACGTGAGAGGAAGAGATTATGTTTCCCTATCACCCACTTTGCCTTATCCAAGAGAGAAAAGGTGTCTTATGGGAAGTGAGTATGGCAACAACTACATGCTGAGCAGAGTGATGGCCTTGAAACAGTGAAACATCTTAAGACGGAAAAGATAAAACAAGCCTCCCTCGTAGGGGATTCAGTTAAAAAAATGTAGGATTATGGTAGAAGTATCTCAACTATATTGTGTGCATTTATTTATGGTGAAATTCACAACTGTGTTGGAAAGTATCTATATCCATAGTATCTGTATCAGACCAGCAAATATCTCTCTCTCTCTCTCTCTCTCTCTCTCACACACACACACACACACACACACACACACACACCTAGAAGCTTCTTTTACTTTTCAGGATGTGTCATTAACTTTTGGATACATAGCACCCTTAAGTACATCTATTGGGAGTAGAAATGTTGTGCCCTCCAGTTGTCATTGGACTACAACTCCCCTTCAGTCATGCTGGCTGGAGCTGGTGGAGTCCAACAACATATGGAGGGCCACAGCTTCTCCAGCCCCAATCTATGTTATAATTCCCTCAAAATCACCTGTTTTATAGACATAAACCTGTCTCACTGAAAATACTGTACAGCTTACTTGCTTAAGGTTAGATGTGTGCTTGTCTACCTAGCTTTACTAGGGATCTTATGGATGGATACCGTAACTGTTCCCAACAATTGCAATATTTAAACACTAATTGTCATTTCATTATCCCAATGTGATAACTTTCTGCTTGAAATCCCACTGTTATACTTAAGCACTGCAAATAATTTCAGTTCCACAATGGTAATTGAAAATGCATGTTTTCTAATTAACATTGCATGAATAAATATAGCCTAATTGAAATTACAACATAATAAGATGGGCAACTACTATCCTTGTAGAAGCAAAATGTATGATAAGTTACCATTACATTAAATCATCAAGGTATAAGCAAGAAAAGTGTGTGTGTATCATTCTTACATATACTGTATATACACACAGCACCATCAATTTACACTAATAGTCCTACACAAAATAACTTAGGGTGGAGGCAGGGTCCCTGTCCCGAGGAATTCACAATACAATTTTGACAGCTTTGCTGCAGGTCCTTCAGATGCTCAAACTGGACACCATGTGTTTTTTGCGCATCACATGGATTCTAGAAATGAACTTCATGCCCATGAATTTATAGACTTACAATGTTCAGCAGCATCATAAAACACCAGACTGTCCCTTCCAGAGTCCCTGCTAGGTATTCACTATTCCTTTGTATTTAAAAGCAGTGCATTGTGCAGTTAATCTTATAACCAATTCTATACCTTAAACTAGAAAATGTTCAGTAATCCGAAATCTCTAGAATACAATCATAGCACAACATTGCTATACTCAGTGATTTTGTTCTAGAAAAAGAGGATGTTGGTACGGCATATCCCTGAATACCCCCAGGAAAAAAGCACTGGTAGAGGTTCTTTAATTCCTCCTCACTTTCTGCCATCAAAGTTATGCAGATGACACAACCTTGATGGCAGAAAGTGAGGAGGAATTAAAGAACCTCTTAATGAGGGTGAAAGAGGAGAGTGCAAAATATGGTCTGAACGTGGTCAACATCAAAAAAAACGAAGATCATGGCCACTGGTCCCATCACCTCCTGGCAAATAGAAGGAGAAGAAATGGAGGCAGTGAGAGATTTTACTTTCTTGGGCTCCATGATCACTGCAGATGGTGACAGCAGTCACAAAATTAAAAGACGCCTGCTCCTTGGGAGAAAAGCAATGACAAACCTAGACAGCATCCTAAAAAGCAGAGACATCACCTTGCCGACAAAGGTCCGTATAGTTAAAGCTATGGTTTCCCCAGTAGTAATGTATGGAAGTGAGACCATAAAGAAGGCTGATCACTGAAGAATCGATGCTTTTGAATTATGGTGCTGGAGGAGACTCTTGAGGGTCCCATGGACTGCCAGAAGATCAAACCTATCCATTCTTAAGGAAATCAGCCCTGAGTGCTCACTGGAAGGACAGATCATGAACCTGGCCACCTCATGAGAAGACTTCCTGGAAAAAACCCTGATGTTGGGAAAGATTGAGGGCACAAGGAGAAGGGGACGACAGAGGACGAGATGGTTGGACAGTGTTCTCGAAGCTACCAGCATGAGTTTGACCAAACTGCAGGAGGCAGTGGAAGACAGGAGTGCCTGGCGTGCTCTGGTCCATGGCATCATGAAGAGTCGGACACGACTAAACAACAACAACAATAGCCAGCTTTTGAGGTCCTCCTGGGTGTGACTCACAACATGTTTCATTCTGGAAATAAGCTAGGGCTGTGCCCAGACTCTGCAGCTCTGTCCTAAGGGAGGCTAACCTTGGGAGGCTAACCTAAGGGAGGCTAACCTTGCCCGCTCAGTGAAGACTTTTCGCTGTGCAGTGAGGACCATCTACGGTATTTTAGGAAGGCTTTTCCGCCTTAAGTGCTTTGATCTAAAATGGAAAAATCTTGTCACTATTCCAGAAATCACTTTTAGTGGTGCTTTTATTTTTATTTCTGCATTGTTCTTGTTTTCTCTATTTTCTCTTGTGCACTTAATGAAGTTCACTGAATTAGTTCAAAAATCTCTGAACCACACCTGAAAGTAGTTCCCATAATTGCTGGGTGAACTGAATGTGAATTAAGTTTGGTTTTAGGTAGAACTCTGAATGATTTCTAGTATAATTTTAAGTTCATAATAAAATAGTACCCTGAAGCCTCTTTCCACCTGCCTTGCCCCACCCTCCAGTCTCTGCTTCTCAATTTGTATTGTATTATTTTATGCACTGTGGCTTGCCGTTGTTTTATTGATTGTAGTTTCAAAATTATTTATTGTAATTGTTAAGAGTGGGTTTCTGTTTAATTTTTATATGCTGATAGTGTATTTAGTGTATTTTTCATCTTTGTTGGAAGCCGCCCAGAGTGGCTGGGGAAACCCAGCCAGATGGGTGGGGTACAAATAATAAATTATTATTATTATTATTAGTATTAGTATTAGTATTAGTATTAGTATTAGTATTAGTATTTAGTATTCCAATGATTGTTTAAAGTTACTTTATTTGATGTAGGTTGCTTATTTTAAAGCTATGTTTTATTATCACATTTTTGTATTGCATTAGATTGTTATAAGGTGTACATTCTTTGTGTCTTCAGCTTGTAAACTGCCTTGAGTATTGTAAGATAGAAAGATGGTATACAGTCATACCTCATGTTACATCCGCTTCATGTTACGTTCTTTCAGGATACGTTCCGTTGCGACCCGGAAGTACCGGAAAGGGTTACGTCCGGGTTTCGCTACTTGTGCATGCGCAGAAACGCAAAATGACGTCACGCGCATGCGCAGAAGCGGCAAATCATAACCCGCACATGCGCAGACGCGCTGCTGTGGGTTGCTTTCTTTTCATGTTGCAAATGAGCCTGTGAAACGGATTCTGTTTGCAACCAGAGGTACCACTGTACAAATTAAAAGTGATGATGATGATGATGAAGAAGAAGAAGAAGCACCCCATAGCATAATCGCCAGAGGGCCCAAAAATACTCTTGCAGTGCTACTCTCTGGACTCAGTCCTACCGTAGCACAGTACCCTAATTTCCATTCCACAGAGCCCCTAAAAGAGGAACCCTTCTCCAAACAGTCCATTGTAGCTCTGGAATGCTGAGTGCCACTTTTAATAGAAAGCCAGAAAACCAGGATGGGGTGAGGTGGAATGGAATATCCTGGGGGAAGGCTTGGTTGACTGGCTGACACCCCGACCAGAAGCACGCCTCTTAGGAGGTGAGGATGCATTGCAACATTTGTCGCTGATCTCATTTGCTCCTTTTAGCTCTGAATTAGCGGAGTTTGTGTTGCATAATTTTTTCTAAGCATCAGCTTTAAAATGTTCCATTTTAAAGTCAACAACCTTTCAAGTTGTTTGTACATTAGATACAAGAACAAGAAAAGAACTCTTACTGGGTCAAACCTTCCATTTATCTCTGCATTTTTATCGCCAACTGTGGTCGGTCAAATTGTATTCCTCCTTGCCAGCACCTCCTACTCTCCAGTTCAGGGGATGTGCAGAGCATGAAAATCCACTGCCCTAATCTGACTGAATGCCAATCGCATTCATATCTTCTGTCAGCCTGTCTAGTCCTTTCCCCTCTGCTCATTTATAGTGTTGCCTTTTGATGCTGTTAGTGAGGAAGAAAACCTTCAGACAAGCAGGCACTGTGTTAACCATTAGTCTCATTGTTGTACATTCCTTCTGTAGTTTGTTCATCACACAACAGCACAAAGGTGCGTATCACAACCATCTGGACTCCATTCTATCTGCATGGTAGTAAGATACCATTGGACGTGAAATGAAAAGCTCTGTGAGAAAAAGCATTTAAAAGCATACATTTGAGGACTGACTGTGGCTTTTGTTCTCCCAATAAGCCACAGAAGCATTCTTATGGCTGAGACTGCTGGTCCATCCAACCCTGTAATGCTTGCTCTAGCTGACAGCAGCTCTCCAAGATCTCAGGCAAAGATCTGACCCAGACCTTTGTTTTACCCAGAGCTGCTTGAGGTGTTGAAATATGTGCAAGTATGCCCCAGGGAAATTTATGCTTTGCATATTTTTTGCATGTCCCTTCAGGATTCCTGCAGTCCTGCTGGCTCAGTCCAGAACAGCAGTTAAATTGGTTGAAAGTAAGCTAAACAAAGCCATCTTTTGTTAAGAAAACAGTTGCAGCACTCCTCTATTCGCAATATTACATATGGCAATGAGGAAGAACAAAATTCACATGATTATCCATTGAACCTGAGCATGTGATCTACCACTGATGTTAGGGGGGGCATGTATTCTACTTTACAGGCGACAGTCCTCTCTTTGAAGGGCAGTCTGTTCCAATTCCTGTTTAAGATTTTCATAGTTACACCTTGACAGCAGACTGAGGGGAAACAGGTCACCTGGCCACAGTCTTCCTTGCAAGGAAATGTACCCCTTTTTAGTGATACATTTCCTCTTTTTTGGCAGTGAGTATATGGTGAACCTGGGATGTGGGTGGCGCTGTGGTCTAAACCACTGAACCTCTTTGGCTTGCCAATCAGAAGGTTGGTGGTTCGATTCCCTGCGACGGGGTGAGCTCCCATTGTTTGGTCCCTGTTCCTGCCAACCTAGCAGTTCAAAAGCACATCAAAGTGCAAGTAAATAAATAGGTACCGCTCCGGCAGGAAGGTAAACGACGTTTCCGTGCGCTACTCTGGTTTCACCAGAATCAGCTTAGTCATGCTGGCCACATGACCTGGAAGCTGTACGCCGGCTCCCTTGGCCTTTAAAGCAAGATGAGCGCCACAACCCCAGAGTTGTTCGTGACTGAACTTAATGGCCAGGGGTCCCTTTACCTTTTTATATGGTCACTTTTGTTGACTTCTGGGGCATTTGTTGTAGCATGGGTACAACCTTTGGGGCTTTTTTAGTTCAGAAAACAGGCAAGTAAGGGAGAACATGATTTATTTATTTTACTCATTTAGTAAATTTGTATGCCACCCATCATCTGTAGTTCTCAGGACAGTTCACAAGATAAAATTACAGGGGGGGCACAAAATGCATAATAATAAAAAAGAACAAACCAATAACCTCCCCCCAAATGGGAAGAGGCAGTTTTCCATGGTGTGGAGGAAGTGGTTAAGTGAGGTATGTTTTTTCACCTTCTTTTATAATTTTAGAATGAGGGGAAGCCAGTGTGGTGCAGTGGTTAAGAGCGGTGGACTCGTAATCTGGTGAACCGGGTTCGCTTCCCCGCTCCTCCACATGCAGCTGCTGGGTGACGTTGGGCCAGTCACACTGCTTTGAAGTCTCTCAGCCCCACTCACCTCACAGAGTGTTTGTTGTGGTGGAGGAAGGAAAATGAGATTGTTAACTGCTTTGAGACTCCTTCGGGTAGTGATAAAGCGAGATATCAAATCCAAACTCCTTTTCTTATCCAACGAAGCTTCACGTTGAGAGAATCAAGATGAAGGGAAGCATTTCTTCATACATCACATACTTAAATGATCAGATTTGCTTTCCCGAGCTGCTATGATGGCTACCAACTTAGGCAGCTTCAAAAGGAGGCTGAGGCTTTCAGTGGCTTCTGGTCAATGGTAGCTGTATACGTTCTCCAGTATCAGAGCCAGTATGTCTCTGAAGATGAGTTGGTGGGGGCCACCAGTGGAGAGAGCCCTTGTGCTCCTGTGCTGCTTACAGACTTCCCACAGGGATCTGGTTGGCCCCTGTGAGAACAGGATGCTGGACTCAGTTGATCTTTGGTGTGGTCCAGCAGGGCTCCTCCTCTTCTGAGCTTCTTCTGTCCGTCAGGGGGTTTTGTCCTTTCCCTGCTCAGCTATGAAGCTAACTGGGTGGCCTTCAGTAAGCTACTGTATCTCCGTGTAACTTTCTTCTCAGATATTTTGAGGGTGGTCAATAGGACAAGACTTGTAAAACATGTTATATTCTGGAAGAATGCTAAGGAAGTTCTGAAAAATACACTTCTGTAAAGTTACTGTCTTTTTGGCAATAGTTTACCAGATTGCCGTATGTTGCCAGTAAATAAAACTTCAGTGGATAACCACTGTCCCATACAATGCATACAAACACTTATTAATTGCATCCTAATTAAGTCCCTAACACACATATTGGGAAACATACTGGCCAATTAGTTAAACAAAGTTGCCTTGGCCAAGTTGTCAGTATTTGGCAGGTTGTTGACATTTCAATCAACACGTGCATCAAAAAAGAAGCAGGATATAATAAAAATATCTCTTGCTTTTCATAGAATAACTCTGATTCACTCAGGCCTGAGAGCGTGCAGAGCCAGGCCCCACTTTTAGATTTCCCCTTTCCTCCAACACTGAGTTCACTACTTCTAACTTGCTAATTCAAAACGTGTACAATAGGAGGGATGTGAAGGTAGATTTGAAAGTTGGAACTCCTATTCAGATATTTCCCCCCTTTAATGTCATGCATAGAGTGTGTAGGAATATGAGTGGAAACCACCCAGCATGGATACATTAAGAAAAAACATGCATCATAAATTATCCCTGATACATATGCCCTTTTGCCCCATTTCCACTATGGCTCAAAGGAAGAGATCAAGCAAGGGACCTTTTTCAGGTAGTCGATACATGAGCAAAATTTTTCTTGGGTAGGGTGTATTTTCTATATCATTTGATTGTTGATTGTATGGAATTATGCTTTTATTATGGGCTAATCCCATAGTGCTAACCATGTCCATGCAGAACTAATTGCTATTAGGTTCAGTGGGCTTTAGTCTCAGATAAGTGAGGGTTAGGATTTTATTTATTTAGAGTATTTTAATATTTTAATATTATTTAATTTTAATATTATATACCACAATCCCCTCCCTCTTTAACTATCTGCATAAACCTGGTGGCATAGAAAGGTTTTCAGCAAATGTTTAAGAATTAATACTGAAGACACCTGCTGGATCTCTATTAAAAGAGCATTCCACAAGACCAGATCGATGACAGAGAAAGGTAGGTTTTGTGTTGAGGTCAGATAAGCCTTCCCAACTTGGGGGACAACCTAAGATGCTTCTACAGAAGGCATTCTCAACTGTGGGTACTCAGAGGCTGTTGGACTACAACTCCCATCATCCCAGCTAGCAGGACCAGTTGTCAGGGATGATGGGATTTGTAGTCCAACAATATCCAGGAACCCAAGGTTGAAAAAGGCTTTTCTACAGAATATCTCAGTGATTAAGCAGCTGGGGAGGGTGGGATATAAATAAAAACTGGGAGTGGCCGCCAGGACCACATAACACCGGTTCTGAGAGATCTGCATTGGCTCCCAGTACGTTTCCGAGCACGATTCAAAGTGTTGGTGCTGACCTTTAAAGCCCTAAACGGCCTCGGTCCTGTATACCTGAAGGAGCGTCTCCACCCCCATCGTTCAGCCCGGACACTGAGATCCAGCGCCGAGGGCCTTCTGGCGGTTCCCTCATTGCGAGAAGTGAGGCTACAGGGAACCAGACAGAGGGCCTTCTCGGTAGTGGCGCCCGCCCTGTGGAACGCCCTCCCATCAGATGTCAAAGAGATAAAGAATTACCTGACGTTCAGAAGACATCTTAAGGCAGCCCTGTTCAGGGATGTTTTTAATATGTAATGCTGTATTGTTTTTAATACTGATTGGGAGCCGCCCAGAGTGGCTGGGGAAACTCAGCCAGATGGGCGGGGTATAAATAATAAATTATTATTATTATTATTATTATTATTATTATTATTATTATTATTGAAGGGCCCAGATTCTCCCTAAGGTATTCTGGTCTTAATTGTTCAAAACTTTTTATATTGATGCAATAACTTTGAAATTGGTTTGGTAACAGAGGGGCAGCCAGTACAGATTGCAGCCAAAGTGTAGTTTTTAATTACTTCGAATTTGTGAAGGTGATTGTAGTAGGGTTTTTTTAAAATAATAATAATAATAATAATCTGTTTTTATGCCTTACACTGTTAAATTTTTACTCTGCACACCACCTTGAAATGGTTACTAACCAGAAAGCTAGGCGTCATTGCTGAAGTGCCACTTTCAACACCTGCCCACTTGAGTGGGTGGATGAGTAAATGTAGCAACAATGTGAGAAGCAGCATAAACAAGTCAGGAGTTAGGAGTGAGCCTTCTGGGGCTTTTTCAGCTGGTTGAGAATGTGACCCTTTAGTGCTGGCCCTGCTTGGGCAGGGAGCCACATAGTGAAGACATCTGCACCATATATTTAAATTACTCTTATATCATTTTAACAGTCATGACTCCCCCCACCCCCAAGTATCCTGCAAAATGTAGTTTGTTAAGGGTGCTGACCCCACACGGCTACAGTTTTCAACAGCCACCATTGTTGCAAATACAGAACTTTTTTAGGGGGGGAGGGATGGTCCAGTAGGAAAATGCCATAGGAATTGTCAACTTCCTTTTCCTGTATATGCCAGTTCCAATCTGGATTGGTGGGTGGGCACAGCTGCTACAGTGGTGCCCCGCAAGACGAATGCCTCGCAAGACGAAAAACCCACTAGATGAAAGGGTTTTCCGTTTTTCAAGGCGCTTCGCAAGACGAATTTCCCTATGGGCTTGCTTCGCAAGACGAAAACGTCTTGCTAGTCTTGCAATTTTTTTCGCTTTTTTCTCCCTTTTTCTAAGCCACTAAGCCGCTAATAGCGCTAATCTGCTAAGCCGCTAATAGGGTTGCTTCGCAAGACGAAAAAACCGCAAGACGAAGAGACTCGCGGAACGGATTCTTTTCGTCTTGTGAGGCACCACTGTACTTCTAAACAAGCATGGGAAAGTAACTGTACAACAGGGATGAGGAGCTTCAGGTCTGGGGGCTCCATGCAGCCCTTTGAGCATCTCTGTGTGGCCACGAGACTCTGCATGGGGCTTTGTACCCTCCTTGCTTGGGTAGAATGTCTCCTTGAGCCCTGATAATGCTCCTGAATTTCTTGGGTGCCATGGGAGTATGAAGAAACTATCCCACTGTACAAAAGTAAAATTTGCATTTATTCCTCTGCCCATTTTTGCCACTGGTCCTGCCTGCCATTTGCCCAGAAGGCTGAAAGAGAACCCAGCGCCCCGTTGTAATAAATTCCGCAATCGAGCCACATATAAAAGTGAAAATGTGATCACTTCTTCAACGTTAGCTGTCAACACAATATTTTGGACGATTGATTCTTGTTCTATTCACAAGGGCAGTGCAATGTGTCAACCTGCAAGCCTTATTATGGCAACACGATATCAGTGGCAACCAAGAAATACACACCACCCATTTAAATATTCACATTTAAATGCCCTCGGAACCACCATTCTCCATGTGTTACAATTCACCATGCGGGGTCACTGAAATTTTGAAATAGAATGATGAATGACAAGCGGATAATAATGAATATCAGGCTGCTGGTCTGCGTGTGTGTGAATAATCTGTTAACAGCACCTTCAGGATATGTCAACCTTTTCATAAATAAATCAGCAGTCACACAAGTGGTCACAAATGATTAAACATATGTTGCTACAATGACAAAGAACATCTTAATGAGGGCATTTTGTGGCCTGGTCTTCAAATAATACGGGTAATATAATGAGGTGACTGCGAGCCAGAAAAGAAGGGAGTAGAGGACCTTTTCACTGGCTCAGAAATGTGTCATGTTAAACTGGAAGTTGCTACAGTGCAAATATATGATTCATGATTTAGAACCAGTATGCTCTGACACTCTGCTAAAGATCTATTCAAATATCCTTTCCAACAGCTGGGGAAAATCCTCTTTTCCCTTAAGATATTGGCACTGTTTTGAGAGCATGATAAGTCATGGTGGGGCTTCAGGTTTGTGTGCTGCCCCTACCATCCCATAAAGAAGTGTTTTAGATATTTTTGCTTCTGCTTTTGATTAACTAAGCTTGTTGTGTTATCCAAACCTGGCAAACTGTGGTTTCCAAGCACAATTCAAAGTGTTGGTGCTGTCCTTTAAAGCCCTAAATGGCCTTGGTCCAGTATTCCTGAAGGAGCATCTCCCCCCACATCATTCTGCCCGGACACCGAGATCCAGCGCCAAGTGCCTTCTGGTGGTTCCCTCACTGCAAGAAGTGAGGTGACAGGGAACCAGGCAGAGGGCCTTCTTGGTAGTGGTGCTCGCCCTGTGGAAAGCCCTCCCACCAGATGTCAAGGAAATAAACAACTACCTGACTTTAGAAAACAGCTGAAGGCAGCCCTGTTTGGGGAAGTTTTTAATGTTTGATGTTTTATCGCTTTTTTTATTATTATTAATATTCTGTTAGGAGCCAACCAGAGTGGCTGGGAAAATATGGTAGTAGTAGTAATAATAATAATAATAATAATAATAATAATAATAATAATAGATGTTGCAATTCAGATCACAGTGTCCAATGCCATGGAACTTTCCTAGAAACAGCAAGCAGTGCAGAATGCGGTCCTGGCCAGCATATTACAGCCCTGCTCAAAGATCTGTGCTGGCTGCTGATTTTACTATTTCACTGTTGGCATCCCTTGACATCTTAGGACCACTTTACTTGAGGGATTGTGTTGCCCCATATATGGCTGCTTGACCACTTCAATCTGTGGACCTTGCACTTCAGCAGGTGTCATACAATGCTCATTCCATATCTGTGAAGAATTTCTCTTGTAGTGTAGCAGCGTTTTTGCTTTGGAATTCCCTGCACGTGGACATTCAGCAGACACCTTCATTATACAGTCCTACCTCGGGTTACAGACGCTTCATGTTGCGTGTTTTCGGGTTGCGCACCACGCTGAACCCGGAAGTACCGGAATGGGTTACTCCGGGTTTTGGCGCTCACGCATGTGCAGAAGCGCTGAATCGTGACCTGCGCGTGTGCAGATGCGGCACTGCGGGTTGTGTACGCTGCGGGTTGCGAGCATGCCTCCCACACAGATCACATTTGCAACCCGAGCGTCCACTGTACTGTTTTAGATCCCCACTAAAACCTTCTTTTAATTGCAAGAAGTTCATCCAGATATAAAGTTTCGTTGTGTATACTCATCAGGAAACTCTGCTAATTTTATCTGTATATCTTAATATACCACTTTATGTACCTAAGAAGGTTTTTTTTTAATCAAATAGTGTATAAAAATTATTAAATAGATGAGGCATTTCCATTTACATGTTTCAAAAAGTAAAGGTATTGAATGTACATGCCTCACAGTGAAGGGGGTGGGAATCAGCTTGTCAGAACTGATAAATATACATGGTTTGATGGTGAAGGGTGGGTGGCACAAGTCAGGGATTTGTGGATCTGACCTGATTCTGAGAAGTTAGTATTCTGGGGACTCTTTTGTCTACTCTCAAAATTCCACATATATTTTGCTTGCTGGTGAGCCTCAATTTTTGCATGTGGCAAACTGGCAACAGATGAATAATTCCTCCTTTGATAAATAACGCCAGTCTTACTGGGACTCCTTTTTTAGAGAAGTTAGAAGGTTGAAAATATGCCCATCATTCCACAAAAGTTCCACTGGATTACAGACCAAAACATTTGCTTCACGTTTTGCTTTTAAGCGAAATTTCAGCGGCAGCTCCTGTGTAGCAAATGGTTTAACCAGACACTGCAAGCGAAAAAGATTATCACTGTCTAGGATGGTTGGTATTGGTCTGTAACAGATTGGCTAGGTCCATCAGTGCTTCTGTCTTTGAAGTGAATCCACAGGTGCAGACACACCAATTTAAAGCGCATTTTCAGCACATTTCCCCCTGAAAGAATCCCAAGAACTGTAGTTTGTCAAGAGTGCTGGGCTTTCTAGCTCTGTGAGGAGTTTACTACAGTTCTCAGGGTTCTTGGGGTGTGCTTGAAATATATTGTATGTAGTATGTAGGCAGCCCATATCTCTATGTACCATATTTTTCGCTCTATAGGACGTACTTTTTCCCCTCCAAAAATTAAGGGGAAATGTGTGTGCGTCTTATGGAGCAAATGCAGGCTTCAGCGAAAGCAACGCGAAGCCTCCGAAGTGCAGCAGGAGCGCTCCCTCCGCGCTCCGGAGGCTTTGCGTTTCTTTCGCTGAAGCCTGGAGAGCGAGAGGGGTCGGTGCGCACCGATCCCTCTCGCTCTCCAGGCTTCAGGGATAGCTGCCTGAACCCTTTGAAGCGCAGCGCCAGTTCCCGCTGCGCTCCAAAGGCTTCAGGTGGCTATCCCTGAAGCCTTTGAAGCGCAGCGGGACCTCATGCTGCGCTCCAAAGGCTTTGGGTTCCTTTTGCTGAAGCTGGGAGAGCAAGACTCCCCTGGCTTCAGCAGAGAGGGAGAGCTCCGCAGTACCCCTTCAGCAAAGCGGGAGGAGAAATGGAAGGGGCTCTGTTTCTCCTGCTGCTTCGCTGAAGGGGCACTGAGCAGACAGGGGAGGAATTATTTTTTCATGTTCTCCCCCTCTAAAACAAGGTGCGTCCTATAGAGTGAAAAATACGGTAAGTACAGTTTTGCTTTGATGATCAAGCTGCCTTTTAAAATGCAAAAGCCAGGGCTCACATTCATGGCAGTCTTTTTTCAAGGACCTCTTCCCCTCTGCCTACTTCCATATTGTTTTCTTCCTCATTTTTTGCTTTAGAAAGGAATGAAATATTTGAAAATACAATCACACACATGGAAGGAAGAAACAACAACACCTGAAGGTCAGGGCAAATAGCTGCCATCTGGCAATCTCGGTGCAGCATAGCAGTGGAAGACGTTTTAAAAGAAAACAGCTCATTTCACTTACTAATGATTTCCCTCATGTGTATAATTATGGCATTTAAAATGTCCTTAATATTTGCCAGTTTTCAGTGACTTACTGGTAATTTTACTCAAGGAAGCTATCAAAAGACCCAGTAAAGGGCAGGGAGCCATGAATAAACTATGAAAATTCCTTTGAGCATTCCTTTAAATTTTAAAAAAACCACACACACACATGAATCTGTCAGCCTATATATTTTTTTTAAGAAAAGCATAAAACTATGAGCAGTTCAGTGCAGATGTCAGCATGTTGTCTCAGAGCTGCTTATTGTATAGAAGAATTGGATGTCTGCATATGAAATATATATATAAAAAATTAAAAATGTCCAGTAGCACCTTAGAGACCAACTAAGTTTGTTCTTGGTATGAGCTTTTGTGTGCATGCACACTTCTTCAGATGCATATGACACTGGTGCCCTCACAAATACATAATGGAGCAGTCAATGGGGGCCTTAACTTCACTGTAATGATATGGTTCAGTAGCAGACATTTGGGCTGAAAGCTTATGGCCCTGGGCTAAAGGATACACTGGATCTCCCCCTCCAAGGTCAGAGAGGGAGATCTGAAATGGGATTTCCCTCCTGGCTGCCGTGGCAACTTCCAGACCTGTGCAACTCTCATGTTGATAGGGCTGAAGAGGGAGTATGTCAGGGGCAGTTTGAGGGGGGGGGGTGTTTCTCAGAGGAGGATCCTTCAGATCAGAATCTTCCTGGTTCCCTGACACGCCTCAGTCCCATGGGAAATTTATGCTGCCAGGCTTGGAGCCAGCGTCCAGCCCTTATATTTCCCTCCCATTGTTCCCAATGCGAGGGAAAGAACAAGAACAATCAAAGATTACAAACGCAGAAAAACGGGCCCCACCCTCACTTCCGTGCTCTGGCAAGTGAGCAGCACAACTTTGGATCAGGTTGTTAAGCTGCCTGCAGATTTCTCACTCCTCACTTTTTAGGATTGCACTGTTAAGAGTGAAATTTTCAATATGCTTATTCAGAAGGAAGTGCCCAATGGACACAAGAAGACTTCCTTCCAGGGCCAGGGTCAAGAAGTGAGAAGGGCACCTGCCTTTGGGCAGCAGCCCAGCAGTTTGCTGAGAACAGATTTAGGAAACTTACTCATACATGTGTCAGCCAGGCAGGATGGACTATGTTATAGGTACACTGAGGCAAACAATGTTGTGTGTCATCATAATCACACATTGGGTCAGATCCAGACCAAGTTAGCTGCACTTAGTTCCCATTAAAATCAATGATGCTTAAGGCATGAAAATGTATTTCAGTGTGAACCAAGTTCAGCTAAGCTCCCATCTGCAATATTCAGTAACTTTAAAGTAGTAAGTATCACACCACTTTAAACAATCATTGCTTCCCCCCAAGAATCCTGGGAACTCTAGTTTACAGTCATACCTCGGGTTGAAGTAGCTTCAGGATGAATATTTTCAGGTTGCGCTCCGCGGTGACCCGGAAGTAACGGAGTGCATTACTTCCGGGTTTCGCCACTTGTGCATGCGCAGATGCTCAAAATGACGTCACACGCAGGCGCAGAAGCGACAAAACACAGCACATGCAGATGCATCTTACGTTAGCTTCAGGATGCGAATGGGGCTCCGGAATGGATCCCATTCACATCCAGAGGTACCACTGTATTATGCATTCAAGATTTGCCAAGAGACGCTTATTCTCCTTACAGAGCTACAATTCCCATTGTGGTTTAATAGTCAACCCTTCTTCCCAGGGAACTCTGGGAATTGAAGCTCTGTGAGGGGAATAGGGAATCTATTACAAACTACAGCTCCCAGGATGCTTTGGGGAAAGCCATGCCTCTTTAAAGTTGTACAGTGGTGCCTCGCAAGATGAAAATAATCCGTTCCGTGAGTCTCTTCATCTAGTGGTTTTTTCGTCTTGCGAAGCAACCCTATTAGCGGCTTAGCGGATTAGTGCTATTAGCGGCTTAGCGGCTTAGTGGCTATTAAAGGCTTAGTGGCTTAGCGGCTAAAAGGCTATTAGTGGCTTAGCGGCTTAGAAAAAGGGGGGAAATGAAAAAAATTGCAAGACTCGCAAGACGAAAACGCAAGACGAAGCAAGCCCATAGGGAAATTCGTCTTGCGAAGCGCATCCAAAAACGGAAAACCCTTTCATCTAGCGGGTTTTTCGTCTTGCAAGGTATTCATCTTGTGGGGCACCACTGTACTGCCTTAAATTTATGGTGCAGATATGGCCTATCTTACAGCATGAGCCACCTAACCATGACTACTCAGAAGTAAGTCTTACTGAAGTCAGTAGGGCTTACTCCCAGCCAAGAATTGCATCCTTAGCCTGGATTGAATTCATTTCAGAAATATATTCAACTAATTAATTTAATAGATTTATAAACTGCTTCACAGCCAGAAGCCACTGGTGGTTTATTATTAATTAGATTTGTTAGTTGCTTTATTTTGCCCAGGGCAACCCAAAGTGATTTACAAAGAGACAGACAATAAACTCTACAAAAATACATTAAAACCAAGAGAAGAGAGAAATACATTTTTAAAAAAACCAATCCACTTTTAAAAGGCCACAGATAGTTAAAGGCCAAAGGCCTGGTTATAGCAGAAAGTTTTTCCTGGCACCTAAATATACCTAGTGATGGCACCAGGCAAGCCTCTCTAGGGAGAGCATTCCACAAATGGGGAGTGAAAGTCCCATTCTTGTGTTGCCAGATCTCTCAAGTGATTCGTGCAAGGTCTGGGTCAGTTCAAATAGAGAAAGGTGGTCTTTGAAGTATTGCAGTCCTGAGTCATCTAAGGTCAAAACCGGCACTTGGAATTGGTCCCAGAAACTAATTGACAGCCCCACATATAATGTGTTGCAGAGAATACAGGCAACTGAAGAACCAAGGCACTAAATGTGCATAGCAAGAAGCTGCATGTTTCTCGTGGTTTCTCCATCAATGCCACTGACAGGCTGGACCCAGAATTCATATTAACAGCAGGTTGATTGACCAGGATCCAATCAAAAAGAAAAAAGCCATCACCAAGGGGGGGAGGCAACCTGTAGATTTTCCCCACCTTCTTTCGTGGGCAGGAAAATAATATCTATATTTCGGGAGCTAATGCACTATACATGGCCCAGTATACCTGAAGGAGCATCTCCACCCCCATCGTTCTACCCAGACACTGAGGTCTAGCACCGAGGACCTTCTGGCGGTTCCCTCTCTGCAAGAAGCAAAGCTACAGGGAACCAGGCAGAGGGCCTTCTCAGTAGTGGCGCCCGCCCTGTGAAACGCCCTCCCATCAGATGTCAAAGAGATAAATCTGACATTTAGAAGACATCTGAACTTCAGGGAAGTTTTTAATGTGTGACATTTTAATGTATTTTTAATCTTTGTTGCAAGCTGTCCAGAGTGGCTGGGGAAGTCCAGCCAGATGGGCGGGGTACAAATAATAAATTATTATTATTATTACAACAGATGTGATAGTTTCAGACCGAGTTTTTCGTTGTTTATTTTTAAAAGTTGACTTATAACATGTTGCAGTAATCTAACCTAGAGGTTACCAGAGCATAGGCAACAGAAATTAGGCTACCTAAACAACAAGACAATATATATGTTTGTGTGTATATATTGGATCAGTGTAAATAGCTTGGGGGGGGTGCAGCGAAACACAGTAAATATGTGAAATCTGGAAGGCCAGAAACCTTCTTTTCCCCTACTCACCCTATTTTCTTTCATTTCTAAATTGGTTCTCTAAATGGCTGAAAGGAAGGAGCAGACCAATTCCAATGGGAACAGCGGGAACCATGATAGTGGAAATAAGAATTCACCAGCATAGTATTTATTTCTTTCCCATGGAGCAATTCCTTTTGTAGTTATTGTACCAAAGATAGAGAGAAACTTTCTATGTTATACTGCAGACCAAGCAGGTATGCTTGTGTTGAGTCAACATAATTTTGTTTGGGCAACACTGGTTTATAGCCCCAACAGCCAGACCTTAGGAAAAGCATTGCCAGGTCTCACACTGCATCCTTAGAGGTCAAATATACCTTTGTGGAACCAAAACATATCAAAAGAAATACAATTGAGAATTCCCCTGACGGGGACAGGATTTTGGGCGTTTCCTTGCACCAGACATGTTTTTATACAATAATGTTTGCCCATAAAATGGGTTGCTGAAAAGTTACAGATGAGCAATTGTTTTCAGGGCGGGTAGCATGAATTACCACTCTCTTGCCAAATGAGTGTACATTTCACACAAACTGTAAAAACCGAATGACATGTAGGGTGAAGTCCAAGGTTGAAAGATAAAGAGCATCACACTGTTGGTTTTACAACTTGTGACAAAAGAACTGTGTGTTGGTTTAAGACCAATAAAGCACAATAATATTCATCATCTATAAAAAGAAAATAAGGAAGAGTTCTGCCAGGACTGTCATCACAGGATTCTAGAAATAAAATGTGGTTGTTGTTTTTAAAAAAGCTGTAGCTGAGCCAAAAAGAAAGGGGGAGGGGAAAGATTCCTAACGTATACAGAAGATAACTCTATCGAAGAATGCAACACAGGTACATCCAAACCAAAATTTTAAATCACTATTAACAGTCACAGAGAATCCTGGAAACTGAAGTTTATCGAGGGTGCTGGCCTCACAGGATTCTCTGTGACTATTAAAGTGGTACGATAGCGCTTTGAATGCAGGTATGGATGGGACGAGGCACAATCGCAACATGTACCTATGGGACCGCCTCTCCTGGTATGTGGACCTTAAGGTCCACAAATGATACCATTTTGGAGATCCCAGGTCACAAGGTGGTTAGATTGGTTTCAACTAGGGCCAGGGCCTTTTCAGTACTGGCCCCAATTTGGTGGAATGCTCTGTCACAAGAGACCAGGGCCCTGTGGGACTTGACATCTTTCCGCAGGGCCTGCAAGATAGAGCTGTTCCGTCTGGCCTTTGGTTTGGACTCAGTCTGACCCTTATGTTTCCCTCCCCTTATGGTTTTGATCTATGGGCTACTTTTAAAATGAGGCTGCATTTTAAATTGCATTTTAACCTGTATTTTAAATTGGTTTTTCCCCCTATTATGTTTTTATTGTAATTTTACTGGTGTTAGCTGCCCTGAGCCCAGCTCTGGCTGGGGAGGGCGGGGTATAAATTATTATTATTATTATTATTATTATTATTATTATTATTATTATTATTATGTGAAGGAGCAGCTCTGCCCCAACATTATGCATGATGGGTAGCCCCTCCACCAGAGTGGGACATGCTGCCCTGTCCCTCTGGTCTGGACATGGTCACCAGCTCCATCCCTGGGTCTGATAGGAGGGGGTCACTTTGGGGAGGGACTGCTCTTTATCAAGGGCAAGACAGCAATGGGCTGGAATTTAAGATGTTACTTTTCCCCTACTCCCTCTCATTCATTTTTCCTCGTGTATTAGGTCTTTTTAGATTGTGAGCCGAAGGCAGTGATCACCACTGAACATTTTTTTGGTAATCTACTCTGAGAGCCTTTTTGGCTAATGGTTGAGGTATAAATATTGTAAAATGAATGAATAATAGCAGATGGGGGAGGATTCTCAACCCTCCCCCTGCCTGCTAGTCTACCTCTTTAACTGATCCCAGCCACACATTAGGATTATGAAGGAAACACAGTTTCCACCATTATGTCTATTTCCTCAGTTGAAGGGTGTTATGGTATTAAAGCACAAATGGATGACCACTTGAAATAGTAATTTTATTTTATTGTTTTTTTATTGTCTGTAAGCTACCTTCAGTTTTTTCCCCATAGGAAAAGGTGCATATAGCATCTAATATAAATAAATATGCGTGCATAAATTTAGTTTGTTTCATTCGAGCCACAATTAAATCAGTGACCGTGCAATGGGGTTGACTAGTATCATGCTGGGAAAATAGAAGACAGGAATTAACGGTGCCCCAATACTTTTTCTAGCGCTGGTCCCACCAGGGCTGGGGATGTATTTGGGTTCTCCTTTATGCAGAAAAATGTCATGGGCCGGCACTGATTAAATCACTAAAAAATGGAAGTCAAATGAGTCAGGAGGAATTAAAAACGCCTACACTGCCAAGACTTTACATCAGCCGTGCAGATGCCAAGCGAGCTCTAAAACCTTCATCAGCCACACTGAGGAACTTAGGAAAGGGCTATTTTTGAAGTTGCTGTTTTCCCTCCCAACTGGGGGTATGTGGAGAAAGGTTGTTTCCAGCACCTCACCCCTCCAAATTTCTGAAATTCTTGCCCATCGCTATTTCTTGGTACAATTGGGCATTATTTATTTGTGTCCGTTAGCCTGCTTGAATATATGCAATATTGATTGGTTTTGCTTCTTAGAAGTAGGGTCTGGGTCTAGTTGCCAGGTTAATTTTGCCCAGTATAGCATCGCTCCAGGGCACTGGGCGAAATTAAAATGGTGGCGACACCTGCTCAGCACCATTGGACGCATCCAGAGTGAGAAGGAAAGTGCTGACCTGGGCACCAACTCCTGGAAGCCCAACCCTTTCAGGCACCCACAATATTTGGGGGGTGGACCCCTCAATTTTCCAAAAAAATCAGGGCCAAATGCGGAGCTAAGCATAGCACAGTGCAGCTTCAGTGGCCAGCTCCTTCTCCTGCCATGGAGGGGAAGGAGGAAGCAGCCCCTGGGCACCCCCCCCCCATCTCCCTCACAAGCTGGTGCCTCTGGTGGCGACCCTCTGGGCACTAGCCTGTTGATCCCTTCAAACCTGGCTATCCTTGGTCATGCAAGAAGATGGCTATAGGGGGATGCAGCAGCTAGGGTGTGCCGCAAGCCCAGTCCCATGCTGCTTTTGTCAGCAGTGCGCTGGGCTCTTGGAGTGTCTGGGTATGCGTGCCACCTTGAGCGCCGTGCCCAGCCTGCTGCCCCCAAATCTAAGTGCTGTCAGTGGCAACCTACCTGGTCCACATACCCTGAGCTACGCCACTGGTTGTACAATGACAAGAGTCATTATAATGGCATAGGAAGAGGCTACAAGGAAGCAATTCTTGTACCTGGAGGTTTTTAAGCAGAGGTTGGGTGGCCATCTGTTATGGATGCTTTAGCTGAGATTCCTTACAAGTCTATGATCCTATGCTATGACACAGCCGAGGCCATCTGGTTTACCTAAGTCAGGGGTGAACTTGTGGCCTCCAGATGCTGTTAGACTCCAGCTCCCATCTGCCCCAGCAATCATGGCCATTGTGTGCAGTCCAGCAACAACTGGAGGGCCAGCAGCCAGTGGCGTCACAACGGGGGGGGGCACTCCCAGTTCCACGTCTGCGGGGGTGACAAGAAGATGC
Source organism: Podarcis erhardii (assembly GCF_964252035.2). NCBI lineage: Eukaryota > Metazoa > Chordata > Lepidosauria > Squamata > Lacertidae > Podarcis > Podarcis erhardii. The sequence goes on along the minus strand of NC_138501.1, from coordinate 5,927,683 downwards.
CCCGCTGCCGCAGCACGAGCAGCCATCATGGAGGATCCTCCATTCGCTGCTGCAGCCGCGAGCAGAGGATCCTGGGACCGTATGTACAGCGCTGGAGCAGCGGCGCCGGCAAACCACTATGTGCAGAGCATGTCCGGCCTCGCTATGTCCGGCACATGCGTCATATGTAGCAATACCGCACATGCGCGCTACATAGCGACGCCCCACCCCGGGTGTCGCCCCTGCCAGCAGCTCCCCATTCTGGCTCAAGCTGGTGTTTAGAAAGATGTGGCGTTTGTCCACACTACTCCATGTTTCTCATGTACCAGTGACTTTGTGCTGCTATTCCTACCTATCCTCCAACTTGGCGCACTCAAGATGTGGTGGACTATAGCCTCATTCTCCCCCCCCCCCATTTTTTAATTGAATTTATATTCTGCCCTATACCCTTCAGCCCCAGCCTTGCATGGGAATGGGATTCCAGCAACATCTGGAGGGCACCCTGTTGGTTAACCTTGGTCGTCCACAACATAGGCTGTGGGAATCAGTGATGGTTGGGCCTTTCACATAGCTGGTGTAGCTCTGGAATAGTGGGGTGGGGTTTTTTGTTTTGTTTTTTACAAGATACTTGAATTTCACACATTGATGGCTTTCTACGCTTCTGGTTTACCACTAAGTTGCTGAAGTGAGAGGACAGGAAGTTGTCTGGACGTGCCTTAACTTTGTGGTAAAGGCTCAGCATGCAAGACCTGGGAGCAGTGGGGAGGGGGCGAGTTGCAGGAAAAAGGAGCCTGACAGCATGAATTCATTCTGTTCAGTTTGTGGTCTAAAGCCAGACATGCTTGTTTCAACCCCATTTGTTTCACAGAAACCACAAACAGTCCATTTATGGCCACTGCAAATCATATGCATTTTCTCTCCACACAAAGCACGTTTTTGTGCTTTTCCGCATATGTGAAATTCTACACACAGTTTGCAGATTCTTCCCCCCCCCCCCCGGAGGAATGTGTTTTGCCAGTAGAAAATGCATCACACTTTAAGTGTCACTTACCCTCATATCACTTACACACACACACACAGTGCTTACTCTCATTTTCCTACTCATATTGAAATACTGCCCTTCAATGAGGCCAAACTTAGATTCACAAAATATTTAGGGGTATGCGTACCCCTGCGTCCCCCCATAAAAAAGCACTGTATACATACACCATATCGTTATTGCAGTATGCATATTTCTATATGTGTTCTATTAAAAAACAATCTGTACTTCCCTCCATCATTGGTTCTAGAGTGGTGTACAGCATATTAATATATATATAAGACCAGTGTTTCCCAACCTTTTTTGGGCAAAGGCACACTTGTTTCATGAAAAAAATCTCGAGGCACACCACCATTAGAAAATGTTTAAAAAATTAACTCTGTGCCTATATTGACTATATATAAAGTAACTCTCTTTAATAGGCATCAAATAAACACAAAGAAAGTACCGTATTTTTCGCCCCATAGGACGCACTTTTTCCCCTCCAAAAATAAAGGGGAAATGTGTGTGCGTCCTATGGGGCGAATGCAGGCTTTCGCTGAAGCCTGGAGAGCAAGAGGCATCAGTGCGCACTGACCCCTCTTGCTCTCCAGGCTTCAGGAAGCTGTCCGCAAGCCTTGCGCGCCCGGCAGGAGCTCCCGCCCAGCGCGCAAGGCTTGGGGCGGCAGCCTGTTGCCCGAAGCACAGGGAGCCCTCCGGAGGGCTCCCTGTGCTTCGGGCGAGTGTCTGCAAGGCTTGCGCGCCCGGCGGGAGCTCCCGCCAGGCGCGCAAGGCTTGGGGCGGCAGCCTGTTGCCCGAAGCACAGGGAGCCCTCCGGAGGGCTCCCCGTGCTTCGGGCGAGTGTCTGCAAGCCTTGCGCGCCCGGCAGGAGCTCCCGCTGGGCGCGCAAAGCTTGAGGCGGCAGCCTGTTGCCCGAAGCACAGGGAGCCCTCCGGAGGGCTCCCCGTGCTTCGGGCGAGTGTTTGCAAGCCTTGCGCGCCCGGCAGGAGCTCCCGCTGGGCGCGCAAGGCTTGAGGCAGCAGCCTGTTGCCCGAAGCACAGGGAGCCCTCCGGAGGGCTCCCCGTGCTTCGGGCGAGTGTCTGCAAGCCTTGCGCGCCCGGCAGGAGCTCCCGCTGGGCGCGCGAGGCTTGGGGCGGCGGCACGGGGCGGCCGGCCGAAGCGAGCGGCGATGGGATTTGGGAGGGAGCTCGCTCGCTGCCCCGTGTGTGCTCGCCGCCGCCCCACCTCTCGCCGCCGGACTCGCCCGCCTCCCTCCCACGGCACACCAGGCAACGTCTTGCGGCACACTAGTGTGCCGCGGAACACCGGTTGGGAAACACTGTATAAGACAATCAGCAATAACAAACAGCATAAAACAAAGGCAGCAACAGCAGGAGGCAAACATCACAAAGGACTTTAAATATTTTAAAGGCCTGGGAGCAAAGAAGAGTCTTTGCCAGATGCCTAAAAGTTAAGATAGATGCCAGGCACACTTCCCTGAGGAGGAACTTCCACAGATGGCAAGCCACAGCCCTCTCCCTGGTCTCCACCTGCCTTACCTCTGATGGTGCCAACAGAACGCGTCAGCAGTATGCACAGCCAGGTTGATGTGGGAGCAGGTGATCCCCTAAAGGCAAGGGAGGGCAAGAGGTAGATCAGGATCTACTGGCAGATCTCCAGGTGATTTGCAGTAGATCAGTCAGGATTCAGACAACAAAAAGGCACCGTCTCACCTCCCAGGTGTGTTGTTTCTTGTCTGATTATTCTTAATTGCTGTAGAGCACGATCTCAAAGAGAACAGCATATTTGGCAATCCGATGGACCAAGATGTTCTTATTCCACATAAATATTTGCTTGGTGAGTGTGGTTGTTTGGCCTTTTCTTATGTATAATTTAATTAACATTCTTCAATGGCAGCATAATAGAGGATGATTCAGCTGGTTGGTAGTTAATAGATGGTGTTTGGATTACTGGAATAAAACTAGAAAACCTCCCAATGTAATTTTCTGCAGTTGCTTTTCTTTAGTGTGTTTGAATGGAATGAAAATAAGTAGCATAGCACTTGACTAAACCTCATGAAATTCCATAGCTACTATCCCTAAGGGGGTCAGTTATTGGTAGGTACCTATATTATCCCCATATAAATTTGGTCTCAAGGGCTGCAATAGGTTGAAGTGACCTGCTTCAGGCAACACAAGGGGACACAGAGGACAAACAAAAGCAGACATGAATAGTGCAGCAAGGCTTTTATGGTGTTGTTGGCCTTGACTTGCTTTGTATTAAATTTTTTGAGCAAAATACAGTGGTACCTCTGGTTAAGAACTTAATTTGTTCTGGAGGTCCGTTCTTAACCTGAAACTGTTCTTAACCTGAGGTGACACGTTAGCTAATGGGGCTTCCCACTACCACCGTGCCGCCGCCATGCAATTTCTGTTCTCATCCTGAAGCAAAGTTCTTAACCCGAGGTACTATTTCAGCGGAGTCTGTAACCTGAAGCGTCTTAACCTGAAGCGTCTGCAAACCGAGGTACCACTTTACATAAATTAAGGTTGCAATCCTAACCATGTCTACTCAGAAGTTCTATTGAATCCAGTGGGGTTTATAAGAGGGGTTGCAGCCTAAATGCTTTACAAATTACCAGTAAGGATCTCTGCCACCCACCAAAGCATTTCTTTCAAGCACAAAGCTTTTAAGGAGAGCTAAAGGCAAGCAGCTACTAAGACATCTGCTTGAGACTGGGAGAGTTTATGCTGGTCAGAGTAAACAATAAAGGCCTAAATGGATAATGAATCTGAACTGCTATAAGACAGTTTTTTATGTCCCAAAATTGAAACAACACTGAGAAAGATAATCTTGTAATTCTTAAATATATAACTGCACAGCCTCCCCCCGCTCCAATTTATGCAATTTGACCTTTTAATATCAGTTTAGCCCCTTTGATCTATGACCTACCTGGTGGTTCAGCTGGTGTATTTGAAACATGTACATGATTCACTTCCCAAATTTGCTTCATAAAAGATGTGTATTGACATTTGCAAAGGGAGGCAGTAAATGCAAATGTAATTTCATCTTCCTTTGATCTCCCTGCTATTCAGACTCCTGCACTCCACCCACGATAATTATACCAGGAGCGCTCGCCAGCAGTGCCTTAAAACAAGACATCTCTTTCCCCACATAGTGAAAACAATATGCAGGTATTTTAAAAACATTGTTGTTTGGGTTTGTTTGTGTACCAGCAACCAACAGAAAAAACACCAAAGAGTTCTCAGACTTTGCTCCAGTGCTGTGTCCATGGATTGGTGAGGAAGTGGGTTGCTGCTAAATTCTTGGGGGTCTTGGAGGCCTTTTTCTTTAGAAAAAAATATTTTTAAAATTAAAACCCTATGGTTAAAAAACTAAATTTTGATGCAAAGTGGCACATACTTTGGCAGCAAAGTGGAGAAATGGGGGAGCTGTTGATCCTCTTAGGCAGGCGTAGGCAAACTCAGCCCTCCAGATGTTTTGGGACTACAACTCCCATGATCCCTAGTTAACAGGACCAGTGGTCAGGGATGATGGGATTTGTAGTCCCAAAACATCTGGAGGGCTGAGTTTGCCTATGCCTGCTCTTAGGCCACAGTTTTCTCCTAAGCCACAGGGCCGTTGATCTCACCTTTGTGGGTTTGTTCGAACCCAATACAGAAAGCTGAAATTCTCTGGAGATTTTGTAGTACTCATGATGTCTTTCATACCATGGATGGCTATGATACAGCTGCATCTTAATCCCAGAATTGTATCCTTGGTTTAGACAACTGAGGGAGAGAAAAAATGAGAACAACACAGAGAACTTAACACTTTTGGACAATCTCATTTTGCCCCAATGTTGCATGTTCTATATACATAGGCTGTTAAAAACAGGAAAAATAAAAGCAGATGTTTTCTTGGATTGAGACCTTGTAGTTGTCTAATATCTGCAATTAGATAGTGACAAATATGGGAAACATTGTGGGTCCCCCCCCCCCCTGAAAAACTCAGCTGTGATGGAAAAGTTTATTACTGTGTATTATTGTCACCAGTTAGGAAGTTCTGGCTTTCACATGTGATGAAGTGGTTCTGCTGGAAGAAACTAGAGAAATATGATGAAAACAGGGCAAATTTTCAAAAAAGGAGCATTTGCAAAAGTTTCTTCTGCCAAACTAAACAGCTAGACTATTTAAAAGAATCCTAGAGTAAAGTCAATTGTGGTGGAATGCCAGATTTTTTAAGAATAGATGCTTTCCTCATTATCATACACAGCTGCTACTTATATATCCATAACTTAAAAGTCTGTGTATGATAATGTAGCAAGACCCCACCCCCTGCAAGGACAGACCAGCAAAACATCTTTATACAGGGTATAAAATAAATGTGTGATCTCATTTTTATGTTAATAAAGTTTTATGTTAATGTCTGCACCTGTTGAGAATATTAAGATCCTAATGACTAATATCAGTAATATACGCACACACACGGCCATTGCTGAACTAACCATACACTTTCAGGGGTCAGAAAACTTTTCAGCACGGGGCCGGTCCACTGTCCCTCAGACTTTGTGGGGAGCGGGACTATATATATATATATATTTGGGGGGGATGAACGAATTCCTGTGCACCACAAATAACCCAGAGATGCATTTTAAATAAAAGTACACATTCTACTCATGTAAAAATACTCTGATTCCTGGACTGTCCGCAGGCCGGAATGAGAAGGCGTTTGGGCTGGATCCGGCCCCCGGGCTTAGTTTGCTTACCCATGCTTTAAACATTAAAACTTGTATGCATAACACAACACAATGTATATCACACAACAACTTTATTGTATTCACACAGTGTTCACTTATGATGCACAATTGTGACTGTGCGTAATAAGACGAGGCTGCTCCGTCATACTGTCGGATGTTCATATAGAGTGGGCAATTCTCAGTTCACAGCACAAGTTCGCAAGCTGTTATTCAGAAGGGTGCATGCCCAGTGGCGCAGCGTGGGGGGTGCAGGGGGGGCCAGCCGCACCGGGCGCAACATTTGGGGGGGGGCGCGCTCGCACTCGCAGCTCTCTGCCCCTACCTGGCTCACTCACTCTCTCTCACTGCAGTGCTGGCTGTGCGAATCTGATCTGAGCTGCCAGGTCGCCGCCCACTGTGGAGGGGGAGGGTGCCAGGCGTGCGGTGCGGTGCGGAGAGGAGAGAGAGCGAGGGAGGGACTATCTGGGGGAGGGACAGTGCAGCAGCCGCCCAGCACAGCGCTGAGTGCGGGAGAGAACCACACCCGACCAGCCCAGGCAGCAGCAAGAAGAAGCTGGCAGCGGCGGCAGGTTAGGGGTTAGGGGCGCAAATTACTTGCCTTGCCCCGGGTGCTGACAACCCATGCTACGCCGCTGTGCATGCCTTGAACATAAAATATATACGTGGTTAAGAATTACATTAAACGTATGCAAGATGGTTGGACCCCAGGGCCCCTTCTGGAACACCAGGCCCCAGCAATTTGTACCGTTTCCCCAGCCCAGCCCCCACTCTTCAGCTCTGAGTGTAGCATAGCGGTTCAGTCTTACCCACTTACCTGATAATAAGCTGCATTGAGCTCACTGAGGCTTCCTTCTGAGCAAACCTTTTAGACTTGCATGAGAATAAGCGGACAACCAAGTTTCATAGCACAATTCCAGCCATGTCTACTCAGAAGTAAGTTCTATGGAATTTGTGGGAGTTTAGTTCCAGGTACATGGAGTTAGGGTCATAGGCATAGCCATTTACTCTTAAATTGCCATGGTTGAGCTGCTAGGTAGACTCAGGCCCCATTTGCAATATGGGAATAATAATACTAACCTACCAGATAGGGTGGGACACGGGTGGCGCTGTGGGTTAAACCACAGAGCCTCGGATTTGCCGATCAGAAGGTCGGCGGTTCGAATCCCCGCGATGGGGTGAGTTCCTGTTGTTCGGTCCCTGCTCCTGCCAACCTAGCAGTTCAAAAGCATGTCAAAGTGCAAGTAGATAAATAGGTGCCGCTCTGGCAGGAAGGTAAACGGTCTTTCCGTGTGCTGCTCTGGTTCGCCAGAAGCAGCTTAGTCATGCTGGCCACATGACCCGGAAGCTGTACGCCGGCTCCCTCAGCCAATTAAGCGAGATGAGCACCGCAACCCCAGAGTCGGTTACGACTGGACCTAATAGTCAGGGGTCCCTTTACTTTTACCTTTACCAAATAGGGTTGGTGGAAAGATGACTGAGATATTGTATATGACACCCATTGAACACTCAAAAGTGCTCCGTACATGTTAAATATTGCCATCCTTAATGATGAAATTGATTACAAGAGATTAAAAGGCCATAGGAACTGATATCATGAATCTGAACCCCCAGAAAACGTTTGTGACTATAATAGGTAGGAATAGTATATGTACATACAGTTCCTCAATGAACTGTAATACCCCATTCACCAGTGAAGGGAGGAATGGGACCAGTGCTAGCTTCAAGTTCCATTTTTGTGGGAAGGGCTTGAGCAAGATGATTTCCGTGGTCCCACCTCCTTACCAGCATCCAGTTTGTTTGTCCCCACTGTCCCATCTCTGGGCCAGTCTGCACAACCATCTGGAAAGATTGTGCAAGGCCAGTGGAAGAGGGTGCTCTGTTTCCTCACAGTCTCTATTTGTGACTCATGAGCAGGAAGAGGATCCTGCAAACCATCAGCTGTGGGTCCTCTGTTCAAGGTACGTCTCAGCAGATGGCCCAGTGATGGCGATCCACCGAAACCAGCCATGAATGAGATTGTGCCTGCTTGTCCTGCTTACAAATTGTATGTGCATGAGCTTTGTTCACAGGTTCTGGTGATTGCAGGGACGGAAGATCAGGAAGGTCCCCAATGCCCACATGCATGTGTTCTCCGCCAATAAATTTCCATTCAATTTCAAAGATTTTTAACAGTTTAACTTCAAATTTAATACAAATTTAAAAGAATTTTTATAAGTTGACTTCCCACCCTTCCACCCTGGTGTTTCCATTCCTGCCCTTTCCTGATGCATTATGTATCATACTTTTATCCATTGCACTTAGTCCAAATTACAAGGAACTCAGTCACTTACATGGTCATGCTCCGAAACTTCTCAGTAATGGAGTCAACTAGAGGCCATCCCACGCCCTGCCCCTCATCACCTGTAACAAAATCCTCCATCCCCATCCAAGGCAGTGAGTGGCAATAAATGGTGCAAGTGGACAATCTTCATCATCCCAATACCTTCAGGGTGCTTTAAGGGGGGGTGTTTGCCTTTTCTGTACGCCAGCTCCCTCGGCCAATAAAGCGAGATGAGCACCGCAACCCCAGAGTCGGTCACGACTGGACCTAATGGTCAGGGGTCCCTTTACCTTTACCTTGCCTTTGCTATCCCCCATTCCTCCACCCAAGACTTCTTTGAGCTCAGAGAAACTGCTTCCATGTTTGTGACATGACCTGGAAGTCCTCTCATACATGCATTCCATGATACAGAAAACAATCCAGGCATCTCAGGGCTTCCATTAATTGAGGATGGGCAGGGAGGAAGTGGGTTCCTGTTTTACAGTCATTGCTCCAAGGCAAGGTTTCCCAAAGTTGGATCTCCAGCTGTTTTTGGACTACATTTCCCATTATCCCTGACCACTGGTCCTGCCAGCTAGGGATGATGAGAGTTGTAGTCCAACGATAGCTGGAGACCCAAGTTTAGGAAACCCTGCTCTAAGGTAAATTCACACAATTATTGTCACCTCTACAAAAGTTTTAGTATCAACTTCTGCGAACAGACTGCTTCAGACTTTTGTTATCAGACTTGTTCAGATATATCCTGGCCAACAATGGAATCCATTTATGCCAAACACCATAATGTGTAAGTACACCTTTCTGTTATTATATTTTCAGTCCAGTTATTAAGCCAAACAAATTTGTGTGTACAATACTTCTTTTATTTTCTATAGTGTGGAAGGTTGTGATTCTACAGCTTTAGGTACAAATGTATAAAAAATGAATGTATAAACTGATATTATTTTAGGTTCAATCCTAATCCCAGTTGCCTGGAAGTAAGCCCCATTGAATTAAATGGGGCCTACTGCTAAGCAGACATGGTTAGGAGTTCTGCCGTAGCTGTTAGGTAAAGGATACTGGGATGTCATTTAGTTTCATGGCCTCCTTACTCATTTGATACTATACATATTTGCTGTCATATTTTGAGACCAAGCCTTTGTTATATTTGTATATTAAATATGCAATTATATTAAAATTATGATACACTTTATTTTTGGTAGTGAATTAGGGTGTGTGATACAGCTCATCTAGTGTCCATCACCTCTACACATACATATAAATGGCAAGTAGCACTGTTGGTCCATTGCGGGGACTCAAAAGTAACAGTAATAATGTCTTTATTAATCCCTTTATTAAAGGTAAAGGACTCCTGACAGTTAAGTCCAGTCGCAAACGACTCTGGGGTTGCGGCGCTCATCTTGCTTTATTTGCCGAGGGAGCCGGCGTACAGCTTCCGGGTCATGTGGCCAGCATGACTAAGCTGCTTCTGGCGAACCAGAGCAGTGCACGGAAACACTGTTTACCTTCCCGCCAGAGCAGTACCTATTTATCTACTTGCACTCTGACGTGCTTTCGAACTGCTAGGTGGGCAGGAGCAGGGACTGAACAACAGGAGCTTACACCGTCGCGGGGATTCAAACCACCGACCTTCTGATCGGCAAGCCCAAGAAGCTCAGTGGTTTAGACCACAGTGCCACCCGCGTCCCTAATCCTTTTATTAGAACCACTTAAAATATCCACGTATATCTGTAAGCAGTCATTTGAGCTTCCATGTGTAGTTTTTCAGACCAGATGCAAAACAAACCAAACTGGTAAGTGAAGAGAAAGGTGGCAAGGGTGGAAATAAGTAAATGTTGCAAGATGTTACTAAAAATTGCTTTACTAAAGGCAGAAGTTGCACATTTCACCACTGGCATGAGCCAGCAAGAGAAAGTGATGGACTGGCAGGTGGTCTTCATTATGCAGCTCATTCACAATGTCAAGAATCTTACAAAGGTGATACTGCACCTAAAAGGTTATCAGGTTGGAGCCAAGGAGTCTAAAACAATTTCTTTGACAATACTGTAATGGGTAATATCTCTGACACCTTTCCAAGATCTTACCTGGCATAATACATTAAAAATGGGAAAGCACAGTACTTTCCAGAGCCTTTCTCTGTTCCCTTATCTTTTTTTACCCCTTCTATCTATAAAGTCTCTTTCAAAAAGCTTTCTCATTCTTTCTTTGCTTCTAAGCACCCTGCAAAGGTACTGAAGTTGTAAGGGAGCTATTTTAATTATAAGCATTACAGTAATGAATTCGAGTACACTAATTTATCATAAATGACTTCCCCATCTGTCTCTAAAGTATGCTCCAAAAATTATGTGAATGTGATAATATTATGGTTCAAAGTTTACCACATTTTCCTTGTCAAGAATACAGCACATGTTAACTTTTAACGTTACATTACAGAAGTGTGTGTGTATGTATGTGTGTGTGTGTGGTCTCTTCCCTAATTTATTTGCACTTCAACCTATTGGGATCAAACATCAATCGCTGTAGGCAAAGGAAGATTGGGGAAAGAGACAGACATTTGCCCCCAGACACGGAGAGCAAAGCAACATCTGAAGTGCTGCAACTATTCCCCCCCCCCATCCAGCCCACTGTACAAATTGTTCACGAGCATGGAGTGCTTCCAAAAGACCTAATTAGCAACTCACTGCAAACATTTTTTGCATTAGCTAATGATCCAGCTACACTTGTAAGTAAACAGCACCAACATATCTAATCAATGCAAAAAAAGACAGAGAGAAGGAGAAGGCAACAGAATGCCTATTAAACATCTGGATGCAATTTTCCAGTTTGGCTTAGAACAAAATGAAAACACATGACGGTTCTTTTGATCTATGCCTCAACAAAGAAATTGTTGGTCTAAAAAAAACTATAGCATACTGGCCCAGTCAATGTGTCATTTTCATAAAACCTGGTCATTTTTCTTCCAGCGTTCCCATATTAATTCTGTTGGTTTCCTGCAATCTCTAATTTTACCATATTGCATGAAACCAGAAGAGATTCTTGGGGGCTGATCTTATTTTTGTTTTAAGCGCTCGTGATCTCTGCTACTGTTCCCCCCTCCCTTTGCACGTGAAGATTCCCCCTCCCTCCCTTTTTGAGATCAAACACAAGGGCTTCTTTGAGACAGCAGTGACTGTCTTAACTCTGTAACGTTGCTAAAATGGAAAGATGAAGGAATCTGCTTGAATGAATTGTTACCAAGTGGCATGTGGCTTCCCACAACCGTTACACTTCTGGTCTGTGTCACATGCTCAAATCCTGCTAGGCCTTGGCCTGCCATATGGCCTGACTGAAATCGTTGTAGAACCTGGCAGTTTGATGCGATCGGCGCAAATACAACACCACCACACAAGAAGGCAAGGAAGAAATACATGAAGCAAATGTACAGCAAAGGATAGGTGTGCCACTTCTGTGAAGAGGGCCACAACAAGTCATGAGCCAGTGGTTCAAATCCCCATCACTCCACCATGAAGCTCACTGGGTGATATCAGGCTAGTTTAGGGGTCGGCAAGGTTTATTTTGCCTGGGCTGGATCGGTCCCACGGAGATCCCTCCCTGGGCTGAATCGCACGCCTACCCATTATTTTCGGTGTTTGCGGCTGCGCAGACGTGATTTTCGGCATCTGTGCATGTGCAGACGTGATTTCTGGTGCCACGGAGGCAAGTCCCAGCGCCACGCTGCACTGGTTTAGCACAGCACGCAAGTGGGTGTCTCGGTTTGGGGGCAGCTCAAGAGCCAGTCAAACGACCTCCGTGGGCTGCTTCCGGCCCATGGGCCTTCCGTTGCTGACCCCTGGGCTAGTCGTTGTATCACAATAAGCTTAATAATTGCTGGCATCACAAGGATGTTAATGTCAGCACCAGGTGGGCCTTGCTGGAGAGAATATTCCATAAATATGGGGGGGCACCACTGAAAATATCTTCTCTCTTGTCACCACCCTCCAAACCTCACTTGAAGGTGGCGTCCTGAGAAGAGATTATGTGTTCATCCCTTTGCCTCCAAAATTGCCTGAGTACTCTCACTGTGTACTTTACTGTGCAATTAATCTATTAGGTTTCCACCCCTCCCCTGTAAATTAGATGGCAGTAACATTCTTAGGATAGAAAAGTAGGCATGAAAGGAGAAAACAGAAGTAATGGGAAGCCACTCAGTGCTGGATGTTGTCTCCACATGCTGTTCATTTATTGCCCAGAGAAGACTGAAGCCGCTGGTGTCTCTGTGTCTTTTGAAGTTCTGTGTGAGGAAGTGTACTATAATTATCATAGTATGGGAATCAAGGGGAAGCTATGACCTTAAACCCTATTAAGTTTCAAATTATGTTCTTCATTAGTGCTCTCCATTAGGCACCACAGAATCAGTCCCGGCAAGGCATGATCTTGCTACATCAGAAGGTATTTGTATCCTTATAAAAACGGAGTAACCTTTTTATTTGGGCTAAAGCAGTCCCTTTGCTAGAATGCAGAACAATTGACCATGGCTATTTAATGTGGCTGGCCTGGTGGAAACGTGTTTTTCTGTTACTTGAATAGATAATGTACTAAGAGAATCTGAAAGGGACTCAGAGCTGAGATCAACAATAAATTATCCTGCAACAATGATTTTTTTACACATACACTATTTGAAAGCAATAGAATATTAATTCTTATAACTTCTCAACCATATTTTGATCATTGGTCTTCATCAGTAACTTTTATGTAATAATGCATATCCTGTTATGAATTACATTGAGGAGTCCTGCCTGGCACAATATTAAGTAAAAGTGTTTTTAAAAAGCAGAATAAATCTTCTATTCTTAACATAGCCTCTTTCACCAATAATGTAGATGTAAATATGGATAGGGGAGCATTATGTCATCATCTGGGAGTGATATTTGACTGTCATATAGAATTGTTTTTGTAAGTTGTAGTCTATTGAGAGTAAGGTGTTGTTTTTTAAACTTTTTGAATAATAGTTACAACATGGTAAAATGTGTCTTTAGCAAGAATATAGGAGAAGTGTCTAAAGAAAAAGACAATAGTTAATTATGCTGCTTGAAACTAGTATCTATAAAAAGGCTGAGAATGTTAGGATATATCTGGGAGTAAGAATTGGCTGTAATTGTTAGGCTTTTTCAAACAGGTTCTTAGAAAGACTATTACTAAACAGATTGTAAAGGGTTGCACCAAGCAATTTGAATGGAGTAGGAAAAGATCACATGACAGTGCTTCTTCCCATACAGCAGCTCAGTTATTTTCCCCCTGAAGGTAATGAGAAGTCATTAGTCTGGTATGACAGAGGGTGTATGCGTGTATTCATGTATTCCACTTTGTGGGTGCAAGTTACTCTGTTTGCAGTATGAACTTCTGATGGTGCTTTTAATTAGCAAGGCAAAGTTTAGTGACTATAATTAGTTTATAGACTGAATTGGCAATTGCCTCTTCAACTTACGGAAACTGGAAAGAAATAGGATTGTTATATGTAATGATTTGGTTAACATAATATTTTAGCATAGGCTGATTATTAGAATTAATGACACTATTAAGTTTCTTTGGGCACACACTCTTTGAGTTAGGCTGCAGTTGGAGTCCCATTTACCAGGGAGTCTTCTTTTTCTTCTTTGGCAATCACTCGTAGCCAAGTAACATTGTCTTCCATGTCCTTCCACAGTGGGGCCATTGGTTTCCGGGCAGGAGTTGATCACAGTGTGGATTTGCTAAATGTGCCTTCCTCTTAGCACATTTCTCCCTTGCGTCCTGAGTTCGAGTGTCTTCAAAGCCCATGACACCTTTGGTAAAGGTTGTTCTCCAACTGGAGCGCTCACATTTTTAAAGATTTGCCTTGAGACAGTCTTTAAACCTCTTTTGTTGACCACCAGCATTACGCTTTCCATTTTTTAAGTTCGGAAGCCCCATTTACCAGGGAGTAACCTTCACTGAATTCAATTGGATTTACTTCTGAGTAGGCATGGTTAGCATTGCATTTTTAGGTTATTATCTTTGGGTATGCTTCTTGATAATGCTACTGTACTTTTCTTTATTGTGGAGGAAAAGGCTGACCTTCCAGAGCACAGAGTCTTTTTCACAAGATCACAAAATGGTGTTAATAATGTGAATTGGGGCCACATTATTGGGCATGTGCATGATATTTATTAATTTAGAAAAGTATTTATACACTGCCCACAACATAAAATAATTTCAAGAGTGACTGCCTCATTAAAAACAAGGAAACCAAAGATCTGAATAGACCTGTGTGCATTAAAAAACAAACAAACCAACAAGAGATGTCTGAAGGTTAACACTGAGGATAGCTGCTAAATATCTGCTAGGAGAATATTTCCACACGAAATGTTCAACTCCCAGTTGAGGACAGTTGAGCCTCTGCAACACAGGGGAATCACTAAAAATGTTCCTTCAGGTGATATCAGCGATCAAGCTGGGATACGAAGGCTCAAGCAGTCCTTAGGGTAACTTGGACCCAAATTGTCAGGGCTTTGTATATTAATAACAGATACTTGAAATGGTCCAGTAAAATGCAGGTAGATGTTTTAGTATAGGTATCACATCCTGAGCACCATTAACTACGCGCCGCAGTCTACCTGCTGCATTTTGCACCATATATTTATTTCTTTTAGTTATATCCCACCTTCGCTCCAAGGAGCTCTCAAGGTGGCAGACATAGTTCTTCCCCCTTTCTCCATGTTATCCTCACAACAACCCTCCGATGTACATTAGGCAGCCACTGGGCCAAAATTACCCAATGAGCTGTGTGGCTCCTAGTACAACACTCCAAACCACTATTCCACGGGACTGGGATATATGGAAATCATGGCTGGCCAGTGTAGTACATGCTGAATGATATGCACGAACTAGCTGCACAGGAAATATCTAGGAACAGAACATATTGCTCAGCAATGGTAAATATATACATATTGTCCAAATTCATTAATAAATAAAGCTTCAAATGCCCCTGAAGGGGGGGGTGTGTGCCTTAAGCAACTCAAAAGGCCACGGTGAAGCTCTCTGCAATTTAATTTGTGAATCAGCGTAATAACGAGGAGATTTTTATGAGCCCACCATCAAATGAACAAGAAAAATAGTTAAATATGCAAATGAGCCGGCATTTATTGCATTAAATATCCCACTGATCTCCCGCTGTCATTTCAATAGCAGAGACTGAAGAAATGTTCTCTGGTATCAAAGTCAAAATCTCAGGTGGCTCAAAAACACTTGTTCAGAGCAACATGAACAACGTGTACTTTCAGTATGTGTTAAAACATGCCCTGCAAAAATTAACTTCGATCAATAAGATTACATAAAGCTATTCAGCATCTTTGCAGCAAGTCTGAGAAGGGGAAAGACTCTTGTTTGTGTTGCAAAATACATTATTTGAATTATCTCTTTAGGTCATATTAACAAACTTGTACCAGCAGGTTAAACATAAAGCCTGTCTTAAACTTAGCTATCATAACTCCACACTAACTTTGTTTCTTGGTGTGTGGCTCCTACATACACATATCACAGTGCAAACCTATTCAGATCTACCTGGAAGTGGACACCATTAATCTCATGGGTACCTACTCCCAGGTAAGTGTGTACGGATTGTGGTCTGAAGAACATCCTTATGTGTGTCTACTCCCTCTTATAAAGGGGACTCAGCCCATAGCTGAGCATCAGTTAAGATACCAGAATCAATGTAATTATATTATTTAATTGCCACTGTGCTAATAATTATTTGTTTAATCTGTTACATTTATTTGCCATTCAATAACAAAAGTACTCATTGCTATAATATATACAACTTCCCTCTTTCATTCACAGGCATCTGAATGCCACACACCATTCCACAGTGACTTCTTTTGGTAAAGCATGGGATTGCTAATCTCAGGGTCAAGCAAAAGATTCCTGCATTGCAGGGGGTTGGACTAGATGACCCTCATGGTCCCTTCAAACTCACAATTCTGTGATTCTGTGATATCTGTGTAGTAGAAAATCCTGGCACCTGTACCAGTCAGTTCATAACGTGTGCTAATCATTGACCCTACTGGGACTCAACATTGTCTTTTTTAATAATAATAATTTTATACCCCGCCCATCTGGCTGAGTTTCCCCAGCCACTCTGGGTGGCTCCCAATTGAGTGTTAAAAACAATAAAGCATTAAATATTAGAAACTTCCCTAAACAGGGCAGCCTTCAGATGTCTTTTAAATATAAGATAGCTGCTTATTTCCTTGACATCTGATGGGAGGACATTCTACAGGGTGGACGCCACTACTGAGAAGGCCCTCTGTCTGGTTTCCTGTAACCTCACTTCTTGCAGTGAGGGAACTGCCAGGAGGCTGTTGGCGCTGGATCTCAATGTCCAGGCAGAATGATGGGGGTGGAGATGCTCCCTCAGGTATACAGGACCAAGGCCGTTTAGGGTTTTAAAGGTCAGCACTAAGACTGCTAGTGTGCCCTGGAACAAACCCAACAGTTCCCCCAAAGAGAAAAATCTGTAGTGGTAGGCAAGCTTTCAGAGAAGCTTGTCTATTGTCCTGTTGTAATCTCTCTTGATCAGCTTCTGAAGAACCCACATTGCAACTTGGAAATCACAGTTGCAAGCTGTGACAGGTATGAAAATTGATTAAGCTTTGTATTATTTGTGCAATATAGTAAACATGGTTGTTGTAAATATACAGGAATATTCAAAGCTCTGCACCTGGTGTTTCACCTGCAGGCCAAACCTTTTCACTGACAGTTGTGTCACCTGAAAAAGCACAAAGGGCTGAAGAAAAAATGGCCGTGTCCTTCTACAAAGGGGAAAGAATTTGGCTGGCATAACAGCAAGCCATTAACAATTTACAATGGCCCAAGATATTCTGCTGCCTGAGATAAAGGACCAGATACAGCACCCGCCTCTCAACTGGATTCGCACCTGAATCTTCAGCAGTGGTGAGAAGACATCACCCTCCACCATAAGACCAGCAGGCTAGCTTAGTGGACACAGGGCAAGCTGCAGGGCACACAGCTTTGTCCTTTAGCAGAAGGGAAGGCCAGAGGGGGCTCATAAGAAATGTAGTCGGGACAGTGGCATCAATGCACCACCCCAGCATCTGTCGCCTGAGGCAGCTGCCTCACTCTGCCATAGGGCTGGCTGCATGGACAATCCAGAATTCATACTGCTATGAACTTCAGCCCATGTACTGTACTGACAGTCATGATAACCTTTTATAGGACTCAAAAACATGTTCATGCTAACAGCCTGGTTAGGAACTTTGAAGTTGGTCTTAAAGTGTTCAGTTATTTGCAGGATCTAGCCTACAGGTGGGTGGGTCTTCACTGGCAACGATGCCGCACATGGAAAGATTCTCTCCACATTTTGTTTTGTTTTGTTTTCGTAACCTCTGTTGAGAACTTAGCTAGTTGAAAATAATAAGAAAGACTGCTCTTGCATTGCAGTGCCTGAAAGGATCCGCTCTGCAGTGCCCAATATAACATGGGCATCATTAAGTCAGTGTAGACTTTAATCATACCACATTTTTCCTGTTTAGGTAAGATCTCAGAATTATTAATTGTGGAAGTGAGCTGAATGCAAGAGCAAATACTGCTTTAGCAGAGGCTTAGAAACATAAGTGTTGGACATTGCAGCAGACACAAAAATCAGCAAGTGGGCATAATTAGATTATAAGCCTCCAGATCAGAAACGGTGTCATTTTTGCTAAGTATGAAGAGTGAGGCACTCTCATCAACTTCCGAGACTGCAGTTCAGTGCACAATTACGCGGAATGCCATGTATTTTACTCCTGAGTAAGCATGCATAGCATTGCCTTGCAAAATTGGTATATGAAGAAATCCTGACCCAGGAGCACACTGTGAATTGAGCCACTTACGCTTATGAAGAATTTGATCTACAAACTGATATTTTTATTATTAGGCATTTGAGGCAACCTATCACCTGTGACTTCTGGTCTTTGAGACTTTTTGGGACTGGGCCTATTGAGCTATAAAACACCCAGCTGACATGGTGCCTCTCAGGCTAGGAAGCTGACACTTGCTGGCTGTATGGTGAAGAGATTTGTTACTGAGAACACCCCATCGCCCAGTAACCTTTCTTGCTTAGCTGAGAAACACCTGCAGCAAAGACCAGCTCCTTTGGCAAGGCCACGGGGGTTGCTGTGACTCTTTTCAGGACTGGACATTGCAACCTTCAAAGGGTGGTGTGCCCTTTTTTGAATTTAGTTTTGTTGTTTTTTTTTTTTTTTTTTTAAAAATAGGCCAATATGTAAAAGTGTGAAGTTGTATGAAAAGTTAATTTTTTGTTGGTGGAGATGCTAAGAACTGTTGTTTCACCTTCAAGTATGTGAGCTTGTTTTTGTGGATCCTGTCCCCTGCACCCAGTGGCGTAGCGTGGGGGGTGCAGGGGGGGCGGCTGCACTGGGCGCAACATCTGGGGGTTAGGGTTAGGGGGCGCAAATCCACGGGTTAGGGGGCGCAAATTACTTGCCTTGCCCCAGGTGCTGACAACCCACGCTACGCCACTGCCTGCACCCTCATGGGAGAAAGGAGAGGGCTGGGTGTTACATGCTAGGCTTGTAGATCTGTGTTTATTCCCCCCCCCCCCATCCCGGCTCTGTTTTTTGTAATGTGGAGTTAATGAGTGTTTTGTTGGCTAGCTGGCTGGCTGCAGTGTGACAGAGAAGTGGTTTCTGCTTTAGGGCGAGAACATGTTAGTGTAACCTGCTCTCTGTGAGAGAAGGAGTGTGTGCACCCTAGGGGTGTTTGTGTGTGTGTGTGTGTGTGTGAGAGAGAGAGAGAGAGAGAGAGGTTTGCCTTAATTGATGCTTTTTCTGTTTCTTGCTGCAGGGTTTGCTGGAGTTCCTAACACATATCCAGTGTGATTTATGGGTATTTTATATGGTTTTGATTGATTTATTGTAGATTTCTTTTATATTAATGTGTTTTTCACTGCTTTGGGTGCCTTTTGCCCCAAAAGCGGTATATAAATAAGCCCGGGCATAGCATTCTCCTTCCACAAAGGGCACCTTATATGTCTATCTGAAGTTGAGTGTAATTTATTGCTAGGTTTAGTCATAAGAAAGGAGTTGTTACTGTGGCCAAATTAACAGTGGTAGGAATGGACTCTCGGGCTGTATTTTTAAATGTACACACGGAACTGTCTTGCTGAAAGTGATTGGGCTTTTAAAAAAAAGCTGGGAAAGGGGAAAAGAGGGGGTACCTAGGCTCTTACGCCTTCATTCTATGGAACACTGTGGACAGAATGCCACTACATTGCATTTAGTAACTTAAATCCACAGCTCTTTTGCTTACACTGCGGTTTTTTTAACCCAAACAGGGATTTCCAGCCTATCCTATCAACAACAGTCTCTTTAAACTCATTACTGGTGGGTTAGCCGCTGCCTAAATTCCTCTTTATCCCATGAACAAAACTTCCAATATGCCTGCAGAGATAGCGGGGACATCAGAGGTCAAACATGCCTTTGGTGTTCTCAAAAGTAGGGCAACGCTGGGCTCTATAGGGAGCTGGCAAAGAATGGTGTGGCCTTGTGTTGAGTGCTTTTATTTTTTTTATTATCACCTAAACAGATAGGCCTAAATTCAAAGGCCGTTGATCGGGTTAAAAAAATAAAATAAAATAAATGTTTGACCAACTGTTAAGTCTTGATATTGGCTAAATACACTTAAGATCTCAAAAAGGGACTCGTTCCTCTTTCTGGCTACGGAGGTACTTCAGTAAACACACGCGGAGAGCCTTCTGACAAATTAAAGATAAAACCGTTGTGAGAGAGGAGGCTACATTTTTCTGAAGCCCTGGAGAGGAGTTGTTCGGAGGAAACTTTGATACAGATCGCTCTGAACACGCCGCCCTCCAAGGCAACATCATGGTCCTCCTTCCTCCATTAGCTTAAACAGGGCAGCATCTATCTGACTGTCCTGTAGCTGGGATGCATTATTTATCTCTCTGTGTTATTTTCACAGATTTCTGGAGAGAGCGGGGCAAGGTAAAGGAATAATAATAATAAAAGAGAGAGAGAGAGAGAGAGAGCGCCTAGCCTATCCTGCCCCCCCCCCCCGTCTCTCTCAAAAGCCCACGTTACTTTGATTGACAGCTCAGCCTCTCCACTCTCCTTCTCCCCGACCTTCCCATTTTCCCTGCCTGTCTGCCTGCTCCGCCGCCTCCCATTGGCTCGCTCGGAGGGGTCCTGCAGCTCGGCGAGGAAGCCTTCCTCGCAAAGGCGGGGGAGGAGAGTGAGAAGGGGGGAGGCGAGGCCTGCCAACGCCGGCTTCCCATTGGCCTGACGTCACGGCCCCACGTTGGTTCCCGAGCAGGCGATTGGGCACGCGCCCCTCCTCCCCCTCTCCCGGGGCGGGGCCGAGGGGCTGGTTAGCTGGAGGAGTGTGAAACCGCGTGTTAATGTAACCAGCGCGGGCGGATACTTGGTGTCCCGTTTATTGCGATCCCGCCGCCGCGCTGGGCTGCGCGTCCCGCGGAGTTGCCTCCTTGCGCGCCGAGCTGGGCTCCCTGGAAGGGGAGAAAGCCTTGTGATTATTTGCGGCGGGACGAGGAGGGCGATCGCCTGCTCCGCCTGGATGTTTCTTCTTCGAGGGATCCTGGGGGGAACTTTGGCCCGGGATTGAGAGAAGAAGAGGCCGAGCGGGGATGCTGCCGCTGCCGCCGCCCCGTCCTTTCCTGGCGGGGCACTAGCGCGGAGGCCGCTCGGCGCCGTCCGATGCGCGGCGGGCCTACGGAGGCAGCCCGTCCCTGCCTCTTCGTCCCGTTCGCGGCGCCTGGCTGCGGGGAGAGGAAGCGAGGCTGAAGCGGGGCTGGTGGGGGCGGGCGGGCGGGCGGGCGGGGGGCGCGGCTGGATCCCCCGCTTCCTGCAGCCGCTTTGCTTGGCGCGCCCCATCCAGCACCGCAACCCCCCCCTTGCCTTCCCCGGGTCCCGTGCGCGCCCCGGCCTCGAGTCTCCCTCCCGGCAGCCGCGTGGCCTTTGGTAGCCGGACTGCTGGGCTGGGGCGAGCCCGCCCTCCCTTCCGTCGGACTTGACTCCCTTGGATTTTCGAGTTGCGAAGAGATCGGAGCAGCTGCCGTCGGGGAGTTTGGGGTCTTTTTTTTCCAAGTGCACCGCGCCAGTTGGAAGCCGGGCGAGAGGAGGGAAAGAGGAAAGATTGCTTGGCTGGGGGGGCGGGCGGGCCAGGAAGGCGCCCCGTCGGAGGAGGAGCACGGGCGACCGCGACGAGAAGCGACCCCCTTGCCCGGCCAGGGCTCCTCTTCCCCGGTGACATTCACCCCCCAAAAAAAAGCTCACAACAAAGGAAGCGGCTGGAGCGAGGCGGCGGCGGCGGGAGGATGGTGCAGTTGAGCCGCGAGGCCGAGTAGGGGCTCCCGGTCCCGCTCCTCTCCCTCCGGCTGCCTTGGGTGCGCTTTTCCCCTCGGGATTTAAACTTCCAGCTGCGAAGGAGCAAAGCAGCAGCAGCAGCCCGAGTCATGTTTCCGCAGAGCCGGCATCCCGTAAGTGCCCCCCCACCCCCGTCTCCCCGATTGCCTGTCTCCCCCCGTCCGGGCAAAGTGCATGCAAGGTCGCTTCCCAGGGACGGGCCCCTCTCGGCCGCCTGCGAACTCTGCCCGTCCCGCCGGAGGAACTTGGCCGGCCCGCGCCTCGCTCCCTCGGCCCGCCGAGCAGCACCGACTCCTTTGTTTATTCTGGGACTTGTTTGTCTACCAGCCGACAATGGCGGGGAGTGGGACGGGGGGGGGCTGCTGCTGCTGCTCTGGTCGATCTCCACTTTCCAGCCCAACTGCGGGGCTAGATAAAGAGAGACGGGCAGCCGGCGCTTCTCTCTCTCCCCCCTCCCCACTCCAAAGAAAAGCCTTGCCGGTGAAACCTAGACGCCCCCCCCCAATGTCTCCTGAGATGATGGTTCCCGGAGACAGAATCTTGCCTCTGAGGAGCAACCAGAGCATTTTGCAAAACTCTTTTGAAAAGAAGGAGCAGATGGGTCTTCTGTCCCCCAGTAAAACATTTGAGCCCCCAAGTTGTTGGCCATTGCCATTCAAATGGTGTGTCATTGTAATCGATTGGGGAGGGCCTTACCTGGACCCCCAATATATTATTCAAGTTTGCACCCGTGACCAGTGGCGTAGCGTGGGGGGTGCAGGGGGGGCCGGCCACACCGGGCGCAACATCTGGGGGTTAGGGTTAGGGGGCGCAAATCCACGGGTTAGGGGGTGCAAATTACTTGCCTTGCCCCGGGTGCTGACAACCCACGCTACACCACTGCCCTTGACCAGCAGGTTTTTAAAAGGTAGGGAAGAAGCACCAGGCAGGTGACCATGGAGAAATGCTTGTGAATCTCCAAGAGGACGGTTCTGTGCCAGGTAACTAACCTGTGACCCTCCAGATGTTGCTGGATGCCTGCTTGCCTCATCCCTGGGCTGATGGAGTCCAACAACATCTACAAGGCCCAGTTTCCCCAGTGCTGCTTGAAGCCCCCCCCCCCCCCACTTTTTAAGTGTCATGTGCCCCTGGCCACTGTCTCCTTGGGTTGTGCTCTGTAGTTGGACTTTAGCTGTAGAGATGACTTTGCCTCTTATCTACACAGATTCCTCCTAACTCTTTGCTTTCTTGCTCTTCCTCCAGACGCCACACCAGGCTGCAGGACAGCCTTTTAAGTTCACCATCCCAGAATCTCTAGACCGAATCAAGGAGGAGTTCCAGTTCCTTCAAGCTCAGTATCACAGGTGGGTGCGGCCTGGTCCCTTCACTCCTGCCTTCCTGTGCCCTGTAGGCCACGTCTGTTTGGGGGATTTCAAGCTGCTCCACAGCATGCTTGTTCAGTGGGGTGTGTTTTGCTTGTTCAAAATGTACTTTGTAGTTGTGCCCAGGTGGTGGCGTGTGGAGTCAGTTTAAGGCTGTCACTCACTTAAAAACAATGGTCAGACCCCCCCCCCATATTTTTTTTGCATAGGCTCTTCAGTTCAGATGAACGTAACCCACCCTCCCCCAGAATGTGCTTTCAGAACTACACAGGAACTGTCAATATTTGCTCTGGAAAGTTTTGAAAGAGACTGAGTTGACATTTGGTCAGCCAGTGTATTCTTGTCGTCATATTCCTGCATTCCACTACTAAATGGTTGAAACATCGATTTAAACTTCTGTTGTTTAGGAAACAGAGGCATTTGGATACTAGGAACTTGTCACCACTGCTAGTAAAGGGTTCAGTTTTTCCTGCCTTGACAAAATGGTGTTTGAACACTTACCCAGGCCGCTAATAATTTCATCATGTGCAAGTTCACTTAGAAGTAACTCCCACTAAGTGCAGTGAGACTCATTTCTTAGTAAATACGCAAAGCCAAAACAGCAGATATGGTATTGAAAGTGATATGGTATAAAAGTGAGGTAAGTCTACTGTATGCAAGTCCTAATGAAATCAGTAGGGCTTTTCCAAGCAAACATCTCCTAGACTTGGTTTGTTAGCGTACTATCTTAGTTTGTAACAAAACAAACACACACATACTGAGATCATGTTATTTAGCTTGAGGTTCATGTGTACACAGTTTTAACTCTTCTAACTCAAAAGATCAAGCCAATTCAGATAAGTAGTATTCTGAGACAGCAAAGTTTTAAGATAGTATGAGCTGATCAGGTATTCTAGCACACCACTGCAATTACCCTTTGAGAGAGAGAGAGAGAGAAGCAGCAAAACAGTTTGAGTTTCTAAAGGATTTATCCTGATGGCCTATAGACTTACATTTTGAATTAACACACTTTCATTGTAATCCCAAACATGGGAGAAGTAAATTTCCATTTGGGGTTCATTGCATGTTAGAGTTTTATGCATGACAGCCTGAACCTGTGTATGCTTACTTCAGAGGAAATGCAGTGGTGTTCACTGGGACTTGCTTACAAATAAGATTGCAGCTGGGTAGCCCAACCGCTCCACAGTAAATGTGAACAGAATCCTATTGTGGCTTTACTTTCAGCTGAAAGGCATCAACTACTGGTGTAGTTAAGCATACATGTGATGCCATAATCTCTTAATGGCATCACTTAAATCACACTATGGCCCACCTTATAGGAGAAAACCATGCATGGGTTTTAACTGAAGTTAATTTTGAGAAGGGCCGGTACCTAGCTATCATTTAGGTGCTATTCGATTATGCAAATTCATAATGATTCATTTCTTGCTTCATTTTTTAAACAGGTAACTTTATAGTGCAATACTAGGTGGAAATGTACTAATATTGAAGTAGTATAGTATAAATAGTATATAATTTCAGGTAGTTTTTGCTGTTTTAAAGTGATTGCTTAGAAAGAACATGTAAAGATGTAAACTGCTATAATTATTCTGAACTCTAGTGTTTTATCTTTGGGATAGATGTACTAACTTTCTTAATATTAACACTGGCAAGAAATCAGGAATTGTACTTCACTGCAGCCTCTACCAATCATAGATCCCTATTGGAACCATGGCTTCTATACATCATCTGAGTAAATGTGTGTTTAATTTGTTCTGAGTTGATATTATGTACTCTGCATATTTGAGCTTGATCTTCCATATTAAAGCAGTATGATACAGTTTCTCTGTATTTACACTGTGATATATTATGACAGCTCTCCAAACAACTTTCTTTTCAGAATGCAAGCAATGGCAAATACTTGAATTGACATACTTAAAAATACCTGTGTCGTGGTTTATTTCAAATATATATTATTCTCTTCCTAGCCTTAAGTTGGAATGTGAGAAGCTGGCAAGTGAAAAGACAGAAATGCAAAGGCACTACGTGATGGTAAATACAATACAATCTTGTCTCCTTATTTGTTTTGATAAAACACAAAAATGATAGCATTGGAATACCCCTTAGGAGGTCACCCAGCCTAGCCCTAGCCCCATGCTCAGTGAAGGATCTGCAGTGCAGGATGGAACTATTCCAGGCAGGGTCCTCTCTTTAAACAGCCCCAGCCAAGGAGAGCCCATGATCTACAGAGATAGACAGTCCCACGATTGAGCAGCTCTTCCTGTTTGGAAGTTTCTCCTAATGTTAAGTCCAAGCCTGCTCGCTTACAATTCTATCTATCGCCTTTTGGAGTAGTAGATTGAACAAGCCTGCGCCATCAGCTTTGTAAGAGCATTGCTGCCTTTTGCATGATTCTAACACATTTTTTTCCTCCCTTTTTTATAGTACTATGAAATGTCATATGGGTTAAATATTGAAATGCACAAACAGGTAAGAAATTGATATGATACATAATTGCAACTTGCTAGAGTGCTGTGGTGCAAAATGTTTGTAGTTTTAAAAAAGCCATAGTGTATGTAGATGAACTCAAAAGATGGGAGAATGGGAATGGTGTAAGTATAATGTATAGCTTTTCTATAAACTACCAGTTGGCCATATGAGGGTTGGCATAAATACAAATGAGTTATGATTGCTACTCTGTTCTAAAAGAGTCTTCAAAAATATTTCAAGTTAAGTGCTTTCAAGGAAACCAATTTCTAGGAGAAAACTCCACGTTATAATCTTGGGTCTGCCTAACCAGTCTCTTATGTCCAAGCGCATATGTTGATGGTTGCTCAAATCCTAGCAATTTAAAAGCATGAAAAGATTAGTGACTTGGAAAGCTCTTGGTTATGACTGAGTTTGCAAGTTCCCATAAAATTCACACTTATGGCCACTATAATGGTGAATAAAAAGAGTATTGAAGTGGAACAAGGCACTAAGAACCTCATAAGAGAAGAAAAGCTAAATGATTGCTCAGCCCAAAGGACCTTCAATTGAGTAGTTATTGTCTGCCAAAGAAAGCATTAATGGCAGGGTGTAAGTATTCTGTAGATATGCTGACATCCACTTTTTCATCAAGATGCTGGTACAATAAGTCTTTTAGAAATCGATGGCCTCTTAAAAAAATTATCATTAGATGAAGTTGCACAGTTGGACACATTTCAAAGTGCAACAATACGATTCTTTCTTGATGTATATGTGCTATTTCATCTAAAACTCTTGTTTTCATTAAATTAAAGAGCATGGCTGACCGGCTAGGGCACAGCAAAGAAATTGATTAGTTCAGGCTTCACATCTTCAGTATATTCAAAGGCTTCCATTAAGCAAGCGTGTTTCAGTGCTGAATTCTGCTTTTGTAACTCTGAACTCTTTGATTTTTTTTGTCTGTAAAATCCATTGGATGTAAGAACATCGTATTTGGTAATGCAAAGTTATCACTGTGTCAAAGGTAGATGCTTTTTAGCTATAGAAAGTGCATTGGGTAATACATGTTTGCATTCAAAGTATTCATTCACATAAATACTCTGGCAGCTTTCAGTATTTGGACGTATTGCTGAATTTTAGGAAAAAGCAACAACACGCCTTTCCTGGACTCTCGCTCTTTATTTTGTTGCCTGTATTTCTTTTGAAACTACTCGTCTTGTGTTGATACAGATACTAAAGTTTTTCTTGGAAAAACAAAAATGTCTAGGCTGCTATTTGCTGACACCTTTTATTTAACAGAGGTCTAAATGCAGCCAGCTTGTTACAAATCATGGGCTTTGTGAGCTTAATTGGTAGTACTTTAACATTGTGACTGACATTAAATTATCTTCTGGTAGAGCAGAAGAAAATGTGTAATTTGGAGCAATGGATTGAAAACTGACTTCACTTTTTAAAGATTAAACCCCCTAAATTAAAGAGCCCTGGAGCTGAGGCCTCTGCTTTTGCCTTAATGTGTGTATTTACTGTAATAGCTTTGTTTTCTTTTATTTTAGCATGCATCTTATAGGCAGAGTGGTATTACCTGTGGCAGAGACTATATTTTAGGCTACAGTATAAATTGCCAACAAATCGCTTGCAAATTGGCAAGAAAATGTTTTAAGCCTTTTGTAGAAGTTTGCGTACTCTTTACATTGTATACAGTGGTAGATAAACCAATAAAGAAACCCATGTTTCAGTTTCACAGACTGAAACCAATCCATGCCCCAGCTAAGCAATCGCTTCTGAAAAATGAGTAGTTCTACTTCTCAAGTCTGTCCAAATCATCATCTTAAAAATTTGAAAAGTGGGGAGGAAACTCCCTGATCTTGAAACATGG
Organism: Podarcis erhardii; assembly: GCF_964252035.2. Lineage (NCBI taxonomy): Eukaryota > Metazoa > Chordata > Lepidosauria > Squamata > Lacertidae > Podarcis > Podarcis erhardii. The sequence goes on along the minus strand of NC_138501.1, from coordinate 5,900,515 downwards.
ACAGTATGTTCTTGGGCATTTGGTGGAGAGTAATCATAATTCTTATTAAAACTGGTGATGTGTAGCCCCTGGGGTGTAGCAAGGCTCAAATTGATGCTTTTTGCTGGCTGATCACCAGCATGGCCTAAGTGCTCATTATGTTGTAGAGAAGGCCTTCAGAGCTCTCATTACGTTTGACAGGAATTCTCTCTAGGGGGAAACTGGGCATTAGCTAGACTCCTGACAGGCTGAAATTATTCCTGTTTTATGGCTTATAACCAAATGCTTAGCAAGGCATCATCAGGGGACACAAAAGTTGTCAACATCTTTTTTTATACATATATACTGAAAAATGCAATGATGGGGAAAGTTTTTCACTAAGCTCTAATGTTAATGGGCCCTGCATCTAGTGTGTTTTTAAATGGTCCAGATATATTTTCCTCCATGCCTTCCTGTGTTAACAAAGCCTGAATATAGTAAAACACTGCCGTTATCCAGACTGTCAATTCAAGGAGAAAAGTTATTTATTGCATACATTTGTAGTTGCTTGTCAGTGTTGTCAGTGTTCTCCCAGGATGGATTTCAATGTCGTCATTCTGCTTGAGGAATAGCTTTGTTCCAATGTATGCCTCTGCAAATGGAAGAAGTGGGGAAGCAATATTCTGTGATTGCCCCTAAACCCCTTCCGTGCTGTACCAGAGCGTTCCTCAGCCACCTAGAACACACTTTATGAGGAGCAGCAGCAGGAAGAAGGAATATGTGTAAATTCTCTCCCCCTCCTCTTTAGCAGAGATTTCTGCAGGACCAGAAGCTGCAGACAGTAGCAGAAAGGATCCCACCTGTATAATTGATGGATTTTATAAACTCAGTCTTGACAATAAAAGTGTGGAGGCTAGTGGCCTGTATCCTGTTGCCCAGCTTCCACCATGTCCCCTCTTAGAAGTCATGGGGAGCTGATATAAGGGTAAAGGTAAAGGTACCCCTGCCCGTACGGGCCAGTCTTGACAGACTCTGGGGTTGTGCGCCCATCTCACTCAAGAGGCCAGGGGCCAGCGCTGTCCGGAGACACTTCCGGGTCACGTGGCCAGCGTGACATCGCTGCTCTGGCGAGCCAGAGCCGCACACGGAAACGCCGTTTACCTTCCCGCTAGTAAGCGGTCCCTATTTATCTACTTGCACCCGGGGGTGCTTTCGAACTGCTAGGTTGGCAGGCGCTGGGACCGAGCAGCGGGAGCGCACCCCGCCGCGGGGATTCAAACCGCCGACCTTTTGATCGGCAAGCCCTAGGCACTGAGGCTTTTACCCACAGCGCCACCCGCATTACATACTCACTGTGTGATTTTTTCATGGTCCTTCCATGCTGCCCATTTCAAGGAGCAATGCTGGGATTTCTGTGTACACATGGTATGTAGCTAGCTTCTGTTCTTACAAACGTCTAGGTTAGAGAAGTCAACCCTCTACCTGTTACTCAGAAATGCCCCCCTCCTCTTGATTTCAGTGGCACTTTTTTCTCAGTGAGTGTGTGTAGGAATGCAGTCTCAATCTATTTTTAAGAGGTCTTAAAAAGATACTTCATTCAGGCATATTTTGCCTAGTAAAGCTAAACTGACACTGCACTTTAGCCTATAAAGGTAAAGGGACCCCTGACCATTAGGTCCAGTCACAGACAACTCTGGGGTTGCGGTGCTCATCTCGCTTTATTGGCCGAGGGAGCCGGTGTACAGCTTCCAGGTCATGTGGCCCAGTGGCGTAGCGTGGGTTGTCAGCACCCAGGGCAAGGCAAGTAATTTGCGCCCCCAACCCGTGGATTTGCGCCCCCTAACCCTAACCCTACCCCTACCCCTAACCCCCAGATGTGGCCGTCCCCCCCTGCACCCCCCACGCTACGCCACTGATGTGGCCAGCATGACTAAGCCGCTTCTGGCAAACCAGAGCAGCGCCTATACAACCAGCTTAATACCATGAAACATCTTCCACCGCCACATTGGCTTGGATCCTGAGCTCTGCTTTCATGAATCAGAATCTTTAGTTGGTACAAAGATAGCAAAAAGGGTGTTTCCTTGGAAGATGGTATGTTTTGGCTATGTGGGATATTAGGACTAACCACCTGGCTGACTTTGAGTGTTTTGTGGTTAACTGCACACTTTTTCATATGCAGCAACTAGGTTTTCCCCTAGCTTGCATTTGGAAATACTAAGCTTGTACTCCATCGAAACCTGATGTAGATTCTTCTAGGAAGCAAGCTGTAAAATGTATGAGTTTCATGCCAATAATTCATTTTTAAAAGAGTTGCTCATTATAGCAGTCAGGGTTAGCAGTGGTTACTGTGGTAAAGCTGGTGCCAAGTTGCAGAGTTTTCTTGAATATTATCAGCCACACAGGAAGCATTCTCTGTGTGTCATTCTCGCCAATCATGTCTGTTGGCCTTCAGAGTAAACCAGAAGGTAAACCTTCTCGTGTGTTAAAACCCAAATTGTTTAGGTGTAAGATTAGCCTTTGTTCAGTGGCAGTCGGCCAAAGAAAGATTGATCACTGCTGAACCCACTGACAGACTATATAAACTACTACAGTGTTTGAGTTCCAGCCATCCTAAAACTGACAGGTGGGCCTTTGTCTGCTTTGGGTAGATTGCTATGATCTTTCTGACCTGCCTTCAGGCAAGCTTGTCACTCTGCCCTTCTATGTTTTCTCCCCCTTTTCTGTCTGGCTTGTTGCCTTCTCACTTCCAAATAATTGCAACTTCAAAAACGGTGCATACTGCTAACAGCACTATTCTTCTCCTTCGTTTAAGGAAGCACTCATAAAACTCTTTGTATGCAAGACTCTTCCTGCAAAAAATCTATTCCTGATTGCTCATTAAATCATCAGTAGTGGATGTTGACAATAGTGGGTTAAACAGAGTGACAATTTAAGCAGTGGCAGACCTTGATTTCTCAAACTTCAGTGGCACTTTCTGCGGTGCCAAAATCTGCCCCCTACTTCTCGCCTTCCATTGGATATCTTAGTTGCAGCACCCCAGAAAATCTGCACCCAGTGTGGCTGCACCTTTTGCACTTCGCTAGATCTACCTTTCATTCAAGAGACTTCCTTGGTTCTCTACACCTTTCTTAAGAGGCATAGTAGTGTTCACCTAGTTCTCGCTGAGATAACGGGGGAAGGCTCACCTTCCTAGTAAACTAGATATCAGTAAATATATCGAGTTTTCTACATGCAGGAAATTTGTTCTGTAGGGAAGAGGATCAATCATGAGGATCCAGGCTCAGGCTATAATTAGAACATATTTAAAGATAATTTCTCCTTCCTTTGGCTGCTGCATTTTAATTGCTGTCATAAAATGTTGTCTGAAATTCTGCTGAATGCATTGATTCTCTATCTTTGTGGAATTAAGCTGAGCATATTTTTTTAACACTGGTGTGCTGAAGAGCACATCCCAGTCTAGTTTGGCTCAGGGATTTAGACAGGCATTTGGCCACAGAGCCAAGGTTTCGGGGGGGGGGGGAATGCACATCTGGGAACTCCAATGGTGGGGAAAGGTGATGCAGAGGAATATTGAGTAAAGAGCAAGGGTTAAAATCTTGCCCCTCAACTGTTATTTCTCTGCAAACTAACATTCCCAGCGCCACCACTCTTCAGCTGCTCAGTCCTTAACAGGACTTTTCACACACCAGAAGAGCTTGAAAAGTGAATCTCTTCTATTAAGCAATCCACTGCATAAATTCGGGGGGGGGGGGCAGCCACAGTAGAGGACAGCACCACATTCCCCTTCCAAATGTTTGAGTTGGCTCTGGGGGCAGCCACCTCTTGAAATGGGTGACAGTTGGATGTGCCTTTTGTATAACCTCAGCAATAGGTTCGGCTGCCAGTGTGTAAAGAGTTCTTACCTGCAGTCTGACTGTGGTTAATTGGGGCAATCTAAACAATTAAGACTGATTGGAAATGATGAAAAGTAGGACATGGCTGATCTGCCATGGGCCATGCTTCTGGAGCAGTGACACAAACCTCTGGCTAACTGGCAGCTCTTATGTCGTAAGGCTTTCAAAAATGATTGGACAGAAAATCAAGCCACACTGGATTGTTTTTTGTTCCGTTTCCAGCCTTTTGATATCTTGGGTAAACAGTCGGTCAAAGCAGCTTATGGAATAAGGTGACCAGTCAGTGTATTGACAAGAACAGACACAATAGAAAACTGCATTAGGAGGCAAGCCATTGGGATTTGCAGTAAATATATTACTGAACACAAGTGAATTGCCAATACTGCTTGTTTAGCAGTTTGCAAGGGCAATGGCAGTATGGATTTTTGAATTAGAAGGGAAGGACTGTTCTTTCTCTGTGCTGGAACATCTAGTGGATGGCTGAGAAGAAAATTGATTTAGGGAACAAAATGCTGCAACCTCTGTTTTGTGCCATGTGAAAGGCTTCTATGGATTAGTGAGTGGAAACACAAAGGTAGCTTTCAGTTTAGTAGAAAGAGAGCAAAGCACAAGGGGTCTTTGTTTGCTGCCTGGTCAAGATGGCATTCAGTTAAGCCTAGGAGATGTGGGGGTAAGACATATACCCCTCCCAGCTATTACAAGGACTTCTTTAGCTTATTTGGCTTTCTTTGAAATTGCCTGAAATAAGCTGGTTGTGTGAATGAGCTTCAGTGAGCACTGTCACCAATCTGTTTGTGGTGACAAGTTCAGTTTCACATTGACAAGAGCAAAATTCCACACTTTTTCTTAAAAAAAGAAAATAATAACCCACAGTGGTTCTGTGAATAGGCTCCAAGTATTGACATTGCTTCTCTTAGCCACCGTGCACCTGTAACTTGCAGCCCAGTCAAATACATGTTTACTTAAAAGTAAACCTCACTGATTTTAGCACCATTTTCATGCAAGCAGCTATATGCATATGGTAGCAGACTTAGGGTAACTTCATAGATGTTTGTTCTTTCAACAAGAAGTGATCTTTGCAGATCAGACATAAGGCAGTACCTTCATAATACTTTATATTACCCCAGTTACAGAATTGTTAAGTGCAAGCACTTCACACATTCAGTAGAGTGTCATAACTGACCGAGTCACTATATAGGTATTGGCACTTAGATTACCATTTTAAGCAAACTATCTTATCAATGGAAGAATGTGTTTTCGAGCTATAGCCGATAAACTATTATTTCTTGTGCCACCCGACTAACATTATGTCATAATGTTTTAATGGGCATCAGTTCTCTTCCGTCAGATGAATCAAAGATGACTGGGGATGTGAACAGGGTCAGAAAGGAATGAAACCTTCAATTAAATTCTTTATATAATATTGTAGCATAGCGGATAGGCTGAAGGGCAGAGCACAGTTTAATGGCCCACCAACACCTTTAACAAATGTTACAAACATTGCTGAGCCAAGGTTTTGGGGTGCTTGAGGGTAAGGGACCTATCCCCTTTATTACTGTGTTTTGGCAGAGTGTGGGGTGTGTGATGCTGTGCTAGGGTAAGAGCATGTGACCCTTTAAAAAGGGGCTGACGGATTGTCACAACTCTGTAGGAGCTGCAAATTGTTATTAGACAACTAGGGTGAGAATTTAGTTCCTCTGCCTTCAACACTAACCCCAGTGTGAATGGGTGACCATGTTAGACTTTCATTGATGTTGGTGGAGTCCCAGATTAAATTTGGTTTCAATCTCGAAGCATCCAGGCTGCTAATGTTGTGTTGTGGTCTTTTGTATATGTACCTAGGGAATTCTTGGGATCAGTAACTGTTGAGAGTGTTTTGTGGGGGCTGGTATAGGTTGATGGCAGTGATAGATGTGGAATTCATGTAGGTATTGAGTGAGTGGAAACCAACTTTATGGATGTTGTTTTTTATGTACTGTATTTAATTTTGTTTTTATTTGTAAACTGCTTTGCAGTCTTATTTGAGAAGTAGTATATTAATGAATGAAATGGGGGGATAGTACTATTGTACATCATGAATATATAGTAAATTACACTTAGAAGCTTACTTGGGAGAAAGGGAGAAGGGGTACCATGTGTGAAGATAAGTGAACTTAGATTTGCTTCATATGCCTGCACAGGTATTGTGTAAGTCATGTGACAACTTCAGAAATGTGTATAGAGGGAGAGAAAAAAACACACGAATGTTGGGGATCCCCGGGTGCCCTGTTGAGGTGACAAAAGAGGCATGTGACTTTACCCATAGTTTCCTGTATGGAAGTGAAACTTATTTTTGGAAACTAATCTGGTGTAATTTAGCCCTCACAAAGAGTAGAACACTCATGGCTTGAAAATAAATGAAAAGGTGAACAATTAACAGTACCACCCACAAGCCAGTTAGGAAAATTAAATCCACTGAATCAAATTGCTCTGGTTTTAACTGGATCAGAATAATGAACAAGGACAAGAGGAGCATAATACAATGGGTATCCCTTTTTGAGTCTGGCATCCACTCACATTAATGCTATCAAGACAAACACAAAGACACATGCTAGTCAAAACGTGGTGATCTCAATTTCTATGCTGATAATGCTATTTTGCCATCCTGTTATGTGAATGCAGTCATTACATTGGATGTAAGGAGGCTGGGGAAGTTTGAAGTGATGTGTTGCTGTTGCAAATGTATCTAGACAGCACCTGATCAAAGCTCATTTGAAATGGATATGTATTCCTGTTTATCAGTTAAGTTTAATCTGTTTGGAGTAAGTTTTCCCACCCCTTTCTGTTGATGATAATATTAATGGTGACAGCCCTGATAACTTGAAATGTAGTTGAAGGCCACCTTCTATGGCTTTTGTGTGTGTGATGGTTAATATGGCTGTAAATAGGAGATGAATGTGGCTACTTTTCTAAGTCTATTACTCAGGAGGCCTGTAAACTTGATTGGCTGTTACAATTCTAGCAGAATCATTCGATTTGAGAGCAATAGAGAGATAAGATATCCAATTACCCAAATGATTTGCAGGGCTAGCCAATGTTGTCATGGCGACGTGAGTTGGAACAAATTAAATTTTAAGCAATAAAAATAATCTTAAAGCACGTCTGGGAACAAGAACATTTGGCAGTGGCACTTACCTGAATTGAATCTTAGTTTGACATGCTGTTGTTTGACATTGATATACTGTGGGGGCTTAAACTTCTTGAAATGGCACATTGCCTCTTAATGTGTTGCTGTCACTGCCAAAATAAGAGACTAGCATATTTTAGCAGGATTTTTTCCCTTAAAGGAGGCTAATAATGCATGTGTATTGGAGGGAGGGGGAATTAAGTAATGGTTGCATATGGCAGGATATTTAGGGAACTAGCAAGTTCAAATGTCTGAATACTTAATTTCTAACTACGAAACAACTTTGCCTACAGGTCCTGAAAAGTAAATGGGCTGTAGATACTACCAGCATGTTCAGCATTTCACTGTGACTATAACTCTTTGGCTGTGCACATGTTGACTGCTTTTGTTTGACTTGAAGATACTTCTGAACATAGGAAACCTATAAAACAAACTGGCTTGGCTCAAGTGAGCGCAGTGCATGAGAGTAAGGCCCTTTGCACTGGGAAGTTGCTACTGCTTCCTGTCTTGCCTTAAAGTCTCCCCCTTGCCTTCTAGAGCCAGTCTTAGTGGGAACTTGCATATACAGGAATTGGCTATTTATTCCTCTCCCAACCCAGCAACTGGAAACACTCCTCACTTGGTATCTTTTGCTCCAAATCATTGTGTCTCAACGTTTTTTTTTTAAGTTAAGAAAAGAGACTTTGAAAAATGGGAGTATTTCAGATAATAAAGAACAGCAATCGAAGTGTGTTCCAATTGCACAAAAGGCTCCCGTTTCCTTATTAATGTTCTATCAGGCTGAATCCTGGCTTGCAATGCTTTTTTAAAAAGAAAAAAAAAAATCTAAGAACACCCTATAAAGAGCTTTTATCCTCATGTCTGTTAGACAGATGGAGACTAAAATTGGTCTGAGGTCAAGCCATTTGCTGCATAGTCGCAGCCTTCGATTTTCCTCACCACAGATCATCTCAAATGATTCAGTAATGACCAAAAGTGCAGCCTTGACCTTTATTCCCTGGTAGATTACTGTTACACAGTGTAAATGGCAAGAAGAACATTTTGTTCATTCAGATGGAGTTTTCATGTCTATTTTGCCGGGTCTTCTATAGCACAAGCAAAGCATTAAGTCCAGTTGGTTGCTGGTTCTGTGGCAAGCCTGAATGTATCATTTCAATTAGGTGATAATAGTGTCCTTTTTAATGATGATTTCTTTTTCCAATACCCTAGAGGGTCATACTGTATTTTAAAAATGATTGCTTTTATATGTACTTCTAGTGAAGAATTAACTCTTATGTTGGTGAACATTGGGGTTCTAATTGTCATTATTAGGTGTTGCTAAAATGTTTCTGAATGTGCTCTATTGCCTTTTTTCCTCATAGGTTTTCTTCTAAGTGTTTTCTAAGATGTAACTCCAGCTATACATTACTTGCATGCAAGACACAATCAAGTACAGTCCAGAATGAGGTGACACTTTTAGCCCTGCCCTTATGTCAGGAGATCTTTAAGAACTGTGCATTACATGGTTGCAACCAAGTGATACGGTCGCGCAGAGTCTCTGAATGCCAATGGGAGCTACCACATTGGCCTCTCCATATAGGCCACCGCATACAGTGGTGCCCCGCAAGACGAATGCCTCACAAGACGGAAAACCCGCTAGACGAAAGGGTTTTCCGTTTTGGAGGTGCTTTGCAAAATGAATTTCCTATGGGCTTGCTTCGCAAGTCGAAAATGTCTTGCGAGTTCCTGCGGGTTTTTCCCCCCCCCTTTTTCTAAGCCGCTAAGCCGCTTATCTGCTTATCCGCTAAGCCGATAAGCCGCTGATAGCGCTAATCCGCTAAGCCGTCAATGGGCTTGCTTCGCAAGACGAAAAAAACGCTAGACGAAGAGACTCGCGGAACGGATTAATTTCGTCTTGCGAGGCACGACTGTACTATACATGGTTGATTGTTGGGTGTGTTTTTTATTTTTTAAAAAACCCACCTGGTGTCAGAGGTGTGATTTAAACATAGGACTGCTCCAATCTGTACCCTTGTTATGTCTTCACATGAGTAAGATATACATAGAGCTTCTGTTTTCAGCAGATGCACTATTTAGCAACTGGATTTGTTTGGAGATTATAAAGATTCTTATAGGAGTTAAAAGACTGCTTCCTCGATAAGCAGATGAGGTTTAGCCTTGTGGCAAGCGCTAGATTCTGGGGTATTTTGTTTTTGTTTGTTCAAGGATGGTCAGAAGTTTTACCGCATGTTGTGGTGAGTCAGATAAAATGTTCATTGGAGCAGGAGAAACTAGTTGATATCCCCATGAGTAAGACCTAATAAATGGCTGCAGCTGATTAATCTTATAAAATTAAGTAAGGCACAATAGCTGTGGAGCAGAAGTAAAATAATGATAATAATTAGACTTGGTTGTTGGTTTGCATTTGTCTTTCTTGGGAGACAATGGAGGAGCGTGCCTTTGGGGATGAAGTCAAGATGTTGGAAGGTTGCAGCACCTGTTGTAGACACCAGTATGGGAGAGACATGTTTTGTTGCAGCTGGGGAAGATGGTGTCCGGTTGTGCTGGTCTACCATGGCCATTCTTCTCTCTGCATTCCTCCTCTGGCCACTGCTGTGACTCCATGACCTGACTGTCTCCAGGCACTGCGCTCGTCTGCCAGGGATTCCCACATGGCAGTGTTGATGTTGCATCATGTTTGCAGACATCTTTGTAATACAGAGTTGGTCTGCCAATGGGCCTGGTACTTGAAGCCATCTCCCTGTAGAGCATGTCCTTGGAGATTCTGCCATCTTCCATTCTGTGTACATGACCAAGCCAGCAGAGATGTTGGCTTGGCAATTAGACTAGATGTTATTAAATTCTCTCTCTCTCTTTGCATTTGGTGCTTTTGCTGACGTGCCAGAATGTGGAAGGAAAAGGTTATGAAGTTTTGAGGCAGCTTTGAACTTGAAAGACGCAGAGGTAACAGGAAGTGTGACTTGCGCATTTCTTCAGTGGTTGCTTCCCCTCAGATGATATGCAAAACTTACTCCCACATACTTTCAGTACATTGCTTAGTTGTGTGCCACCCCCACATGCTGCCTGCTTCAGTTCCTCCCCTCCCTACTTTCGTGTGTAAATGTAAATTGGTCCCAAATGAGCAATTTGATACGTGATCACCATGGGCCAGCACTGCTTCTAATCCAAGGGAGACTCCAGTTTGGATTTTGCAGCTAAAAGATTGTGCAACAGATCCCACAGCTAGATTGACCTCTTGGAAATTGCTTCCTAAGTTCCCAAGTTTAGGTTTGTTTTCAAATGATTTCAGCATACAGAGGTGCCGAGTTGTGCCTCATTTTTTTTTGGGGGGGGGGAATTATGTCACCCATGTGTGTGTGTGATGCTGATGCCTGTGCCTTCCAAGTCTACAATTCTGTGATTCTGTGACTTTTGCACACCCTTGCCAGTAGGTGTGAAAAACAACCCAAAAGGATGTGTGGGGAAATATTTGCAAAATATGCCATGCACACTGTTGTTTATAAATAGCTAACAGCCATGCTGATCTGAAGTTCTCTCCAAGGTAGTTGAGCAATTACAAGCAAAGTGTTGTGTTCAAGGAGGAGAAAGTGCATGAAGGAAATGTTTTTTAGCCTCATGAGAAGTGGCTGTCAGATGTTACATTGTAATTATGCAACAAAGATTTTATTAAGATGTTTTAGAAATTTCATACTTTTATAAGACATACGCATGCATGCTCCATAATACACAAATTTTGCTTCTTCACTAGCTGGGGATGAGAGTTCGATGATTTTAAGGTGGGTGGATCTACAGTCATACTTGGGAAGTGAAATGGAATCCATTCCGGAAGTCTGTTTGACTTCCGGAAACCAAGGCGCAGCTTTTGATTGGTTTCCGATTGCCCAGGCACGCCAGAAATAGCAGAAACCGCGCCGAACGTTTGGCTTTCCCAAAAAAGTTTGAAAACTGGAACACTCACTTCTGGTTTTAGATTGTTCGGGAGCCAGAACGATTGCCTCTCAAGGCGTTCGGGAGCCGAGGTACAACTGTACTGATAGATCTCTGAGCTGTTTCCAGGAAATCTTCAATTTTTTTGCTCCTAATTGTTTAACAATGACAAAAATATGATTTCCCAACCCACCTGCTTGCTGAATCTAGTTAAAAACAAGCTAGATCCCACAAACTTGAAATCTGCACACCACTCATTTAAGTTAGAACTTCAAGATAGCTTTTATCACCTTGAGAAGAGAGGAAAACATAAGTTCATGAGTGAGGTTGGGTGAATGGGACTAGATTCTGTCACCCACTTGCCTGTTCCGGCCGAGAAAATAAGTTTTATTGTGTCCCTACCCACTCTTGTCTTCTAAAAAACATATTTCGCTGCTTACATCAGGATAACCAGCTGGAGGTAAAAGAGCTTTTAATGGTGAGCTGCTTAATCACCATAATTGAGTTGCATTTTATGACAGTGAGAAAATCCAGTTGTCTCTGCATCCCTCCATTTCCTGTCCAGGCAGAATGTCTCCCACGTTTCAGGAAGTGCAGCCTGTTTCCTTTGGACTTCTTTTTATCTCTTTAGGGCTTGGCTGTCCAGGCAAAGAAAGTCCTCCTTCGTTGAGAGTTTACAATGATAAAATTATGGAGATTGGCACGTATGTTGATGAGAAGCTGTTTGCGATAGGAAAACATCCTGATTTTGGCGTTGAAACCCCCCAGAATGGAGGGCGAGACTTCTCAGCTGTTTGTCTTGGATTTGTTGTTTGTTGCTGCTAATGTACTACAGGGATCATTGGTTACGAAGAACATCTGTGATTCATTTTTCAAGATTTAAGAATCGTTTGTCAAACGGGAATCAAATTTTGCCAATCTTCTTCACACGCAAGATCATGCTTGGTCTGTGCATGTAGCAGAATGAAGTACCACTCAGTGGCGTAGCGTGGGGGGTGCAGGGGGGGCCGGCCGCACCGGGCGCAACATCTGGGGGTTAGGGTTAGGGGGCGCAAATCCACGGGTTAGGGGGTGCAAAATTACTTGCCTTGCCCCGGGTGCTGACAACCCACGCTACGCCACTGGTACCACTGCTGAATGTGTTTTGAGCTCCCCTCTAGCATAGCAGGCAGAGGGTTGGTGTTCAAACATGGCCCTCCAAACTTTTATGCTGGGTCCTTGGGCCATGACCTGGCTGGAGTATATCCTTGAACTGTGATAATGCTTCTTCCTTTGCCTGGTAGGAGTCTGGTGGTATGTTCATAGAAACCTCTTGCATTTTTTGCATGACTGGAGTGTAACGGGCTGTACGGAACTAAATGTCATATCCAATTCTCTGCCAAATTTGCATTTGGTCCCACTTACCACTGCTGTGGGCTGAAATGGGTTCCTCACCTAGGTTTAGAAGGTCATTCTCTTTCATATGGGCTATTTTTGTGTGGGGGAAAAAACATTTTAAACTGGGGTGCATTAAAAAGAAGGCTCCTTGGCCTGTTTGTGCAGTGCCACCTCAGGACTCCGCTACCTCATTCTGCTGATGGCAAGCTTCATTGTTAAGCAAAATATTTTATATATATATATATAATATTTATTGGTGTTTCAAAAAGTTACAAGAATAAAAAAGAAAGAAGAAGAAAAACAGAAAATACAAAATACAGAAAAAAATAATAAAAACAGTTAAAAACAAATCCATCTTTCCATATCTTATCTATCACTTGCTTGTTTCCTTGACCTCCTCACACCTCCCTTTTTTGTATTCTAGTTCGTTAGTTGTTTCAGCAAATCCTTTCCTTCTTTGTTTTTATCTTACTAATTTATCTTAATATATTGTAACTTTACATTCTGACCTGTTAACAATCCATTTTTACTTAATCCTTCATAACGTTACTGCTAAAACCACATAGCTTCATTCCAGCATCCTTCTAACATTCCTTAATTTTACAATGTTTCTGTAGATAGACTTTAAATTTCTTCCAGTCTTCTTCTACCGACTCTTCTCCCTGACTCTTCTCCCTGGTCTCGGATTCTGCCAGTCATTTCCCATTGTTAAGCAAAATAATGGATTTGTCTGTGTGTGCTACCCAACAGCAGTTGTGGGAAGCCAGCCAAGAGAGCACATGCACCCTTCCTCTCTTCTGAGCTCTTAAATGCTCCACTTGTCAGGCAAACAGCAAGGGTGGTCCAGTGCCAGCACTGGGCTTTGAGGGTAAAATAAAATAAAATATAAATAGCACCAGGTGCCAAGTGACACCTCCCTCTCTAGCACTGTTGGACAAGTGTCTTCTTGCATTCATGGTAGTTTCACACTTAAGATGGCAACACACACAAAAAGCCCAGGCAAAGGTTTGCTTCTCAGAGGGCATAAATATAATTCCCAAGTGCTGCAAATACTCTGAGAAAGTGATACAAGTTTCTCCATGGGATCTTACATTGTGCAGACATACTATAGATTATTAACCAAAGTTTCCAGTTTGAACTTGGAAACACGTTAACTTTACAGATAGTTTAAATATCCACTAACGAAAAACCAGTGACCTGTAGAAACTTAGAAATTTAGGGAAGGGTTTGCTTAAAAAGGGTATCACACATTAGTAATCTGGTTAAATGTATTTGTTTCCTGCTGCAGAGCGTGTAGGAAAAATTGGGTGCAAATTTAATAATGGCCATTTTTGAGCTTATTTAAAAGCTGTTCCAAGTTGTGTGGGTAGGTGGGGGGGGGAGAGGCACTCAAGAACTAACATTTGACATAAGACAAGTACTGGTACTCGCAGCTAGCTACATTTTAGGTCAAAACACTTTTCATTTAATAAGAAGAACTTGCAGACACAGACTCAGAAGTGACAAAACGACTGCAGTCTTAACTGCACATTGCACAATGCAGCTGAATTCCTTCATGTTGATTTTCCTGATGCTTCAAAAAGGAGGGCAGCACTTGAGTCTGGGGGCCTGGCAAACCTGTCATTTGCAAATAAATCAAAAGGCCATCATTGCTGATAGCAAGGTCTAATGACTGCAGTTTCTGTGTACTCTTTGATAGGCCCCACACTCAAGCCTGCTATTAAAAATGAATGCATTCAAGAGGCCTTGCATTAAGAACATAAACAATTAAGGGCACTTGAGCTGCTCCACAGAAAGCTGCTGCCATACAAATGCGAGCGAGGGCTTTCATGTGCGCACCGACCTCTGCAATCTGCTTTGCTAGGGAGCCAAAGAGAACGTGGGCAATTAGTGTTGATGTATCTGCAAGGCCTTCCTTCTTTAATCCCTCATTGTTTTAACTGTCCTCTATATTTGCAGATCAGAAATCAAACTATAAGCTGTGTCAAACTGGTGACAGCTCAGAAGTCATGAATACTACATGGACTTTAGAGTCTGTGACAGCCCTTCCAGAGATTTAATACCATATATATTTTATAGCCCATCTCTGAAATATGGCTTATATTTTGATTGGCTGACTGGTTTTGGTTTGCTGCATCCTTTTTATTGTTCTTTTTTAAAAGTTGAATTCTGACTTCAGAGTATTTGTGGAATATGGTTTTTTCTGTTTGTTTGTTTTTTTAAAATTTATGCGAGTTTGTGGGTTGTGTGTCGAATTAAAGTCTGGAGTAGTTTGGCTTTCTGGTGAAGTTAACTGAACTAGCACCCTTCAGATGGTGGGCAGAGGATAGGATGCTTAAAAGTTTCCTTTTAAGTACAGTGGTACCTCTAGTTACGGACTCGATCCGTTTGGGGGTGCTGTTCGCACCCCAAAAAGTCTGTAACTAGAGTGCCGCTCCTGCGCACGTGCAGGGTGCGATAGAGTGTATACACTTCAGGGTTTGCTGTGTTTGCAAGCCGAAAAAATGCAACATGAACCTAACTCAACATGAGGTATGACTGTATGCTAATTGAACACTGCAGATGAAGACAGTAGCATAGGAATGAGAAGAGTATTCAGTTGTTTCCACTAAACAGGAACACAATACAAGAATACACTCCTACTTGAATCTAGATAGAACTGTGGCTTCCAGTTGGTGGCAGGAGCACGTCTGAGCACACAATCTCCTTCTTCTGGTGGCTTTGTGGAAGTGAAGGTGGTCATACTCAGCTTATTTCTCACCTCATGGAGGCCTTCAGTAAACTGAGGAACATCAATGCCACTGGTTCCTCAGAATAGCCTCAAGCAAATGTGGAAAGTTGAAGTATGATACGGTAGGCCTCACATCATATGCTATAAAGCAGGATGGCCAGTTCATAGCCTCCAATTCTTCTAGCCTAAATTTGGGGCACATCCACCCCCTGGTGTGCTGCTGGCCATCTGCTCAAGCCAACTTTCGCCTCCCCATGTGACCTTACCACCACCACCAGAGCAGCACACGGAAACGCTGTTTACCTTCCTGCCGGTGCGGTACCTATTTATCTACTTGCTCTTTTTGGCGTGCTTTCAAACTGCTAGGCTGGCAGGAGCTGGGACTGAGCAACAGGAACTCACCCTGTCATGGGGATTTGAACCGCCAACCTTCTGATTGGCAAGCCCAAGAGGCTCAGTGGTTTAGACCACGGCGCCACCCGCATCTCTTAGCAGCATCTTCTAGGAGGGATTAAAAGCTGGCAGAACACAACCACATTATCTGGGTCATTCCTCATTACTCAAAAGTCATAATTGTGAAGATAGGATTGTTAGCAGCCTTGAATGGTATAGTAAATAAGGAATGGTCTAATTTTTCAAAATAAATAAAATATAGTGCAGAAATTATGCAAAGGGGGTTATGCAAAGAGAGGCATTTGTGTGTGTGTAAAATCTCTTTCCTCCAATAAAGTTTAGCATGGTAACATAAGAGTGTACATCAGAGTTCTATGCTTAACTTGGAATAAACAGTAATATTCTTTATTAGCCCTGTTGGTACCTTTGTGCATGTACAAATGTTGTGGAGTAAATATTACTGTTCCTTGGTGTGTTCACTCAAGGTTTTCCATCTCTTAAGTTTAAATTGTGGTAAGCTCTGATACATACGGATGGCATCTATGTTAAATATTTAGAAGTGATTCAGACATAGAGGTGTGAAAGCCCAGGAGAAATGTGCAGTTATCCAACCTAGATAATTTTTAATCCTGGTGAATATTGTGTATCTTTGAATTCCAGGTGAGCTAGGTTTCTGTTTCTCCAAAGATACCCTCTGCATTGTTGTCATTCACTCTTCCCCATTCTCAAGGAATCATCCGTATCCTGCACCCCTCTGCTTTATCTTAACCAGAGTTGAGGTGCTGAAACTGAACTAGCAATTTCCCAGAACTGAGAATTTGAGTACAACCTGGCCTCAAACTAAGCCAAAAACAATTCCCATACACTTCAGCCATAATTTCATAGGAGCACAGGAAGCTGCCTTTGTACTAAATCATACTTTTGCTCCATCTAGCTCAGAAATCAACATTGTCTGGCTGTGGTTTTCCAGGATGTATGGGGCATGGGACGTTCTCAGCACTCGCTGGACATGCTGGGGATTTTACTCGGAACTTTCTGTGTACAAAGCAGATGCTCCTTATCGGGGTGGTCAGCTCCCAAGAGACTGTGATCTACTCACTGAGTTAAAAACTGGCAGTAATCTACCCCCTTTTGGGGGTTCTGGTCAAAGTTGTTGAGTTTTTTCAGGGAGGAGGTAAAATGTTGAGCTTTTTAAAGGGGAGCCACAGTTGTTCATCTTCTTTGGGGGGAGCCAATGATCTACCAGTGATCCACTGCAGACATCCAGTGATCTACTGGTAGATCATGGTCTATCTGTTGGACATGCCTACTCTATATAACTGAGTTATAGAACTGACCATTCCACTTAGACTGGATCTAAAGTCTAATCCAGTACCTTCTAGGTCATGATGGTGCTTGACTTCAGATAAGGAAACCCTTCCTATGGATAAGAGTTTATTGGAAAATAGTGCTTAATTGATAAAGATACTTGCTACTAAAATATTGTTCTTTCCTTAAGTTTGATCAGATGGTTCCTTAAGACTTTGATCAGATGGTTGCCTCAACCACCACCCTAGTATTTTGAAGATGCTATTGTGGCAAATGTTTTCATATCCTATTCTGTGTGGCCAATAACATGGAAGAACAATGGATTTGTCAGTCTAAAAGGATTTAGCTCATGCTGGATTTTAACCAATGCTTTACTTGCTAATGAGCTACTTATGAAGAACAGATTTGTGCTCTAATATATGTAGATATGAGGTACTGGAGGCATTAACAGATGTCCTTCAACAGACTGAAACCTGCTCTGATTAATCACATACACTCTAGACTCCACCTAATGCTGGCCTACTTTAAATGTTCCTAATATTTGTACTTAATATGGTTTTTGTAAATGAACTAATATATAATGGCATGTTTTAATCTAAATATTTACTTTTCTCTATAGACAGAAATTGCCAAGAGATTGAATACAATCTGTGCACAAGTCATCCCATTTTTGTCTCAAGAAGTAAGTAAAATGGTTCAGCTGTTAAAAAGTGAAATTATGTTGCATCTTTGTTTTTAAATTAGCTAGTTTTTAAGATGTTAATTTTATCAAAATTCACAAGAGTGAGGAACATCTGTTGTAGCTGAAGAACGCAAGCCCCCTGTTAATTTGGAATAGCAGATGAGAGAAGAGGCGCACCAACTATATAACTAGTGAAATAGCTCAGTCACAAAATTATTCTTTCTAAGGCAGCTAACCATTTGTTAATTTCTGTGTAAATAAAAATGTCGGTGTTTAATGATAGCACGCTATGCAATTTGAGTGGCATTTGTGAAATACAGTTCCTAGAAAAGTCTAATTATTATTATTATAGAAAGAGAATTCTGATACTGTATTCATGCATAATTATAATGGAGACACAAAAGAGGTATGACCATGTTGCTGGAAAGTTTGTTGAATTGTCATGGGAAAACCCTTTTTACTTTGCATGTAGGATTGTGCCATCTGACATAGTGGAGACCATAGAGGCTGGAATTGTTCAATCCTATTCTCTTTACATGCCGTATTTTTCGCTCCATAGGGCGCACGGGACCATAGGGCGCACCTAGTTTTTAGGGAGCGGCTGTGCGGAGCTATCCCTGAAGCCTGGAGAACGAGAGGGGTCGGTGCGCACCGACGCCTCTCACTCTCCAGGCTTCAGCGAAAGCCGCACACTCTTTAAAGGGGCCGCGCGGCTTCTGCTGGCTTTTCTAGGAGGTGGGAGAAGGGACTGATGTGGCCAGTTAGTCCCTTCTCCCTCCTGGGGAAAAGCCCACAAGAGTGCACAGAGCGCTCTTGGGGGCTTTTCCTGCCTGCCTCCCCCCTGCATTCGCTCCATAGGACGCACACACACATTTTCCCTTGCTTTTTAGGAGGGAAAAAGTGCGTCCTATAGAGCGAAAAATACGGTACTTGATTGGTGGGTAGGAATGTAATGGTTATGCTGGGGCACTGGACACTAGTCTAATGCTGCAGGCTATGTTGTTGAGCAAGCTGTTGCTGTTGCTGTTGCTGTTGCTGTTCCTGAATACAGCTTGTAGATTACAACCATATTGTCACCAAATATTTCTGAAACCACACAGTTATAACGTGTGTGTGATTAAAGATGTAGCATCCTGGAAGAGTTTATCAAAGTTGGCCGTAAGGTTCTTCCTCTCCTTGGCTGAGTTTGCACGTCACAATAAGCCTGGGTTGCTAGCTTATTGTGGTGTATTTGGGAATGAGCATTATGCTTCTTGATTACTTCCATTTTACTCCTTCTCTGGCATGAATGGGAGAAACTAACCAGGAAGCTGCAATTAAGTGTGCCTCTCTGTGACATCTGGATGTAGGATGCTGGCTTGTTGCGCCCTGACAAGCCAGGATTGCTTGCCAACCTTAAACGTGGTTTTTGTTGCCTTATGAGGCCAAGCTTAACTGCAGTTTCCTGGCTTGTGAAGCAAGAGTATGAATTAAGGCACCACTTGTTCCTGGAAAACCAGGAACCTAGGTTTATTGTGACATGTGAATTTGGCTTCTTGACCATTTATTTATTTACGGTGAACAGAGGGTATATGAAAACTGTCGGTCTCACTTATTGAAGAGTTGTAATAAGAAACCCCCCTGATTTTTTAAAAAATCAAAAGACATGTACTTGCCTTTTCAATTCTCATCCTTTCCTCTTTCCGCACAGAATGCCCATATATACTAGCTTGCAGGGTGGCTTGGAAATACTCTGCCCCTTGATAAAATGCCACTTTGTTCCAGCTTAGTTCAGTTAGGTTGGTTCTAACAATGGGAATGATATGTTTGTCTTTCCAGCATCAGCAACAAGTTGCTCAAGCAGTAGAACGTGCCAAACAAGTGACCATGGCTGAGCTGAATGCCATCATCGGGGTACGTGGCCTACCAGGTCTACCTCCTACAGTGTGTATAACCAGCTTTCCTTTCTTATTGCATTGGTAGTTTTTGATGTGTTAAACGTTTGATTTGCAATAGTTTTGATACTTAAAGCTAGATCTTCAGCATTATTTGTCTTGGCACCTGCATCTCTTCAAAATCTGGTAGAATTACTGAAAGCATAATATTGCCTGCCTGGGCCTATGTATTTCGCCCCATATTTCTAGATTTCTGCTACTGCTCTGTCTAGTTTGGAGTATGGGAATTAATAGGCCGCAAAAGCTTTCTCTTCTGAGTCTGCATCCAATATACTGAGGTTTATTCATAGTGTATGCGTCTGAGTTTTAGTTGCAAGTAACTTAACCGAGCAGCCGGAGTGGGGAGTGACATGGTCCACCATTTTCAACACACTGCAGACTAGTACTTGTTGAGGCAGGAGATGAAGAGTGGGTGACACTTTCCCCCCCTTTTTTAAGCCTGAAAGACAAACTTTTGTAAAATTCCCTCTATTGAAATCAACCGAAGGGGAATTAATTAAACCAGGTATGTCCAACCAAGTAGGGTGTGATCTACAATCCAGTATCAAAAACTGGCAGTGATCTACCACCTTCCAAAGTCATGTTAGTTAGTTAAATCTATCTATCATCTATCTATCTTTATTTCACAGAAACAGTAGTTATGTTTGGACATCATCACGACAGATCCCAATAGTTTTGTTAGGTGGACAAGGAGCTAAACGAGTGAGAAAAGTCAAACTATATTTTTATACTAGTTTACACAGATCTGAGGAGCCAGTCAGAGTGCACCGGGCTTCTCCATCTTTCCCCTACTGTTGCTTTAAATCACAGCTGACTTCCTGTCAGCATCCCCACACACTTCTTCCACCTTGTCTTTCCCCTACTGTTGCGCTAAAGCCTTTCCCTCACTTAAACTCATCGAGCGCTAAGGGGACTTTCCCCCATGTGTTTTGTTCTTCGCCTTCCTCGCTGGTGAGCCAGCGGGTAAGCAGGTGTGGAGCTTTTTGTTTCCTGCCTCCACCATGTCCCCCTCACCTCACTGCCAGAGCTCTAATGCCTGAGAGCGAAGATCGGGTGGCGGGGAAGACTCAGGCTTGCACGAGATTGGTGGCAGCAGCGGCTGCTGCTGTGTCCAAGACTGCAGAGAAAGGCTTTTCTTTCTCAGCCTGCGATCGACCAGGATCTGTCCCAGGATCTCCAAGTCAATCGACGTCTTGGACATGCCTGAACTAAATCATCTCCAAGCTTGTGTAGGTGATGAGCCTGCTCCACAGGCCCCTTCATGCGGCTGTCCCGCATCCACACACCCCATGAAACACCCCATTTGTGGAGATACAGCAATGATACTACCAATGGTAGATCCAAAGCTGTGGAGCTTTCTGCAGGAGTGGTCCATAGCAGACATGCCCACTGACCAGCAACTCTGAGGATTAGGATTGCTTTGTAACCTATTTTGCATTATTGAAGTTCATGGGCCATGACTTCATTTCCTAAGCCCTGCTGCCATACTCTAGAAATATCACTAATCTTTACTGCCCTTCTATAGTAAGCAAAAGGAGCAATAACAAGAAGTGGTCCTCCTCCTTCCTCTGATTTTATTCATACGCGAGTGCTTGAGCAGATTGAAATTATTCATTTATCAATTTATGTTAATTGCTTGTGAGAAGATGCCCTGCTGGTCTTTAGAGTTCCCTCAGACACTTTGTAATGATAATTAGACATGCTGCTGTATGGATTAACAGTGCCATAGTCCAATGACGTCTACAGACAATGGAACCAGTTAATCCATCTGTGCTTAAAATTACATCCCAACTGGAGATGGAAAAAAACATAAGAGGGAGGGAGGATTAAAAGAATGAGTCTCAGCTTGAAAACTCTCCTTTTATCAGTTTCTCAATTGTAGATCTGCTGTCGCTTTGCCTGTGGTAAGCTATTGGCAGTCAATTAGGTGAAATAAACAGGGAGGGTGACCTTCATTTCCTTTTAATAGCTATTCCTCCCTGCAATGGGGAGTGTCAGTGGATTTTCATCTTAAATTTTATTCAAGCTGCTTTATTACACTTGACAGATTAGCTTTGCATAAACATACCCCCCTTTTGAACCGAATCCTTGTTTTTCCCCCCTCCCATCCAATCAACTACTTAAAAAAATAATTAAGTCTCTATTTGTCTGATGTCTTAACAGCCGCTGCTTGTCTAATAAATTCTTAATTTGAAAGTTCAGCTCAAAAGTTCATCTACCTAGTGTCTCAGTCTCTGTGTTTGTGTGTGTGTACATTGATTTAACAAACACCTCTGTTTAATAGGCATATTTTAAATAGTGATTTCAAGTATACTTTCTGAGCTTTGTAGCAGACACAGAACAGTGCAAATACATTTCTTTCTTCTTCTTCATCATCATAGAAACCTTTTGACATTGGACTATGAAGCTTTTGTGGCATGTCTGGCTGGGTTTGTCTTTTTGCTACAAAGTGCCTAACTACCTTGAGAAGGGCGTACAGCTCTGACCCAAGCTCATTCTTTTGCAAACTCCATTCAATTGACTACAAGTCGCACACTGCACTGAGTCTCTGCTTTGCAGCTCCAGCATAACATTTCTTGACAGTGTGTTGTTAAAGGACTCAGACTACCATTCTTTAGTTTAATATGCTAACGTAGTTTTAATCTAGGAACATTTGCTCTTTTTCTAAGTCCTCCAGCAGCTGTAATTTTGCTGGGTGTGCAGTGCAATTCTGTGCGTGGTTACTTGGAAATAAGCTCTGCTGATTTCTGTGGAGCTTACTCCCTAGTAAGTGTGTATAGGATTGCAGCCTTGAGGTATTAACATGTCACTGCCAGCAGAAATAAACTTCAGTTCTCAGTGAGTATTCATAAATACTATATTCATCCCTATCTAGCGCAGTCAAACTCCCACATTCCACCCTTTCGCCCAATCTCAGCTTCTTGCATAGCTGATCTGACAATTCTATTATAGCCTGAAGAACAGTTGTGTGTGCGTTTGTGTATGCGCGCACACACACACACTGGAAACCTCACTATTTCCCCCCCTTTACGTTTCCACCAAGTTGGTCCAAGAAGAGATCATCTCTCCCTTTGCCACATTTGTATACATCAATAATTATCCTATGCTGCACAATAAGTTTCATGCTCTGACATATGCTTGATTTGTTTGAATGGGATTGTGTGCACTCTGGAAAATTGGAGTAGCATAAAATTGGGATGACAATTCAGTGGACCTTTGCTCCTCTTCATTGAACATGCACTGTGTCAGCCTGTCTCCCCAGAGGGGAGGAGGCATCAGGCGCCTGTCTGTTCCTACAAGCAGCAGCTGCACTGAAAGTAAACGTGGCCCAGTTTGATAGCAGCTGTCAGTATTGTTCAGAGACCCAACTTAGTGTAAAAAACAATAGCGGGGGGTGGGGGGGTGGGGGGCAGGGGCGCATGCTCTTAAACTGCAGTGTCTTTCAAGCTAATAAAAGAAATAGTAATTTAACGGTTTAGACGTCTATTGTGAGCGTGAAAGATCATGAAAGACTTCTTTTTAAAATGCAAATAAGGCTGGTGCATTCTCCAACATTTAGAAGCACAATCAAGTAGCCAGTGGCTTAATGGTGTTAAAGAGGTTTCTGTTCCGTGAAAGTAGAAGCAGCAGAGGAGAAGGAGCTTGGGTGGAAAGCTACCTATATTCCTAATAGGTGTTCTGTAAAGAGTTTACTGTGCATAGAGTCTGCAAACTTTATGCTTCTTGACTTAAGAAATAGGCTGCGCTCCTTCACAGGAGATAATGGTGCCAAATCATTGCACATTAATGGAGCAGTAGAAGTAAGGGGAGGGGGGTTAGTGGGAAACAAACTTTTGAAATGAAAAAGCAGGCTGGGTCAGAGAGGCAGGCACATATAATGTGTGTTGTGGGGAGGAGAGATACTAGGGGAAAGGAACAAAAGGAGCCCTCTATAAAAGAGAAGCTGTAAACCAGACATCTGCCTCTGCGTCTTGGTCCTGTCCGAATAGTACAATGAAATAGTCCTCTTCAGGCATTTATTTTCAAACTCCCTCCAATTGAAGAAAGTGCAGTGGTCACTCCCCCCACCCCCAGCCAAGGCCCAGTCAGCATTAGCCTGAAGGGGGATGCCTTACTCATGTGTAGGGTTTTAAAAACAGAGATGGGAACCCTTATTTTCAGTATTTAAGCATGGTGTAGTTTTGTTTCGTTTGGGGTTTTTTTTTTTTTGCCTTGTAGTGAAGAGAATCTAGATTATGGCATGAAGGGCTTAAATGGATTATCTTGGTATAATTTGAAGGGATTGGAAGAAGAAAAGTTGTGCACGCCAGGAAATCTGAATGACACTGGTAGCAAATAAAATCACTTTACAAGATTGGTTCAGATTGGAAAAAAATGTGTTTAAAAAAATACTGCCACCTTGATGAATTATAGAAACATACCTAAGAGTTCAGCATGCAACCAACACTCACAAGAATCAGGCAGCCTATGAGAGTGTTTTTAGTTTAGCTTGTTCAGAAAGAATTTAATACTTGCGAGGTGTTGGGTTTCCTCACTCCTCCTCCTCTCTGAGGTGTGCTGCTAATGGTTCTGTGAAATGTATCTCTTGGACTGACAGCACTTGTGAGACAGATTGAGTTGTCAGCCTCCAAAGGGCTTTCCATCATTGCATGAGGTGATTGACTAAAGGATTAGCAAGATGCTGGATTATTTTTCCTCTGCTTGGCTGTGGTTGCCAGCTATCTCTGAGATTGTAGTGTGTGAAGCTTAAGGGGATGAGGTTAACCTCTTGAGGGTTTATTATGAGCATGTAGTTAATCTTTAGAAAGCCTATAAATAACTAGGATGCATGTTTTTGTTGTAAAATAGAAATGTGGGCGCAAAGAGAAGTGAATTCAAAAGTGTAATTCTAGAACAGCTTAGCCTTGCATGATTTTTGGAATTGTCTGCACTGTGTGTTTAGTGTTGAGTGCTGTATTAGGGTTGGGGTGGGGTTGGGTTGGTTGAGGGTATGGGAAGATAACAAGCTTCTGTTAGGGGATAGATGGAACAAGAGATTAAATCTTTAGTGTACAGTGGTACCTCAGGTTACATACGCTTCAGGTTACACACTCCGCTAACCCAGAAATAGTGCTTCAGGTTAAGAACTTTGCTTCAGGATGAGAACAGAAATCGTGCTCCGGCGGCGCAGCAGCAGCAGGAGGCCCCATTAGCTAAAGTGTTCTTCAGGTTAAGAACAGTTTCAGGTTAAGAATGGACCTCCGGAACGAATTAAGTACTTAACCTGAGGTACCACTGTATATAATGAGGCTTCCATTGGCTGAGACTCAGAACAAAATATATGATGTATTTGGGGGGAACTACCTGAAGTATGCAAAAAACCTGAATTTAGTGTGTTTCGGGGGTGGGGATACTCTGCTGTTACCCCTTATCCCCCTTTAAATGTGGACCTATGTTTATCACATCACAGATAAAGCTGTACCTCATGATGGATAATGTGAGTGTGAGCTTTTTTAAAAGAAAAAGTTGTGAAGTACTTTACCAGGCAGATTTTTGGACTGGAGTACAGACACATGAGAAATTCATCCAGGCAGCTAAAAAGCCTGCCACGCATTTTGCACCAGAGTTTCCATTCCACCCTCGTTCCCAAGTATTTCCTAATTTGTTTTCAAACATATGGTGCTGTGTTCCTATTCCCTGTTCCAGCCCTTTTTCCAAGAAATGAAAGTTTCAGATGCATTTGTTGTAAATATTGTAAATCTGGTTTGCTAAACATACTTGACAACATATACGGTGAAGTGCTGGTTTCCTTCCTTGGTTTTCCTATCCTTTTTCCCACAGAAGAGAACTTTTTTGGGGGGGGGAGATTCTCTGAAGACTAAGAGTCATTCTGGTTCCAATGCAGTAAAAAGCAAACATTTAGTTATGAATGTATAACTTAGTTACTGTTTCTTAATTCTAGCCAAATGAACTGGTATACCGAGACCCTTTAGGCTGTGTCTGTTGTCTGTCAATGGTGACAGCCACAGAGGAGAGACCCATTAACAGTCTAGGTTACGTGATCCCTCTTTGGTTTTTCTGGTTGGAAGCCTGTCATGGCTAAAATTGTGTTTCACTTTAGTAGTTGCAGCGGGTGATCTCTGAAATGTAACTTAAAGGTAACTTGACTAAATTACTGTTAAGCTTGAAAATTTAAAGGAAGCCATTATTCACACACACACACACACACACACTATCTTTGCTCCTTGTCTGGAATTGGGCTTTGTTTGGAAAAGCAAATCTGCACCCCACCTGTTGCTTTACCTGCAACAACGACTCTAGAGGAGGGACCAGGAGACTGAAATGTGTGAGAGAATTTTGCAGTTCCACTTCCTTGCCCATCCCTATTACCATGCCCTAACTCAAACCTGACAAGTCTGTAGTTGCATATAAACTAAGTGTATGGCACAATTTTATTTTATTTTTAAAATGTAACGTAATCATGTGAATCTTAATTGACTGACTTTTGGCTCTGTAAAAAAAATGAATAATGGCTATGAAAAAGAAGTACATTTCGCCTTTTAGATTTATCCATGCTTCATCACAGAGGCAGTCTCTCCTTTGTTTGAAAAAAAAAAAAAGGCATGCCTCGTAGGAAGATGCCATCAGTAACCAACATTTTTACAAGAGCCTGTCATGTTTGTAGACCAACCAGTTAATCAAATTAGTTCCATTTAAACGTTTCAACCCCAGTGTAAAAGTGTATATCAGGCATGGCCAAACTTGGCCCTCCAGATGTTTTGGGACTACAATTCCCATTATTCCTGACCACTGGTCCTGTTAGCTAGGGAAGATGGGCAAGGGAGTGCTAGCTAGGGAAGACTAGCCCTGCCAAAAAAATACCGTATTTTTTGCTCTATAAGACTCACTTTTTCCCTCCTAAAAAGTAAGGGGAAATGTGTGTGCGTCTTATGGAGTGAATGCAGGCTGCGCAGCTATCACAGAAGCCAGAACAGCAAGAGGGATTGCTGATTTCACTGCGCAGCGATCCCTCTTGCTGTTCTGGCTTCTGAGATTCAGAATTTTTTTTTTCTTGTTTTCCTTCTCCAAAAACTAGGTGCGTCTTGTGGTCTGGTGCGTCTTATAGAGCGAAAAATACGGTGTATATGAGGAAGTAATGCAGTCCTTAGCCATGGTTGCGCTTTGCTTCTTGACAAGTGTGTACCTCATTTAAGGCATCATTCCACTCCCCTTTTCATTACTGGCATCTTTCTATTTAATGATGAACTTGCAGCATTGCAGTTGCTGTAGGCACAATGTTAAATTTGAAGACTAAATGGGAGAAGAGCACTACCTATTAACGTCCTTGATAATGAGGAAAAAATGGACCCAGGTTTTAAGATGGAATGCTGGAGGGGTGGGGAGAAGGGAGACGGAGCTCATTGTTAGAGAAGGTGTTTTGCATTCAGAAGGTCTCTTGTTCAGCCTCTGGAATCTCCAGTGGAAAAGGATCAAATGACAGGTGATGGAAAAGAGTTCACAAAGCCTGAGACTCTGGAGAGCTGTTGCCAGCCAGAGTGGGCAATACTAAGCTAAATGGGCTAATCCAACTGCAGCAAAAGGCAGTTTCCTATGTTCTTACACACATTTTCTCTTAATGAAAAGAGAAATCTATTGTGTGTGCTTGTTTAGTTCACTTACACGTAATGATAAACTACGGATTAGTGTGTGTGAGCGCAGGGGCGGACTTGGTAATGGCTTTCTGAGCGAGGACAAAATTTGGTGCTCCCCCCAATATTATTTTCACAATAATTCCTTATTTATTTAATATTTTGCATCCCCTTGGCTTGGTGCCCATATCAGCAGGCTTGCCATATTTCTAGAAGTCAAATTCAAAGGTTGTTGAGCTTTTTTAAGGCAGTCAACCTAAAAGTCCCGGACATTTTGCTCTTGCTTCTGCATGCGGTTATGGTTTGTCACAAACCCTCGCCAGTTTCAAATGCAGCCAGCTATAAACTATGGGTTATGAAATGGGCTTGTTGAAACATGTATGCTAGTATATCTAGTGTTTAGCATGCTGTGCCTTGTTAGAATGCATTTAGGATTCTCACTGAGAAATATTGTTGTAAATATCCTTTTTACAGCAGTTGTAATATGAAATGCTTGTCCTTGCAATAACTCTTGCCTAGCTTTTTAATGATGGAGGGGACTGTAGCTGAGTTCATGACTTGTCCAAAGCCACCTAATGAGTCTTTGATTGCTCAGTGTTTTTATAAACCGAGCTCTCTTAAGTCCTAAATTTCATTAGCTGTCCAAATGCCCCATCTTCAAATTTTAAATGAGAAATAAAATGGAAAACTAGGCCTGTTCATCTGAAATTCTTGATCTAAGGTACATAGAAAAGAGGGGAAATATTTCTTCTATATTCTCCAGGTTCAAGTTCCTCTTAAACTTGATACTGTACTCCTGTTTAGACTTATAATAGACTGTTGCAACCATTTTGCTTTTTAAATCAAATTGTAACTACTAACCTGAAATGAAGGGGGCAGTTGGAGATTGGTATGTTGGTGCCACAGGATGTGTCCAACACAGGACCTGGTAGTGCTCTCAGCTTTGGGGAATATCTGCTTGCATTAGAGAACTTACAAACATAAGTAATTTTATCACATTTTAGAAATGAGAGGATTTGGATCGGCCTTCAAGTAGACTAAGCTGCAAGGTTTAGAATATGTCCAAGTAAATCTCAGATGTAACATACTGAGGATAACAGTAATCAAAGTGAACTTTTCATTCAGACCAACCATCTGTCCTGTCAAGTATTTAATGCAGGAGTTAGTTTATAAGTGTGGGTGGGAGAAAGAGGAGCAATAGGGAACATCTATAAATGCTGGGTGCTGAAATGCATTTGGAAGGTAACACTCCCAGCTGATCTGTTTTGCACAGGAAATACTCCTAGTGGAAGCTGCGGTGAAGCCTTATTTTAGACCAGACCTTCCAAGTCACCATTTTAAAAAAATTAATCACGCAACACAGTAGTAGTGGAAATTAGTTTTTTGGGTTGAGTAGGAGGAATGTGTGCAAACTGTATAGTTTTGCCTGCACTAATTTTGTTAATACGGGGGTGGATTTGGAGAGGTGCCAGATGTCTTCAAGAGTCTAGACTGAACAAATCTCCTGTTAGTCAGGTTGTAGATTAAATTACAGGGCTCAGTTCTGTAATACAAAGGAGGATCGATATCTGAGGAAATATTCTAGCGGTTGTGAAACCTGGTATGGGGTGATTATTTGGAGCAGGTTGGAGTAGTGTGGGCTTTGAAAACTGGAAGTAGCAATGAGTTCAGTTGGCTAACCAGTTCTCCTTTTCTTTCATCCCCCCAAATGGTCTACGTGCCGCTGCTTCTGCCTGGAAATACCCCACAAATAACAGCAACAGCAGTTGCAGGCTCAACACCTCTCACACGGCCATGGACCCCCAGTGCCTCTAACCCCTCACCCATCAGGACTTCAGCCTCCTGGAATTCCTCCGCTTGGGAGCAGCGCTGGCCTCCTTGCCCTCTCCAGTGCTCTAGGTGGGCAGTCTCACTTGGCAATAAAAGATGACAAGAAACACCATGATGCAGACCACCACAGAGGTGAGAGGCATGGAAAGCCTGATTAGGACATTGCCAGGTGCATCTTTGCACCTTGCTGCAAATGGCAGGCATCTCTAAAGAAATTGTGCTTATGTTGAGCGAAAGCCGAGAGCAAACTGGTTGCCAAACGTTTAAGAATGGCACTCTGCATTTATACCACTGGAGCAAAATTCAGCTTGAAGTTTTCAGTCTTTGAAGCTGGGAGATCGCTAAGGATCCCTTGCTTTTATGAAGTGCAGGACATTTTGACATCCTAACAGATGCTTAGTTGTAACCTCAGTGGTCCGCACAATATTGTGGAAAATTGTTAAAACAGAATAAATGGGTAATTTTATCTTTTTTGATTAAAGAAAGTGATCTTTAATGGGAAGAGTCCTGGGGAGGGTGGGCAAATGACGGAGTCAAATTTTGAGGTGAATGTGTTGAAATGAAAGTTTTAGAGCATTAAAACTGTTTTGTAGGTTTGTTTAGGACACTTTTAAATATTGGGCAAAATTGCACTTGAATAATTTTTGAAAAAGAAAAAAGTAATTTATTCTGTCATGGAAAGAACTAGGCTTTGTGTATGGTTAAACTGTAAATCATGTTTACAAAATGTAATTTTCAGGAAATCACTGTATTAGGAATGTGCAATGACTTATATAAATAAAAGCCATTTTAAAACTGTTCGCGGCTTGTGTTCTAATTTTCCCCCCTTTTTTATTTCTGTTCTTGCCTCTGTGTCTGAACGGGCATGTCTGTGCATTTCTTGGTTACTACGGGAACAGACAGAGATGCGGGCACAGTAAGTACCAATATTCCTGCTAACATTAACATTTTTCAGTTACTACAGTAGTTGAGAGCCAGATATTCACATTTTCTTCCCTGTAGGGCTTACTAGCTACTTCTTTCCTAGTTTAGATAATAGGCATAGTGTCTGTGGTATGAATACTGCAGTGCTTTGTTGGAATAATAAAAATAAAATTTCTATTGAACAGCTTTTGTAGCTGCTATGATAATATCCCTGCAAACTAATCTGGTTTTGGATAGCAACTGCTCAAGCCTGCATTAATTGCATTGCATAGGTGTGTACTTGTGAAAACAGGTGAGATTAAAAACTTGCACATTAGCCATACCAGGGATTTGTAGTTTTTCTAACTTTGTTTTCATATACATATGTGTTAAGTATCTGATTAGCATATCAGATGTTTCATATCTAATCTGCCTTTCCTTTTGTGATTAGTATATCAGACATTTCCCATCTAATCTGTCTTGTACTTGGAATGTATTGCTAGTGTCACTCTTAGGCTTTTCAAAAAAGTGTTCTATTGATTTTAAAAACTTACTCACCCTCACATGGTTCATCAGAGAACTTTTTTGTTGGTATCAGGGGCCACCATGATTCTTTGGCCATGTATACGCCTAATTTAGACAATATGTCTGTCATGCAGAATATCTGTACTACAATCAGTAGATAGCATTTTTAAAAATAATTTTTTATTTGATTTTGGGATGTCCCTTGAAACTGGATTTTCCAGGGTTTTCACACATTCGAAACTGTTTTGTAAGATGTGAAAGGAATGTCTTTCTCATCCCCTCTCATATTTTTCCAGTTTATTCCACACTAGAGTGCAGGAACTTCAAAAGTGCATTAGAGTATTAGAAGTACAAATTCTGTTGGGATTGCTTATGACTTTCCTCCAGATACTTGGAAGTCTTGAGAAGTCATTTGGGATATCTGCCAAAGTTGTGAGGTCATCTTTAGTTCGTTACATTCCCCAAGAAATATAACTGGGTTGCTTTAACCTTCCCATGTGTTTCATTGAGCCATCTAAAGATTTCTGCAATTTGCTTCAAAGCCTTGGGCAAAGGTGGAAGAGCAAATATGTTGCCCACAATAGTAGGGCTAGATCAAGAGTGCAAGAGACTGTGTGCAAGAGGCGAGGGAGCATTGTCACATGGTCAGAACGCATCCCAGAAGCACGTCTATCCCTGTGAAGTTGTAGAGGGTACTGTGTTTCATTTGCAGTTGAAATAAACTGCTGCTCGTTTTTGGTTAAAAAAATAATAATTATCCTTTGCAGTATAGTGGATGCTTGGGTTGCAAACGTGATCCATGCGGGACGCATGTTTGCAACCCGCAGTGGCACACCTGCACACACACGGGTTGCGATTCGGCGCTTCTGCGCACATGCGACCGCCGAAACCCGGAAGCAATCCGTTCCGGTACTTCCAGGTTTTGGCAGTCCGTAACACGGGTGGCGCTGTGGGTTAAACCACAGAGCTAGGACTTGCCAATCAGAAGGTCGGCGGTTTGAATCCCCGCGACGGGGTGAGCTCCCGTTGCTCAGTCCCTGCTCCTGCCCACCTAGCAGTTTGAAAGCACGTCAAAGTGCAAGTAGATAAATAGGTACCGCTCTGGCGGGAAGGTAAACGACGTTTCCGTGCGCTGCTCTGGTTCGTCAGAAGTGGCTTAGTCCTGCTGGCCACATGACCCGGAAGCTGTATGCCGGCTCCCTCGGCCAATAAAGCGAGATGAGCGCCACAACCCCAGAGTTGGTCACAACTGGACTTAACGGTCAGGGGTCCCTTTACCTTTACCTAACCCGAAAAAACACAACCTGAAGCATCTGTAACCCAAGGTATGACTGTACATTCTTATTTTACGTTGCGCTGTCCTCTAGTCTACTTGTATGTTTCAGCTGCTCAGACACAACACTGATGTAAGAACTCGTCTCCAACTTCCTCTCCTAGCTATGAGATGCTTACCTTCATTTGTGGGCAGTGCATGTCATAGAGCAGGGGTCAGCAAACTAAGGCCTGATGTCTCCACCACCCAGGCCAGCGGCATGGACTCTGTGCCCCGCCGATACAGAGGATGACACCATTGCTGCCGAAGGCGAGGCAGCGGCGGCGTGAGTGGTGGCAGGGGCGGGGTTGGGGTTCCTTTGGGAGAGGGTGGGTCTGGCTCTCCACAAGGTCTGAGGGACAGTGGACCAGACGCCTCCTGAAAAGGTTTGCTGACCCCTGTCATAGAAGTTTAGGATCTAATTTCAGTCCTTTTACTTTTTCTTCTTCCACTTACACTAGCTTCTTCAAAGCGTAATACCTCTTCACTGTATATTAAAGGGGTCACTTTTTAATCTTTCATAAGTATGTCCTATAAAACATAGCCAGGATTCTGAGTCCCACCAGCAGGCAGGGTGAATGATTGGTCCAGTTTCTCTATTCCCCCTGCCCTGCTGTTTCTTTCCCCCAAAAAGCTATTCCAAAGGACTGTTCTTTCCCAGAACAGTCTGGGAAAGAAGTCAGTGAAATATTTGCTAGCACCATTAGCAACTGCTGAACTAAGCTCTAGTGGAAGAGCTTGCAGTGTCCTATATAAGTTGGTTACTTAGAAGTTCTGTGCTTCCACAAGCGTTTGCGCAGGCAGAAGAAACTAAATCTTGGATTTAGATTCTTCTCTTCTACAGAACTCTAGCACAGGGTGTAACACAGTTCCTCCACCCACACGTGGAAGGACACTTTGAATTCAACCAAATACATTATTTCTTGCCATTTTAAAAAGTATATTGGAATGGGAATCAGATGGCTTCAGCAATAAAGAAGGGTTATGCTCACAAGTGTGAGCAAAAAAACAAATAAACTCTGCTTAATTGGAGAATGTAAAGCAAATGTACTCTGTATTCTCTAATAATACCTCAAATATTACCTTGGTGTTCATCTCTGCATGACAGACATTTTATTCCACTGTAAGTATGCTGATTTACTCTTCCTGCCATCACACTTTTGGAGCTGTTCCTGAAAAAGAGAGGAGGTGGGTTTTCCTGATTTAGTTGCAAGTATATATTATAGTGGACAGTAAGAATCATTGCAGGACGTGGACTGTCAAACTGCTGGAGTACTTTTTTCCTATCTGGCTAGGAACTAACTACATTTCTGGGTGCATTAAAGGGAATCTTAATAGACACCCCCTACAACAGGACCAGCTACTGTACATCATACCAAGACATAATTTAGCACAATGAGAATGAGCTGCAGTGAACCCTGGGCTCACACAGCCTCTCACTTCCCCTGGAGCAGCTGCAAGGAGGAGTTGGGAACTTTCACCTAAACAGCCTCGGCCCAGTATACCGGAAGGAGCATCTCCAGCTCCATCGTTCTGCCTGACACTGAGGTCCATCTCCGAGGGCCTTCTGGCGGTTCCCTCACTGCAAGATGTGAGGTTACAGGGAACAAGACAGAGGGCCTTCTGGGTAGTGGTGCCCGCCCCGTGGCATGCCCTCCCATCAGATGTCAAGGAAATAAACAACTATCTGACTTTTAGAAGACACCTGAAGGCAGCCCTGTTTAGGGAAGTTTTTCATGTTTGGTGTTTTATCATGTTTTTGATATTCTTTTGGGAGCCACCCAGAGTAGCTGGGGAAACCCAGCCAGATGGGCAGGCTATAAATATTTAGTTAGTTAGTTAGTTAGTTAGTTAGTTAGTTAGTTAGTTAGTTAGTTTTCTATTAACCACAGTTTAGCTTTGCATCCAAAACTGAAACCATGGTTGCCATTAACCACGATTTGTTTAAGCAAACCACTTTGGTGACTCATCTTTTAAAGTTGGTTTGGGCAACAGATCATTGGTTTGGGCAAACAAATCATTGGTTTGGACAACAGAAAAATAAATGATTATGTAAAATTGGTTGTGTCTAAACTCCTTGCAGCTGCATCGGAAGAAAAGATTGGAGGGAGAAGCATGTGAACCTGAGACTTTCTGCAGCTCATTTCTGTTTTGCTGACTTTGGTTTAGTGTGGCATCTGAATATGGCCTTACAAGCCATGAACTCTGCCAAAGATGAAATATGGAACCTTCTTAATTGCTTCCCCTAACAGTCTGAGATTCCATGCAAGCTTGGCTCCCAATCTGTTCAGGATAATATGCTCCAGTTGTACCAGCATCAAATGATGACTGACACCCTTCCTTTCATCATCAACTACTGCCCCTCATTAGTTCGATAGTTTGGGGGCTGGGGGTTTACAGTACCAACATTCCTGTCCTTTATTATCTGCTTCTGAAGCCCAACAGACATGCCTGCCTATAAAGGAAATAAGATTTCCCTCTTCCATGTGCTTGCCATTTCAGCTGTGGCCCTACAATTGTGGGTTGCAATTGCATGCAATGTCAGACAAACGCCAAACTTTGTATGTCTGAAACAGGCCTTAAGGTCTAACTGCCTTCAGCAACAAGGTCGCTCTGAGTTGCAGAACTCCCCAATTTTATTTCCTGATTTTGATAATTGCATATTCTGTTGGTTATATGTTGGTCTTTTGGCTTTTCATAATAGTTTTTAATACATTTTGAGATGTTTTATGCTATTTTGTGGTTTTAAATTGTTTTTTTATGTTTAAGTGGCTTGTAAACCACTTTGGCAAGAATTTTTTGCTTTAAAAGCAGTATACAAACTCATTAAATAAATGTGGACTTTAGCCTAGAGCAGGCTTCCTCAACCTCGGCCCTCCAGATGTTTTGAGACTGTAATTCCCATCATCCCTGACCACTGGTCCTGCTAGCTAGGGATCATGGGAGTTGTAGGCCAAAAACATCTGGAGGGCTGAGGTTGAGGAAGCCTAGCCTAGAGGGTTCATTTTGTGCTGGGGCCTCAGAGGTGAAAATGGGGGTTTCTACTATTGCCCTCCATCCATGTAAGAGTATACTTTCTAGTATGGCCTTCTCCAGCCCTTAGTCTACAGATGTTTGGACTTTACATTATTTCTGACCATTAGCTATGCTGTAGGGGAATGTAGTCCAGGAAATGTGGGGTGGGGTGGGGAGAAGAGAGAGGGTTGGGGAAGGCTGCTCTAAATGATATCTCATTCTCCTGGCCTTCATTCTGCCCAGACGCTGAGGTCCATTATTATTATTATTATTATTATTATTATTATTATTATTACTATTACTATTACTATTACTATTACTATTACTATTACTATTATTATTATTATAAACCTGCACCCTTCCATTGGCTGAGGCAGCACTAGACTTTTGACTCCTCTACAGAGATTTGCCATATGTCTTCTTTTTCCAGGACACGACCTCTTTTTCATGGGTAGAGTCGTCATAGTGATCCATAGTTGAAAGCAGAAGTTGGCAAATGTGTCCTCTTTTTCGCTCTTCAAAATATGGCAGCCCTAGCAGGCCTGACTATTTCCTCTTTCCACTTCAAAACAGGGTCGACTACAATAGCACCTGATCCTACATCAAGTCTACTTTATGCCAAGAATCTGCTGGTGCTGCCACAAGCTGTCTTTGAACATGCACTAAAAAATGAGTGGCAGGAGCCAATTATGTCTCTTAATGTAAACAGAATCTCTCTTAAGCTTCAACCCCTTCTCTAATGAGAGAGAAGACTTGTTTTCTTCTCCCAGGGAAGATACTGTGGTTGTGCCTTTGTCTAATGCTGCAGCCTGCCTTACTGCTGCAGATAATAAATACCACATTGACTGCAAGTTAGAAAACACATTGAAGAGAGATGTTGATGCCTCAGCTACAGCCCTTAAGGCTTCAGGCGTAAGCTCCTACTCTGCCAGGACTGGATGAGCTTAGAGATCAAATTCAGGGGGATAAAAAGATTAACCCTATTCGTAATCTCTCTTATGGCTGCCTATATGGCAGACTCTCAGCCTGTGTCATGTCAAGCGATGTACTAGCCAAGGCTGCTTTGGCTCAGATGTTGGAACATTAGATCCCCTCATCCAGTGCCCACCTGTTTAGGGCCTCCTTGATAAGCTTCTAATGGAACTAGCAGAAAAGAGCCTCTCTTCTCAGGAACTCCTAAACCCTCCTTTAGCTCAATCCCAGGGGCAGCGCATCCTTTTTTAAAACCAAAATATCTTACCATGACTATGTCCAAAGGCAGACACAATTGGGCAATAAACAACCCTACTTTAGCAACTACTCTTAATTGCCAGCCCAGCACCAAAAAGAGACCAACTTGTCTTCTGCCCTCTCCAGGATCCGTTGTAAAGAAGGCTGTCAAACCTCTTTCTGGAATGAAACCTAAAGATGGTTGTATGTTAGGCACTATCTCTAATACCAAAACTGTGCCACTGAGCTACGGCCTTACTGCAAATGCCCCCTTTCTAAGAAAGGTGATTGCAAGTATTCTTAGATCAGTACACTGGTGGTGTCCATCTGAACTGGGAGGGGTTGTGCAAGCCCTGGACCACTGTTTGGACTTGGTGGTGGGCTGGATGAGGGCCAACAAACTGACTGAAACCTCAAATCCAGATAACTGGTGAGTTGCCTGCTTTGGGTGGGGTCACATTCCCCCTGGGAGTGTAGTCTGGAAGTGATCCTGGATGCCTCTTGGTCACCAGAGGCCTAGTATTCAGTTCTCTGTGCGTGCAACACATTAGCACTCCCCTCCCCAGCACAATTGCTGTGCTTAAAACTGTTAAGGCAAAGAACTTGCAAGTAAGCTGAAGAATGACTTGCTGAAGCAACAGTGTCCACCTTTATTAACACCCATTCATCTGTCATTCATAAATAATCAAATACTAGCAGCTTTTGAAAGTGTAACTCTTACAGAAGCATTCATGGGGCAAGTCTGAGCTCCTCTTTGAGAAAAGAGAGGAGCTAGAATTTCATGATGAGTAAATATTGGTTATTCTGGGTGCAAACATTTTGCCATCCCGGCATTCATCCGCATACATTTTCCTCTACTTAATATTTAGCATAATTATAGTCAAGCGTGGGTGTGCACACATGCACATTCTTATAAATTTATTTACAGTTTGACTCCCTTCCATACTTCAGAGGCCTTCATTTGGCTCCCCAGGCCAAAAAAGGGTCTCAAGTGGAGAAGGGAGTATAGCTAAGCAAATCCATCTGAACAAATTACAGTGTTGTGGGATCTGCATTCCCTTGTGTAGATTTCCCTTTTAGTTTTCCCCACTGTTTTAACTATTTAAATTTAATGACAGAAGAGCCACAGGGGCCTTAGCATCCTTGAGTGCCAGTATGATATAGCAATTACTAGAGTGCTGGGTTTGGGTGTGGAAATCCCATATTCAAACCCGTGAAGCTCATGTGGGAAGTTTGGGGCAAGTTCTTTTTACCCTAAAACACCTCACAGTTAAAATGAGGTCAAATGCCACCCCTGAGCTCCTTGAAAGAATAAGAGTTTTGATGTAATTAAACTATTCATCTTGTTTGCAATAGGACTAACTTAATGTGCAAGGCCCCTTGAAACTAATGGTAATTCCCATTCAACAGAGTAGGCCCAAACAAAGGAGAAGCTACACTTTGAATTTATAGTAGAAAGGAATCTTTGAGTAACAGCACCAAAAAATTGGAGTGGTGGTGGAATTACTCAAAAAATTGATTTAATCACTTAGGCCAATCTGGATAAATAATGTAGACTTCATGTTCTTAATCCCTGATAAATTGGGTTCTGACCATGAAAGCTGGGATTATCCTCAATTAAAATGTCTAGTCTACTGAAATTAAGATGAAACAAACTGGTTTCATGTTTCTCTTAGCAAGGTGGTAACAATTATTTGACAGAAATGCAATCAATTTAGATTGCATAACTCAATGAAACGATCATACTGCTTTGTCTACCCCAGAATTTTTAAACTTTGGACACTTCTGCAAAAATTGGCAGCATTTGTGAGCAAAGGGGTGAAGCTCTCAAACTGGGGATTTTCCACTATAGGGGAAAATAAGTGTTTCTGAAGCAGTCACCTACTGGAGTTGAAACCCTCCCCATTTTGTTTTGTTTCATTGTGTTTTTACTACAAAATAGTTATAACTATAACAGGTGTCCAAAGTTTTAAAAATTCCGCATCCATAAAGTGGTCAAAATAAATAATATTAAACCTCAACCAAGCCACATTAATAATTACTGCTGTAGTTTAGCTGCTGATTTAACAAAAAACACTCAAATGTGGTCAAGACTCCATAACCTGTCAACAAAAATATGGGTTGTATGTATGCAAAGTTATTTCCTGTGAAAGAACAGCGCTATTAAGGAAAGTAACCCACTATATAGGGAAATACATTTGACTGCCACTTGTATTGCTAACTGCTGTGCTGTGAGGGAGCCCTGACCCTCTGGCTAAGGCAAAATGCAATCTAGGACTGAAGGCATCTTGATGATGGTGGGTGGGGATAAAACCTACCCACAATTGACCTCCTTTGGCGATGCACATTTCACTTCTATATTGCCAGAAGTTTGAACTGTTAGCTCATTTCTACCTGACCACTGCTTCAGTAGTTATACCACAGTGGATGGAGGATAACTTTGGACAAACGTATTGGTGAGTCTGCAAGTACTTCTGGCAGGAAATGCATAAAGTTCCTAAGTGAAACAGTCCCCCCATCCCATTTTTTCTGTTATTTATTCTCATTACTCACTTCAGTGTGTTGCAAACCACTAGCAACTTGAGTGGAACTGAAGATCTTTGCCACTCTGCCTCCAAGATAAGATTCATCCTACAATAAAAAAGATAGCAAAATTAGCAAACACATTTCCTTTCTTCTGAATGAACACCATCACTGAGCCTGTCAGAAGTGATATTTGGGTATGTGTCCCCCCCCTTTTCCCCCTCCCCACCCCCATTGCTAGCTCTGTTGCTCCGCTCTATATTTTGCTCAGGGTGTGTGAGTTGATTTCTTGTCTGTTTTTCAGAAACATTTCTGTATTCATTTGCTTTGGTAAACTCCAGAGAATGATCTCACATCCTAGTGAGTCACGATCCATTGTGTATCCATAACACTGGCAAGATTACGTGAAAGCACACAACCTAATCTCAAAAGATAGAATTGGGTGATACTGCTGCAAAAGGTCTGGATTTTGACATCTTGGTACCTCAGGTTTCCATACAAAAGCAGCTTCTCTCATAGACTCTTACAAAAATTGTTCTATTTTATTCACCATCTCTCTTCCCATTTGCTGCCTGTGACCAAAACCTTTATTTTAAAAAGAATTACTATCTTCATAACATTATCAGTCTTTAAAATTTAAAGTCTCTTTTTTTGGGGGGGGGGACTTGCTTCCCCTCCAGGTATAGGGCAGTATATAAATTCAAATAACCAACCAACAAACAAGCAAACTTGAGGTGGAGTTTCAAGAACAGCATGGCAGCTGCTCAGAACACCCACATGTCTACTGCCTGCTCATAGCCAGCTGATTGTCTGCAGCTGCCACCATGTGTAGGATTGAGAACCTTGAAAATTGCCTCTGGAGGGGGCTACACAAGATCAACAGGCATACAGGCATGCAAATCCAGTAGTCATCTAGATGTTGCTGCCAATCTTACTCAAAGCCTTCCTATCCTGCTTTTCCTATTGCTCACCCAAGGCAGTTTACAAATAGTAAAACTACTTGAGAATGAGTGAATTGCTCGCTACTGTCTGCACTGATGGCGGCAAATCTCAATGGTTCTCTCTGAGTCTTATCTATCTGGAGATGCTGGGGAATTCAACTGGGACCTTCTGCATGCAAAGCATCTGTTCTGCCACTGAGCTATGGCCCTTCCTCACTAAACATTAGAAATCTCAATACACACTCCCAACATAAAGTGTAAAATGCAGATTAAAAGGGAAGCAGTGACAATAAGTACGCATCAAATACTCAGGGAAAATAAAACATTTGGCATCAGTCAGTGAAACAGGTGGCAAGCAAATAGTTCTAGGCAGAATATTCCATACGTGGAGCAGCACCGCAAAAAAAGCTTTATTCTTGGTCACACCTGTCAGTACATTTCTATAACACTTGATTTGAAGAGAAACTTCCGGTCTCTACCCCCCGCTTTTTCAATCACAGTATTGTACTACTTATGGAATTATAGAAGCATTGCTATGATAACATTACAACAGATAGTGCTGGTGCAAATGCTGATTATGAGAATGGTCTTGTAACCAATGCCAAATTGATTTCAAACCATACTTAGTATTATAAATTGCAGTGCATGATATTAAAAATTAACGTGCTTTCAAAATTTCATAAGGTAAGCACTGTAGATCAATAGAAAGTGCCAGCCATTTTGAGAGCTTTTGTTTTCTGTGAAGCAGTGAAAAAATCAGAGCTGTATCAGTGGACAAGTCATTGGGGTCCTGTTGTAATGTAAATAGGAATCTGCCTTAGACTGAATCATACCAGTGATCCATCTAGCTCAGTATGGTTAGCACTGTCATTGGAGCTTCAATCTAATCTTGAGCCTGAGGCCCTGCCAATATAAAACTTCCCAATTGAAGTACAACCTTTTTCTCTGGAAAGTTCTGAAATTCTGAAAATTTCAGAATTTTTGTCTGATCAAATTCCATATTTCCCAAGGCAAAATTCTGGCATGAATGTTGTAATTCCTGCATTGCAAGGGGTTGTCCTCTTTGTCCCCTTTCAGCTCTATTGTCCTGTGATAATGGTGAGCTGCTTCATTCTTTTATAATGCAAGATGTTTTGCTAGATTAGGAGGTCTGTCAAGGGTTTTCCATCCACCAGATGCTTGCAAATGTCTCCAATGGCGCAGGCCTCCCAAGAGGATTTTGGGCCCCTCATGTGCCCCCAGGACCCTTCCCAGTGTAGACTCTTTCAACACTCCACATGCCTCTGAGGTCATCACAAATGACTCCCAATGACAGCGGGATCTTGGCTTTCTAGGCTCAACATGAATTTAGTGTCATCTCTTGGGCTTAGGGTGGTAGTTTACACATTGCCCCCAAAGAAGGGACCACTTATTTCCAGTTTTAGCCAGGGCAAAGGTGGACAAATGCACCTCAACATACTTGGCATTGGTTTCAAGTCTTTGTGATAAGAATGCCCATTTCAACCACATGCTTCATGGAAGACTTGGGAAAAGATCTGAGGTTTAAAGAAACCAGTGGTGGCAGCACAAAAAACATTTTGGAGAAGATGTTCAAAGCATAAGCACCTGCAAATAAGAATTGATATTTTAACAGAGAAGGAAATTTTAGGGGGGGCTGGAACTAAGTTGTAATGGTGAAGGCTGGGTGGAATATATTGAGATGCTGTCTTGGGACAGTGAATATTCATGAAATATGGATCTCTACACACTTGGTGGGTCTTATATCCCCCCCCCTCTCTTATACACAAACATACCTGTCTGCTAGCAACGTTCTGTAAAGTATGTGTGTGGATGTTTGTGTTTTGGTATTAAAAGATCTTTCAAAATGGGAACTTAATATTTGCTCCCAGTTTCTCCATTGAGCCTTCCTAGTTTCCTTGAGTCACCCAGGGGGTAGAAAACAAAAACCCAACCTTGTATATTTCAAGCTAATGAGTTCAGTGATCCTACAAACCTGCCTTTTCAGCCACAGAACACTGCGGTAAAGACATGACTGTGAGCTGCTTTTTACTTGATTTCATTAGACCCTCCCATATGCTTTGTGTAAGATCCTTAGTGTGTGTTGAGCTTGAATAGTCAGAAATAAAAGGGGTTGAAGCTTGCTTTTAAAGTGTGATTCTTGGAGTGCTGAAGAAAGTTCAGATTGTTTTAGGTGCCCTTGTTTGTCTTGTTTTCTTTTCTCCTTGCTGTTAAGAATTGGTGTATGAGGACTACAAAGCTCCTAGGGTGGTTGTCTTGGGGGGGGGGTTGGTGGGGGGGAGAGAAGCGCTTAGTAATATTACCTTTTTTTGCTTTCAGGTGTAATTATTAATATGTGAATAACAGTTTTCTTTGAAGTAGTGGTGCGGGTAGATTTTTTTTTTTTTTGTATACCTTTTGTTAAAGTATGTTAGCATTATGCTTCCTTGTAAAGATGACTTTCAGAAATGAGGCTTGTCAGGTCTTTGTGAAAAGAGCCCTCTTCTCTCCCCCCTCCACCAACCATTCATTCAGCATTGTTCATGGCATTAACACACCATTGAACAAATTGCCCTTCTTGCATATGCTAATCCTGAACTTAAAAGAACCCATTGTGACATGTTTAATGCTTTTGCTGGAGGGA
This sequence comes from Podarcis erhardii, assembly GCF_964252035.2. NCBI lineage: Eukaryota > Metazoa > Chordata > Lepidosauria > Squamata > Lacertidae > Podarcis > Podarcis erhardii. The sequence goes on along the minus strand of NC_138501.1, from coordinate 5,858,619 downwards.
AGATGAGAATTGGAGGCATGTCAAATTATCATGTGACCCAGAAATATCTCAAATGCCTCTCTTCCCCTTTGGGTCAACAGTTTGTACTTAGCATTATCTAAAAGAAAGTAGCCTGTAGATTGTGGAAACAATTAGTTCTTGCTCTTGCATTTTGGCCTTCCTTTCACATTCTGAGTTTTATGTTGGAAGTGGGTTTTTTTTTGTTTTTTTGTTATTGTTATTTTAAAGAAGTGCTAAGCAGTAAATTGGCTGAGACCAACCATTTGTGTGTTTTATCAGTTAGGCAGTAAGGTCATTTCGCTTCGTACTGCTTTGTGTTTCTTCAGTTTATGATTCTTATGGGTGATATCCAACATTAGTCATACTCCGAGCAGACTCACTGAAATAATTGGACTCAAGTCCATTAATTTCTCTGTGTCTGCTCTGAGTAGGATGACACACAAGCAGATTAAAGCTTACATTTGCTTATTTACTTACAATAATTTAAGCTGCAAATACAAAACATTCCTGATTGGTGTACAGCATATTTAAAACAAAGCGATATAGGAGTAAAGTATAAAACAGGAAAGATTCGTGAATCTGAAGGACGTATTATATTCTTCTTGTATGGCTTGATAGCTGAAAGGTGGGAACCTGTTGTGAACTGCCCTGTGGTCTTCAGATAAAGGGTGGTACACAAATTTAATAATAACCACGCCTCCTGTGGACCTCCAGATCCTGGTGGACTACATCTTGTAGCATCCTTGACTATTGGCCATACTAGCTAACAGTTGGGAGCTGAAGGTCCTCTGGAGGTTCACATGTTCCCCACCTCTGTTATACCAGTTTCTTACGTAAATCTTTTTGTTGAGTACAGAGAGATGCAGGCATATCAAATTTCTATTTATCTAGAACAACATGGCAGCCACAGGTATCTACAAATTCCTCTTCCACCTGCCCTGGCCAAAATAGGCTTGAAAGAAGCATTCTGTTGTAGACAACAAAATATATTTTGATGTCGTGTGCCTGATGCCTGTGGTTTTCTTCAGTTTCCAAATGTGCACCAAAAAGGTTGGTGACCCTCAAACTGGAGCCACTCTTAACTGTTCAGCTGAGATCTAAATAGAGCTGGCATTCCTGCTGTCTGCTCCTTTCCACAGGCTTTCACTTAAAGGAGGAGTAGTATATTAACTATTAGCAATGCAAATTTTAAGGCAGACTGTAAATTAAGAAGAGATTAAGACAAACTCCTTTTCAGAAGCACAAATGCTTTATGCTTGGCTGAAATATTTTTCATGAGTAAATAGCCCCTGAATTTCTCCCCATAAAAAGCATTCGAATAAGACTATATATAATAACAAGCTCTTTGATTCAGGTGACTTGCACAAACCTATTTCCTAAAACAGCTGCTTTGTGGGTATCTGAATCTGCTTTTAAGGTTTTTATGTTTGTAAAGTACTATCTGGAAATGCAATTAATGTACTTGAATAGTAAAATGCTATCTGGAAATGAATGCAAGGGTATCATGTGCCTATTTCAAGCTTAGGAAATGTGTGCAAGGAGATCTTTAAGGTAAATGTCTACGACCTTGTGTTTGTCTTTACAGAGTAACTCACTCTTGGTTCCGGATAGCCTGCGGAGCACAGATAAACGAAGGAATGGACCTGACTATTCCAATGACATGAAAAAAAGAAAGGTGGATGATAAGGACTCGAGCCACTATGTAAGTAAATCTGTCAACGATGATTAACTTAGGTTCAGATTCTGTGCATGTATGGAGGAACTCATAGCTGGGCTTCATATGGTCATGTATGTGAAGGAGTGAACACTGGCAGCCTAACCTTTGCTTCACATAAAGGGATGTCAAGACTTTGATCTTATTAGTTATGAATTGTGGTTCTTTCCCTTCCTTTCCTCACCACCTTCTGGGTCTCTCAGCACCTTTTCTCTGAATTCTGTCAGGTTGCCAGGATACCTGCAGCTCTCATCATTCCAAGAGTGCTGTCATTAAGGCTGCCATTATGTCTGAACTGGGCTTTTTCTTGTTAATGAATGACCTTGCTTCTGTGATCCTTGATAACCATACTAACAATAGGATATCTTTAGCCCAGATAATGCCTGAAGTGTAGTTCTGCTGCCAAACCTAAGCCTGTCTGGCAGTGTGTGTTCTATGGATGGGAGACCATTTGAGACATTCCCAGAGTAGAAACAGAGTAGAATGCTTTAACCTACAGGTGAAGAGCAAAAGCAAGAGACTCATGGGAGAGTGGGGATCAGGTGCCACCTTGTATATCAGATTATCTAGCACAGGCACATCTAACAGGTAGATTGTGATCTACCGGTAGATCACTGACCTGAACCGCCCCAAAGGGGGTAGATCACTGCCAGTTTTTAATTCTGTGAGTAGATCGCAATCTCTTGGGAGTTGGCCCCCCCTGATCTAGCACATTTGTCAGGTATGTTTTTATTTTTGTACAGAAATTGATGTTCTCTTTTTATCTGGTTATGATTCATCCATCCATCCATCCATTCATTTCTTACCTGTCATTCACCATAAGGTCCGAGGAAAGATTGCTATCATGTACTCATCCAACTAAAAACAAATAAAACAGTTTATACAGTTATGAAAAGAAGTGAAATCATTCCACATAAAAGCATCCCAGAACAATAATGATTATTAATAGTAATTCAGTTTATAATCTTCCCAAAGAAGCCAATGACAACAAACATTGATATCATAAAATATTATAACAACAGATTAATACATTCTTTGAAAATCTTTTAAAAAACACATTTATCAGCCAATGATTTCAAGGTTGCCAGGAATAGTAACATATGGTCATCAAGTGCTTGGGTAAACAGGAATATTTTTAAATTTCTCTTGGAAGTCAGTAATGAGGGAGATACTGTATGGTATCAAGAAATGTGGTCCAGTGGCCCAGTGGAAAAGTTAACATACAAGATGAAAGCATTTGGAAAAGGAAATGAAAGAGACAACTTTGGTGATATATGGTACCTTTTTAAAAAAATTGCATGCAATAAAGAAAACAATTTTATATCTTTTCAAATGCATATTAACTTATGGTTAACATTCACAGATCTTGGCTAACTGTATTGCTTTCTATATATTTCTTTGTATTACCTTATTATAATGACCATGTCCACACATCAGCGATATTGATTTATTGTACTTTCTTTAAAAATGATGCAATACGTTTAAGCCTACTGTTTGTATCTTTACCAAAATCAAATAAATACATTTTTAAAAAAAGGTGGAAGACAGATAATCTTCATCAGGTGGGACTTTTCACAAATGGGGAACCACCAATGTGAAGGCTCTGTCATGGGTAGAGATGGGATGGCCTGGAAAAAAACCAGAAAAATTGGGGGAGGGAACCAGGAACGCCCCCCTTTTCCCCCCAAAGCCATTTTTTTCTGGAAAAATTGAAAAAAAGCAGTTTGATATAGTTTGAATATTCCACACATTTTTTTTCTTTCAAATTTTCCGGGGGAAAAGGCTTTGGGGAAAAATGGAAAAAACCTGGTGCCCGCCCCCCCTTTTTCTGTTTTTTTCCCCCAGGCCTTCCCATCTCTACCCATGACAGAGCCTTCTCTTGGTGGTTCCTCATTTGTGAAAAGCCCCACCTGCTGAAGTCATGGGTCAGTGCCAACCAGGCAGCCCCCAGTAGCAGCACCATCAATGACAGAAATTAGCAGAACAATAGAAGCTGGCTAAAGAGGGGCATCCTCAGCAAACAGCAGAAACTACAATGAAGATGCTAGATGCACTTCAAAAAAAAGAGTCAGTGTGGTGTAGTGGTTAAGAGCGGTAGTCTTGCAATCTGGGGAACAGGGTTCGATTCCCCGCTCTTCCACATGGAGCTGCTGGGTGACCTTGGGCCAGTCACACTTCTCTGAAGTCTCTCAGCCCCACTCACCTCACAGAGTGTTTGTTGTCGGGGAGGAAGGGAAAGGAGAATGTTAGCCGCTTTGAGACTCCTTCGGGTAGTGATAAAGCAGGATATCAAATCCAAACTCTTCTTTCTCTCTATATCTATATCCAGTGCTTTTTTCCCCAGGGGACGCAGGGGGACGCATACCCCTAAACATTTTGTGAATCTAAGTTTGGCCTCATTGAGGGACAGTATTTCAATATGAGTAGGAAAATGAGAGTACCCCTAAACATTTTGTGTGTGGGGAAAAACCACTCTCTATATCTGTCTATATCTCTATATCTCTATTTGTATTGTTTAAGCCTTGGACTTGCAATGTATTTGATCTGTATTTATGTTTGGTCTTTACAGCTAAAGTGAATAGACATACTGTAGTAAAGTGTACTGACCAAAAACAAATACTTTGTTTTCAAATTTAGGACAGTGATGGGGACAAAAGCGACGACAACTTAGTCGTGGATGTGTCCAATGAGGTAAGTTGCTTTGCACTGGAATGTATATAACTGGAAGTGGGGTTTTTTCCCCAAGGCACTGCACCATGTTTCTGAAATTTGTGGATTGCTTTTGCTTATCTCTGGTTGAATATCTGAGTTACAGTAGTCCTCCCTGTGGTCACTGGTCTCTTGGATAGGCTCAGGGGAGTGAGGCACAATAGTAGTGATTTCCCATGCAGAGGCCAGAATACTTTCACCACAAGTCATGGATGGTTTGGAGTTCTTAATCTGAAGGCCTTCTGGTGGTTCCTTCACTGCGAGAAGTGAATCATAGAATCATAGAATCATAGAGTTGGAAGAGACCACAAGGGCCATCGAGTCCAACCCCCTGCCAAGCAGGAAACACCACCAGAGCACTCCTGACATATGGTTGTCAAGCCTCTGCTTAAAGACCTCCAAAGAAGGAGACTCCACCACACTCCTTGGCAGCAAATTCCACTGTCGAACAGCTCTTACTGTCAGGAAGTTCTTCCTAATGTTTAGGTGGAATCTTTTTTCTTGTAGTTTGGAACCATTGCTCCGTGTCTGCTTCTCTGGAGCAGCAGAAAACAACCTTTCTCCCTCCTCCATGTGACATCCTTTTATATATTTGAACATGGCTATCATATCACCCCTTAACCTCCTCTTCTCCAGGCTAAACATGCCCAGCTCCCTTAGCCGTTCCTCATAAGGCATCGTTTCCAGGCCTTTGACCATTTTGGTTGCCCTCCTCTGGACACGTTCCAGTTTGTCAGTGTCCTTCTTGAAGCTACAGGGTATTAGACAGAGGGCCTTCTTGGTAGGGGTGTCCTCTTTGTAGAACACCCTCCCATCAGATGTCAAGGAGCTAAATAACTATACAGCTTTTAGAAGCCATCTGAAGGCAGCCCTGGATCAGGAACTTTTTAATTCAGTGCTTGTTTTGCCTTTGCCTTGCCTGCAAACCACCCAGGACCCTTCATCTCCACGGGCAAGTCCTGCTCATTCACCACGTGAGAACGGCATAGACAAGAACCGCCTCTTGAAGAAAGATGCCTCTAGCAGCCCAGCATCCACTGCCTCATCTGGAAGTTCTACTTCCATGAAATCCAAAGAAATTGGTTTGGTGAGTGTTACCCCTCTGGCCTGACCACTGTTGTATATTTGGATGCCTAATAATTATCTATTTCAACTTCTTGTGTAAATGGTACATGTCAGGGGGTGGTGTTAGATTGGGGGAGTGATCCACCACCTAAGAAACCATAAGGTGGTTGTGCAACTAATAAATGAAATGCCTTCTAATCAAACACTTGTTTAAGTCCAGCTCTCTCAAGATCAGTGAGAATTTTGCCCTTTCAGTTCACTGAGATATGGATTGCAATTCTGTCAAATTAATTTGTCGAAAGTCAAAACAGTTAAGTTTTCTAGGCTGCAGCTCTCAACAGATTGTCAAACACACATTTGTCTCTAGGACCTTTGGATTAATCTGAGAAAGTATTCAATATTTAGACACACATTTTAGGCATTAGGATCTAAGCAGTGTGATCTTCTGTCATTAGCATCATCCATTGACCCTTCTGTACATGGGTGATGTTGTAAACTAATTTAATACCTTTCAATTATTTGAACTGATCAGTTAACCAAATGTATGAATATTTTGACTCCCGACCAGACAAAGCAGCATTGATTTCTTTTTAGATTCTTTTGTGACTATTCTCCTAGATTTTCTAAATGTTATGTTATGTTTTATTTATATCTCTTATGTTTTATTTATATACCACTTTTCGGGTCCAACCTCTATTTAGTTGAAAACCATTACATTTTTATTGTTATGGCAACCAGTTAGTATGCTATACAGGTAATGTGAATTTTCAAATTGGAATCTTGATTTATATCAATGATTTAAATTGGTCTTCTCTCTCTCTCTCTCTCTCTGGTGTTTAAATCCTAATTTAAAAGCTCTCGTTTTCACATACAGCACAAATGCTGCTAATGTTCCTTGGAATTTAGGAAAATAAGTCTAGAGAATTAGGCAGTTAGCACTCAACATCTCAGTTGCTGTTGTGATCAATTGTGTAACATGGCCTGGATAAAAAGCAATGTTTCTTGATACCAGCATGAAAAGGGCAGCACACCGGTTCTGAAGTCCAGCACACCAACCCCACGAAGTGATGTGCCAACCCCAGGAACCAGTGCCACTCCAGGCCTTCGTCCAGGCCTTGGCAAACCTCCACCAATGGACCCTCTGGTCAACCAAGCAGGTAACACAAACCTCTTTTGATGTTGTTTCCTTCATGAATACTTATGATCATTATCAAAAAGAATGATGTGTTAATAGCTCCCCTAGCTTGTGTCTGTCTCTCTCTGTTTCTGATGTGTTTGCATGCTGCTGCCTTCTGAAATACTAACATAGTTTGAATTTCTGATCATTATTCCAAGTGCTAGTTCCTTTCTGAAACTATTATCCCATATTTGAGACTGAGACAGCTAATGTTTGTTGAAGTGCGCATAATGACAAACACAGAACGGCACCATGCGCTTCTGCGTGCTAACTGCAGTCGGTTGCAGCACCAAATGTTATAAATTATGCCCAGTCTCGAAAGAAATATGCCCAGCGACCTCTGGAAGTGTTTCTCATGGGGTGTGGGGAGTGTGAGAGAGAGTGCTGCAGGCAGTCAGGATGTGATGAATATTATCTACATTTTCATGTGCTTCTTTACATCTGCTTCTTTAATGGGCAAATGTTAAAAGCTATCACATTCAGTATTGTTGAAGTGGGTTTATCACAATCATATGCACAGTTCTATAATAATTTTTTTTTGAGAACTAGTAATTGATCAAAGTTAAAATTATAGAGCACTTAAAGGAATTCAACTATGGAACACTCTAAAGCATATTATTTGCTTCAGAGAAGAAGGAGGCTGTACCCTCCACTCACTTCTACCTGTCAGTCCCCTTTTACTATAGCAGCCATCTCCTCCGCCCCCCGATCATTGCTGGGGACACGGCTTAGGCACCACTACCCTGGCCAACCTTGGGGTGAGGGCTACAGGCCCCTCGGCTCCCATGTTTCTGGAATCCATAAATATGCAGGTTCTGGTCTGCACAGCTGCAATTTGGAGATGATGTTAAGCACAGTTTGGATTATAGCTAGCGCTGTGGACACAATAGTTTGGGTTTTGTGGAAGAAGCACCCATGTGGAATTCCAGGGTGCTTGTTGCTTTCTGTGAAGAGGGACGACAAAGGAAACTGTCCTGAGCATCAATATGTCTTCTTATTGTACTGCAGCTGCTGGCTTGAGGACACCTCTTGCTGTTCCCGGACCGTACCCTGCTCCGTTTGGAATGGTACCACATGCTGGCATGAATGGAGAGCTGACCAGCCCAGGAGCAGCCTATGCCAGCCTACACAACATGTCCCCGCAAATGAGTGCTGCTGCAGCCGCAGCCGCTGTGGTTGCCTATGGGCGATCCCCTATGGTAGGCTTGCAAACTGAACTGGGTGGGGACAGGGCTCACCGAGAGAAACCTCTATACAACATTTGGCATTGTCAAGCTCCTGGGATATAACAGCACCAGAGACTTTACTGCTCTGCTGTGTGGCTCATGGCAGGAGCAGCTGAAACTACTTTCCCCCTTATTTAAAAAAGGGAAGGGTGTATCTGTCCTATTTATGCATGCTGTCTAGTTTTTGAAAGCAGCCTTCATTGCCTTGCTACATTAAAAGGTAGCTTGAAACCATAAAATTGTTTCATTGGTTTGCTGAGCACTTGATTATTCTCTTGGGGAAGAAGATATATACACTTAGTGAGTATCTGACATTCATTTTGTTGCATACAGGATTTTATTTTTCTGTTTCTGTTTTTGTATCATTGTAATAGAGCAAAGATGGGAAACCTGTAGCTCTCCAGAAGTTGTTCAGCTCCCATTAGCTCCAGCCATCAGAGATGATGGGAGTTGTAGTCCAACAAATACATGGAAGGCAACAGCTTCTCCATCCCTGAAATAGAGGGTCCTCCTCCTTGTAGACTGTTCCGTAATGGAAGTGATATATCATAGAAGCACACACCCATCACATATTGTCTCGGCTTTTTGAGACCCTAGTATTCCAAATTCCTCAGTATGTGGATCAATTTCATCATGTAGTGAGATTTGTGTGAAATTGTGGCTACGTTCAGGTGCAGCATTAAACTGTAGCTTAGTTTTTGTGAGAGTGTGCAAATCTTCAGCTCAAGAGCTCCTTCCTGGGCTCCTCCATCACAGCCATGACATAGAGATGGAAAGATTCTGCTTCCTTAGCTGTCATCCAAACCTTAAACTGTGGTTAGTCTTGATTGTGGTTAGTTGAAACAAGTGGACTTCATAAACCAGGGAATGCCAACTCTTTTGGACTAATGGATGCATTTTGAATTTTGAGAGTGTGCTGAAGGCAGCAGTCACAAAATTGCTACCATAGAGAGGGTGTGGCATAACACGAAATGGCTCCCATGTGGAGCATGGTATAACACAAAATTAGAGAGACTGTTATTCCCCCAGCAACCTTAGGTTTACCATGGTAAGTCAGCTGTGTGTCAGCTGATTTCTCACTTACATGCACACTGATTCTGTTGCCGTCTGATAATAACAGAGAACGTCCCTCAGTTCCAGGAAAAGTATACAATGCAGCTATACCACTCTCCTTTCACAGAAATCACTTACACGGTACCTGCACATTTTGCCCCATAACCTGCTTTCTACGAGGGTTAGAGACTTATTTTTAGTAGTAGTAGTGGTAGTAAAAAGGTAAAGGTAAAGGACACCTGACAGTTAAGTCCAGTCGCGAACGACTCTGGGGTTGCGGTGCTCATCTCGCTTTACTGGCTGAGGGAGCCAACGTTTGTCCGCAGACAGTTTTTCCGGGTCATGTGGCCAGCATGACTAAGCTGCTTCTGGCGAAACCAGAGCAGTGCATGGGAACGCTGTTTACCTGGAATGCTGTTTACCTGGAACGCTGTTTACCTGGAATGCCAGAGCAGTACCTATTTATCTACTTGCACTTTGACGTGCTTTCAAACTGCTAGGTTGGCAGGAGCTGGGACTGAACAACGGGAGCTCACCCCATCGCGGGGATTTGAACCACTGACCTTCCAACTGACAAGCCGTAGGCTCAGTGGTTTAGACCACAGCGCCACCCATGTCCCAGTATAATAATAATAATAATAATAATAATAATAATAATAATAATAGAGTCTGGGACACCTCTGGAAGTCGTCATGAGCATAATGGCACCCACAGGCATTTGATTGGTGTCCTCTGTCATAAACTTTGACTAGACATTGGCTTGCTTCAACTGACTATCAACCACAACCACTGTTGGTCAAGGTTCGGATGACATAGCAAACTGCAGTTAAGTCTAGAAAAAGAGAAAGCTTCCAAACACCTCATGCCACACCAGAGGAGGAAGGGGAAGCACAAATGTTCCAAACTCACTACAGATCTCCCATTATGTCCAAATGAAGCCAATATGTGGTTTTTCAAGGCCTTCAGTAAACTGCTTTAGACGTATGTCTTGTCTATAACCTTTGAACACACACACTTTTTGTGGTGCACAATATCATTCATTATTAAATTGTTTTGTTTATAACAAAAATCCACATTCTCATCGTCACTACAAAGGAATTATAAATTCAAAAGTGTTGATATTTACTGCAGATAAAATCAATACAGTAAAGTTGATCAAGGCTTCGATGTACTTCGTTGTATGCATGATTTGTCTACAAAATGAGGCATGCACGAATATAATTTACCTATTTACCTTGGCCAATGATAAACAGGCCCACATGTCTGGTTAACGTGGGTTTTGAACAAGCCATTTCATTGTTACATTCACATGAGGTATAAAATCAATGCCTGTCTTTCTTGAGCTTCATGCTGTGAGAGCCATTGCTTATGTAGCCAAAATGGCGGCAGCCATGCAGAAGGGAGAAGTATAAGCAAGTTTGCACAAAACAAAAACAAAAACAGAAGGAGGGGCAGGAGATTTGCAGAACAGCCCAGCGAAGGCTGAGCATGCTCAGTGGCTATGGAATGCAAATGCTTTTTGTTCTGGTGCAGCCAATGGGGAAAGTGTGTTTTCTAAATGGTCAGTGAGTTCTGAGACATCTATTTGCTCATTATCAGGTTGGATTTGATCCTCCTCCTCATATGAGAGTACCCGGCATCCCTCCAAATCTGACTGGAATCCCTGGAGGAAAACCGTAAGTAATGTCTGACAGCATAACTAAGTCTAAATCAGCCAGAGCTCATTCTGTTTACCTTTTGTCAACACATGACAGTTCTACAGGGGAAGGTACGTGGAATTTTCCAGAAAGGTTACAGCCAGCTGCTGATAAGGATGTTCAAAATACAATCACCAATAGCATTTTCATACTGTTTTTATTACTAGTGCATGCCATTTCGTTGGCATGTTAGAAGCAATTGGCAAGATCTGTTTCTCTTTTCCTAGAACTTTGCCTCACCAGACTGCTGAGGAGGAATTTAGTACTTGGGTGGAATAAAGAAAACATGTCCTTGTTTTGATTTGTTTTTAATCTGAAAACCTCTCCTGTGAAGATAGGAATTCCTGTTTCTAATTTTAGTATGATCTGAAGATTTATTTAATTTTTAGGAAACATTAAAATGCGAATCTGTACTTCTCGCTTGCATGTAAACATGGCTGGGCATTCCACACCATTCGTGGCTTTTGCATGTAGATTTTGAGAGCTTCTACTTCTTTATTTTCTGGCCTGTGTGGTTATTCAGAGCAGTGGCAGCTGATGCCCACTAGACCTAGAGGAATAACCTGGTTGTTGGGGGTTTTCCCCCATCCCCATCCCTTGCAATGCTACTGTGGGCACTTTGGCATTATAGTCTTAGAAATAGTACTTCACTAAATTTTCAATTTCTTGTGTGGGTTCATGCCAAAGAAGCTATGCATTTCTTAGAAGTAAACCACACTGGATTCCATGACTTCGCTCCCTGCTAGGTATTCGTAGGATTGCAGCCTGAATTGGTTTATCTTAAAAGTGCCACACAGGTTTGTTAACAGGGGAACAGATCTATGGGGAACTATTGTGCATTCCTCACCACCCCAAATGTGGAAGGGAGAGATATAAAGTGGACTGAGACCTGGGATCCAAGGGTTAAAATCAGCTGTGAAACTCCCTGTGTGACGTTGCACCATTCATTGTCTCTCAGCCTAAACTGCTTCACAGGGGCTACTGTGAGGAAAGCATGAGGCGAAAAATGACCCATGTATGCTACTTTCAGCTCCTTGGAGGAAAGGTGGGATGGATATAAGCATAATACTGATAAATAGGGGGAAAACAAAATAAAAAGTCTTATATCTGGCAATATCCTGATTTTGGATTGGATTGAATGGAACACAGGCTTGCAAAGACATGCACCTAATTGGGTGGGGAGGCTCCTGCTAGCTCTGCCCCAATGCTGGGGCACTTCCAGGGTGTTTCTGAGGGACTTGGATTGACGAGAGTTAAATCCCCAAGAAACAAAATCAACATGGAGGTTCAGAGGGGTTCCCTGGTACTCCCATTGAAATTCTCCACTCCTGGAGACAGGAATGGGGCATAGAGGTGATTGTGATTGGCTGTGCCGCCCAGAGATGTGATTGGCCAGCACAGGAGATGAAGCATGTCCAGAGTGTCTTGTAATGTGAGGTACTGTATCAAATATGAATGTACAGAACAGAGAGGCTTTGAGGCTTTAGGGTGGGCAGTGCCCCTCTTGCCCTAATGGACCAGGATAATTTGTTGTGATTGTTTAAATTGCATGCTTGCAAAATGTCAGGTGCTGAAAGACTAAAACCAACAGCAATATGAAGCTAAGGACCTTTGGTGTCCTGAACAGTTCAATAACCCAGTGGCTGTTATTGTTTGGCCCATGTTTCTTAGAATTTATTTAAAAACAATACTCCATAATACCTAGTTCTACTCCCCTCCCCTCTCTTTCTCTCTTTCTCTTTGTTGGACGCAGCTTCCATCTTAGCCTGTGCGTACTATATAAATAGACAAGATAAACTTTGAAAATCCTAGGTGCTGAGCTGATCTCCTTTCATTATTTGCCTTTGAAACGAGGCTGACGCTACGCCTGATCACCCCAAGGCAGCGGGATGCCTTCAGTTACCCATAGCAACTTTCTGATGGCATATCCTTATCTGTGATAGATAAGTCTATTGAAAATTTCTGGTGTAGGAGTACAGATAATGCACCGTCTGCCACAGATTCATATTGACAGCAGGAGAGTTTTCAGCTTCAGTCTGAAAAGCTTGCTTCTTTCAGGCACACAAATCGAGATGTCACATTGAATTTATTTTGTAAATGGGATGCAGCGTCCTTGCTGTGTATCCTTTTCTTAGTAGGGGGGAGATTTCCATTCCCCTCCCAAACAAATAACTGCAACTCCCTCCGTGTCTCAGCTGACTGGTGCTCTATTATTTCATACCCGGAGCAAGTTGTGTGTTGCCTTATGTTTGGGTTTGTTTTAAAGCCTTGTGTGCTAGTTCTGTCTTTCCTGAAAATAGCATTTTTCTACAGGCTGATGACAATTAGAATAGAATTGGTTGCTGGTTTTTAAAAAAGAAATCAGCCTCTTAGGAACACACTCTTGTTTTCCATTCTGCTGCTATTGAAAGAACTCCCTCTGGACCACCTGCTTCCTGTTTCTCTTCTACCACCTGACAACATGTTAACAGAATGTAAGGCCCACAATTTTTTTTTTTAAATAGCCTGGCCCTTGTTAAAGGCTACTTGTCTTTAAAATCCTGAGGTTGACTTTTGGGCATTAATGATGTATGCAAATGCTAGAAGCATGGGGCTCATGCTTGCTGTGCTGATGTATAGCATTAACATCCAAACATACTGTAAGCTTCTTTTCAAAAATATAGTCTCCTTTCTACTGCTTGCCATTTTATATAGTAATCCTTGTACACAGTGAAACTTCCAAGTCATCATGTATAAAACGGTAAAGGTAAAAAGTCAGCATGCATAGGATAAGAGTTGTAGTAGCTTTGGTCAATTGTAAACTGACCTAAAAAGTTAGGTGTCCTTTTGTACAGTGGTGTGGGGTTTCTGGAGAAAATTTGAACCGGAAAAATTTGCAGTACAAATTAGGTTAATTTGCATAGTATTCTTTGCATGGAACATGTACAGTTCACATTAGAAAAGTTACTGATGTCCTAGAGAGTGCTCTAATTTAGCGTGTTTATTTTACTTTTATTTAGTAAGCAAAGCTAAAAACTTTGAAACTGTTCAAGCTTGCCTTGCATTCAATTTTCAGTATTTATTACTAATGAACATGGAAAATTAAAACACTTACATTTTTTCCAGCTCATATCACTGCTCTTTTGTTCTTTGAGGTTGTTGTTGTTGTTTAGTTGTTTAGTCGTGTCCGACTCTTTGTGACCCCATGGACCAGAGCACGCCAGGCACTCCTGTCTTCCACTGCCTCCCGCAGTTTGGTCAGAGTCATGTTTGTGGCTTCGAGAACACTGTCCAACCATCTTGTCCTCTGTCGTCCCCTTCTCCTTGTGCCCTCAATCTTTCCCAACATCAGGGTCTTCTCCAGGGAGTCTTCTCTTATCATGAGGTGGCCAAAGTATTGAAGCCTCAGCTTCATGATCTGTCCTTCCAGTGACCACTCAGGGCTGATTTCCTTAAGAATGGATAGGTTTGATCTTCTTGCAGTCCATGGGACTCTCAAGAGTCTCCTCCAGCACCAGAATTCAAAAGCATCAATTATTCAGCGATCAGCCTTCTTTATGGTCCAGCTCTCACTTCTATACATCACTACTGGGAAAACCATGGCTTTAACTATACGGACCTTTGTTGGCAAGGTGATGTCTCTGCTTTTCAAGATGCTGTCTAGGTTTGCTATCGCCTTTCTCCCAAGGAGCAGGCGTCTTTTAATTTTGTGACTGCTGTCACCATCTGCAGTGATCATGGAGCCCAAGAAAGTAAAATTGCTCACTGCCTCCATTTCTTCCCCTTCTATTTGCCAGGAGGTGATGGGCCCAGTGGCCATGATCTTCGTTTTTTTGATGTTGAGCTTCAGACCATATTTTGCGCTCTCCTCTTTCACCCTCATTAAAAGGTTCTTTAATTCCTCTTCACTTTCTGCCATCAAGGTTGTATCATCTGCATATCTGAGGTTGTTGATATTTCTTCCGGCGATCTTAATTCCGGCTTGGGATTCATCCAGCCCAGCCTTGCCCAGCCTTTCGCATGATGAAGTTCTTTGAGGTACTACTTCCCAAATTATTTTTCATGCAAGAGATCCCAGACTGCCTTTTAGACATCAAGGCTGTAGCCACTTTTCTTTCCAAAAGAGTTTTCTTCTAAACTTCTAGTTTATTTCCATCTTTCCGTCTAGTTTTAGTTGTGGTTTATTCTGGTGCAGCCTTTTGTAATTTCACCTCCATACAAAGTAGTAATCAGTGTGATCTCACAGCTTCCTAACTTGTGCATATCTGGATAGTGAAAATGGTATATGGTCATGCTGATCTTCCGATATAACAATATTGGGCTAATGAACCATAGTTTATTAGTGTGACCCCACACACCATAGACTGAGAATGAGATTTGTGCTCAGGCACTCTATCTTCACTCCCTCTCTTCTCATCCTTTTATGTGCCCAGCTTCAGTGCCACTGTGGAGGAGGGAGTGCATAGCCCACCACTCCTTCTGTTTAATAGGCCATGGATTAAACTGCAATTGTTAGGTCTGAATGGGGCCAATATGTCTTACTTGACCAGGTAGTTCAAAAGTCTTCAGGCAGTGTGTTGAGAGAGGGAAACTAATTTCGGTTATATGTTGATGGTGATAGGTCCCTGGCTGAGTTTCCCCTTTAAAAAAAAAAAGGGGGGGGGAGCGCAGACTAACTAAATTGCATAATCAATATTTTACGCCCTACAGAGAATCTAGCAAATGGGTAACTAGCAGTAAGTAAAAGTACGAGGTGGATGAGGAGAGCACTTTATTTCCTATTTTACTTCCCTTGGTTCATGTGATGTGCTTCGGGCCTCTAAGCAAGTGAATGCATTGATTCCTCCCTCTCTCCCTTGAATAGCCATGCCTTCCTATAAATCATCTAGTGTTGGCATCTGCTGTGAATCACTGAATGGCCAAGGACCTTTTTCAGGGGGCAGGGGAGATGTTGTAGGGCCACAATAAGTAATCTTTAAGCACTGAAGCCATTATTCAATCTACCTGATCACAAGAGCATGGGAAGCTGCCTTCTACTGCCTCAAACCACTAGTCCATCTAGCTCAGTGTTGTTTACACAGATTGACAGAGCCTCTCCAGGGCTTCAGGCAAGGTACATTCCCAGCCCTACCTAGAGATGCCAGAGGTTGAGCCCAGGGATCTTCTGCATGCCAGGCAGATGCTGTACCTTGGAAGGTCAGGACAGCATTTCTCCAGATAAATTTAGGCATCTGTTCATGTTGATTTGCGTTTTGCACTCAGGAATTGATATGTGTGAATTGCTGGGGGAGGCAAGGAACTAAAAATACATTTTCACTTTGCAAATACAACATTGCATCAAAACTGTGCCCACGTGGCTATTTCCCAAGCCAGGTGGCAGTTGTGTGGAAAGAAGGCACGTCACCGGCATTGCACAAGTGGTGAGCTTTCTTTGAGCTGCTCCACAACATCTACTCTGCTTGCAAGTGTGAACTGGTACACAGTTATGACTTAGTAACTGAAATAGGCCAGCTATGTGACCTGGGGCTTCCCCTCCCACCTTCTTCTTTTCATCCCAAACAGAGCATACTCATTTCACGTTACTGCAGATGGTCAGATGCAGCCAGTTCCTTTCCCCCCAGATGCTCTCATTGGACCCGGAATACCGCGTCATGCTCGCCAGATCAACACCTTGAATCACGGGGAAGTAGTGTGTGCCGTCACCATCAGCAACCCAACGAGGCACGTGTACACTGGTGGGAAGGGATGTGTCAAAGTCTGGGATATCAGCCAGCCTGGCAACAAGAGTCCTGTTTCTCAGCTGGACTGTCTGGTAAGTTTATCCTATAGAAACTGGAGTCCAGTATTGAAATATAGGAACCTGGTGAATTTAACTAGCTAACATCTGAACCCCCTAAAACAGCATTTCTCAACCCGTGGGTCCACAGATGTTGTTGAACTACAACTCCCATCACTTCTAGCTAGCAAGGCCAGAGCTCAGGGATGATGGGAGTTGTAGTCCAACAACCTCTGGGGACCCGCAGGTTGAGAACCACTGCCCTAAAAGGATCCCTAAATAGAAAATGAAAGTTAAATGTTTTAAACAGTAAGTAATAAAAGCTAAACAATGGAGCTGTAGAGAAACCAAGGCAAGGATCAAATACCTGTTAGGCCCTGAACCTTGCTTTCTTAGTTGGAGCTCAGAGAGGTAAGGGTGGGTGTATAAACAAGCCTACTGAAGAAACATAAAATTTACATTTATTGTTTCACCCACTCTGGCCTTTGGCCCTGCCCAGGTAGCCCCCTGAAGTTTCCCCCGAAGAGCAAGCAGTTTCAGGCAAAGAAAGGTTCCCTATCTCTGCTTTGCTTTTACATGGGAATGGCAGATAGAACTGGTTTCTTGCTCACAAGCCTTGCAAGAACCAGTGCCCATCTTCTACAGCTGCTTCATTTTCCCTTGTTGATTTTGGCACCCATTTTGCAGCCTTTACAATTTTGTACCCCCAGAAAGCAGGCAGTGAAGAAGTGAAACTCTTATGGGGCAGCAAATCCAGAGTTTAACTTTGATTGTGTTAAGGATTGCTCAGGCTGATCTTAGGTGAACTGTTTGCCAGATGTAAAATGGTGATGGAGTGGCTTAACAAATGTGGCATTTGTACCAAATACTTAACTTTTATCGTTAATATTTTAGGAACCTTTCATAAGGTTGATAAATATATTATAAAAAGGCCTTACTCTCAAGGTGCATTTTGGAACACTATTGTGTTGGAGGCTCCATGGTTGAAGACTGTTCTTCCTCTTTGCATGCTGTTCTGGAGCTTCTCCTGATTATTATTTTTTTTTTGGGGGGGGGGTTGCACAGGGGAAGGGGGAAACAGCCCTAGTGGGAGTCTTTGCATGGGCTTCTGCTAACAGAACCAGAGAGTTGAACCTGAAGCTCTATGAAAACAGTAATGTTGATGGTAGTTTTTAATCGGTGTGTTCAAGCCAAGTCCTATACTTACTGTCCCCTTAATGTGTCTTTTTCTACTGCCACAATGTTACCTGACACCAAATATCTATGTCAGAAAAGAACAGTCTCTTGCCATGACAGAATTTGGCTCTGTTGAATTAAGAGAAGTGTAGCACAAAGAAACACAAAAATAATTGCTTTCTCCTTACTAGCACTGCATGATTTGTTACTAGTTTTATCCTCTTGGCTGCTTCAGAATTTTTACCACTCTTAATGTGACTACTGAAAATGAGCATAATGACAACTGCTGCATTTATGGACTAAAACCTGAAATAGCTGGAGCCTGGGGTTTTCCATTCCTTGAGTCCCCCACCCCAAGCTTTTCAGCAACAGGTGTTCTTAGGAACTTGGGATATTAATTATCAAAGAGAGCTTCCGTAACCACTGGGGGCACACTGATTTTGTCCAAAGTGATTTCTTTAGCACTGCACCACACTGTTAGAAAACAAACAAACACTTATCTTGGATCGGGTTCTTTTTGCTATACTTAGTGTGCAATAAGATGCCAGAATTGCCATTGCTCATATTGAAAACAATATAAAGAGTTATGCTTTCAAGAGAGAAATTCACTGAATTTTCTTAACTGCTGTCTCTGCTTAGTTGTGAACAGTAGAAGACAGGACTAGCAGTGACATGTGTGGGTTGGAAATTATATGTCCTGTTCAGATGATTGTGCAGAGCTACATAAACCATGGTTTATGAAGGGGGTGCGGAGTGTTCGCGAAAATCCTGCTTTGTATTAAGCTGGAGTTCTCCTTCTGAGCTGAAGGATGATATGATCCTGGCTTATTACCCTGGTTTGTGTTAGCTGACAACATTAACTCAGAGTTCCTTGGCTAGGACATAACAGGGAGCTCTGACTTAATAAAAAACAAGACCTTCATGCCAAAGCCAGTGCAGGGTGAAAGGAAGAGTGCTCAGCCCTGAAGCTAATGCAACTTTGAATGATTGTCCATGCCAGGCCAGTGAGGTTCAGCTTCAGAACTTACAGTGCTTAAAGTCTGGCTATCGGATGAAAACATTACCATTGGCATTATTGCAGAGAATGTATATTAATGTCATTGAGATTTGTACCTCCACAGAACAGAGATAACTACATTCGATCATGTAAATTGCTCCCCGACGGATGCACCCTGATTGTTGGCGGGGAAGCCAGCACGTTATCCATTTGGGACCTGGCAGCTCCAACTCCGCGTATAAAAGCAGAGTTGACGTCCTCGGCTCCTGCCTGCTATGCTCTGGCAATCAGCCCTGATTCCAAGGTCTGCTTCTCCTGCTGTAGCGATGGGAACATTGCAGTCTGGGATCTGCACAATCAGACATTGGTCAGGTTAGTTGCTGCTTTTCAGCCAATTTCCTTCCATTTTTTCCCCTTTTGTATGTGCAGTTACCATGCAGCAGTATTACACTGTCATGACTGAAAGTGCTAAATTGCCTAAATTAGCAGTTCAGAGTGGGCTGGCCATTGGGGCAAATCGGCAAGATTTTCCTAAGAGATCTATGAAATTTGTCTGGGTTTGGAGACAAATCGGGTTTTGTTCTTCTTGTTGTTGTTCCTGTTGCCCTACCCATTCCTTCTGTTGGATCCCACCATCACCGCCACTGTCATCAACCACTTGTATTCTGCTCCATTTCAGTTGAACTGAGCTCATAAGACAGACAGGGCAGTTGTAGCCTTTCAGGGAGGAACTAGTGCACTAGAGATGTCCTGAGGCCATCAAATGCCAAGAACTCTACCAAATACACCCATTGTGGCTACAGAAGCCTATCATAGCCAGAAAAGTGGTTTGGGGGAAAGGGCAGCCAGCAGAGATGGAAGAAATGCCACTGCCCCTTCAATGACTCCAGAGGTCAGCAGACATAAAATTCTAATTACTTCCAGCAATCAGGAGGCTGTGCTTCTGAATCTCCCTTTGTACGGCAACTAGCAAGCCAGGAAGGGTCCTGTCGCGATGCCCTCCTTTCTTGTTTTCCTTGCTCCTAGCTCAGAAGTTTGTACATGTGCTTAGCCATTTTCCTTGCTGAATCAGTTCACACTTTTCCCCTCATCTGTAAACGTGTTTGAAACAAAATACATGTATCTTCAAGCTGCCCTTCGCAGGGTTGTGTGTATTCTACAATTCAATGAGAGCTCTGGAAAGCTGCACGATTTGGATATGGATGGAGAATTCAGCCTCCAGGGAACCTTGGTTTTCTTTTGTTTGTTTACATAACCAGATTCTAGCACTTGTGGCTGTGAGTGTATACTCAAAAGTGTGTGAATAATGCACACTGAAACCCAGAAGCCTGAAAAATGCCTGAACAAGATTCTCAACAGCAGAGGAATGGGCTCAATGCTCCCCATGCCTATCAAAATAATTATGCAAACTAGCAAAAATGGTAGAATAAATGATGCAGCATTTCTTCATTTGCATAATTTGTTGAGAATTGAGATTTTCTTGGTGCAAAATTTAGATTACCTTTGGCCTCAAATCCTTCTGTGTTTTAGTGCCAAGTGTGCAGTGCAGTACCTTTTCCCCTCGACTATACCCACATTCCACAAACCGCTCTTCCAGATTTCCAGAGCATGGAAAAAGCCTAGTTATGTGTGTGGTGGCAGCATGACCAGTCACATTCAGGATACAAACTCATGGGAGATTTGGAAAGATCTACCATGTTTCGAGCAGTCACTCACTTAGCTCGGATTTAGATAATGTTGTTTATTTACATGTAGTCACAAATCAACATCTCTAGCTTTCAAAAAAACAGACAAAAACCCCAAAACTGGCTGCTTGCCATCTTTGCTTCCTCAAAGCACAGCAGGTGTGCTCTGCAGACCCCTCTGAAAATGCTGAATGGCCAGAATATTAATAGCTCATTTTCAGGTTATCTGGTTGCCCTCAATTGCTTTTGGCATAGCATGCATCAGGGGAAAAGAACAACAAAAAAAGTCCTTTGGTTTGTCTGCAAATAATGAGAGACTGAATAATTTCCAATTGAATTTGCTTCCATAAGGGACAGTTGACAATGTTATAGTGAAATTATGGCACTCCCTGCCCTGCTATTTCTCCCCTATTTCTATTATATGCAAATTATGGGCTGCTCCTTTATCACTTTTGTTGTCTTCTAATGGGCTCTTTCAGGTTGCGTTCCTCCCATCTGACCTTTTTTAAGTTACCTGCCTGGTGCACCTAAATACCTTTGCCTATTTCTACTTACTGCTCTACCACCCATATCCTTTCTTGGTTCCCCTCCTGGACATTATGCCACTTCCTGTTCCATGTTCCTGAGTGCGACCCACAACACTCATCTGCTTCAGCCCTGCCAGCTAGCTACATTCCTGCTCTGAATCACTGAGACATTCCTGGTGTACTGTTTTGCTATTTGAAAAATAATAATCATGAAATATGTTGAGAATTTAAAATGACTCCTTTTAAAATCCAGTTAAGTAAGGTAGGAAACACATACTAAAGTACTGACTTTGGCTATAGGAAATCAACCCTTTTTTTAGTCAATAAAATGATGCATTTTGAGAGCTCTGATCCCTTAAGAATGCACGTAGCTCCAGTGAGCTGTGTACTGCTGGCATCTGCTAATAGCTGAGCTCAAGCCATCTTTCAACATGGTCATTTCTACTTCAGAACTCTTTCAGAAACTATTCCAGTTCCTCTGGTGTGAATTCAAGGATATAAGTCTTACACTGTCCAGCTGGATATCTTTGAAAAAGGCCTCAGCATTTCTGCTGTAGGTAGAAGCCAGCTAACCGAAACTTGGTGGCTTGCAGCTTCTGTCTCTTGGCATTAAGTACCTTTTGCCGCCAGTAACCAGTATTTTTTAAAACAACAACAACACCCGTTTAATGCTTATACTAATGTTGAGCTATCCTAAAGCTATTGGCAGTATAGGTACAAATGCACAAGGCAGCTTTTAAATCTTCTATTTAACTAAAAGATAAATAAAAATTAGAAATTAGCTCACAAATCCTGTGTGTTCTTTTCCTAGTATATTTTTGGCAGCTAATCAGCCTTCTCTCACCAGCCCCCCAGAGGCTAAGTGACTTTTCTTTTCGAAGTCTCTAACACTTCCAGGTTTGGAAGGTAGGGAGTGTGATTAACATAATGTCCACATAAGTAATTTCCTTTCAGGCCTTCAGGATTAAAGAATGAATGTGTACGCACACCTCAATGTGAATGTCTTGGCAAGGCAGTGACTTTTAACTGCTCAAAATAGCTTTATAATATGACAGTGTTTGGTGGACCACAAGACCAACTTTTCATACATCTCAGCTCAATTGGCAGCAGCCCACAATAAATCTCAGCAAGCACAGCCGACATTTGCACCTGTCTTGATACTAATGAGTGGCTATTTAAAGCATCAGAGTTTGGCTACTTAGCATTTCTGGACACTTACAGGCTGAATGAGTCATCTTAATTATGAACGGGGCTGTGTGAACATGGCACTTAAAGAAAATGTCAAAATTCTACAGCAAGGTAGTTCAAAATGCAAGTAAATCCAAAACTTGCCACCTCTGTCGCCTTTATACAAATCAAGCAGCTTTCCATGCCTCCACTTATTTCCTCCCCCCCACCCCCTGGCTTTTTGCTAGTAATGGAAAAGGGCAAAGAGCTTTTCAGGGTACTGAAATCCTAAATCCTGACTCCTGGAAACTGTGATCAGCTGAATATCTTGCTTCTAAAACTACAACGAAGCACTCCCTTGCTAAGATGTATACTCAGTGTTAGTTCATTTTCTTTATTTAAAAAATGCTTATATTATCCGGATGGCGATTATATGCCTAATTGCAGTTTCTGCTTGTGTGTGATCCATGAGGTGTTGTGGAGTGGCCCATGAGAGGAATTCTGCCTTGTGTCTAAAGAGCAACACATTTGCTCTTGATATCTATGTTTGTCTTAGCTTTGCTCTCCGCAATACATAATTGTGCACCAACTGGTTTTCAGTCTTTCTTTACTGTGCTAATTGCATAGTGGACCAGACCTTTTCAGTAAGTGAACGTTGTTGTCAGACAGTGAGGCTTGTTCACTGGAAGGATAAATCACAGCATTACACAATAACTTTATAAATGTTACTTTCGAGAACAGAGAAAAGAGGTGCGAAAAGCACACTGTTCAAGACTCCCATATATTTAACTTTGGAATGGTCAGACACACGAGCCTTGCCAAATTGACTTTTAAGATGCATGGAGATAAAAGCAATGTCTGAAATGACTTCCAGGAGTGGCTTTGTAGTTCTTTCTGCTCACATCCCCTGTTGTTTGAACAGTCCTACACGTACTTGCACTTTCTAGGAAGAGGTGTGCAAGTGCTGTGCCAAGTTAGTGGCACACATAGATCATGATGAACTTCCTTCATACTGACCTCTAATGCCACTATAGGACCACAATCATATTGTGTTAGTTGGCTGAGTTCATGCAAGAGAAGATAGATAGATGGAGCTTTCTTGGACAATAATCCAAGGTAATTGTTGGATGGTGAGCTCTAGATAGAGAACAACTGGGCATTTTTATGTATGTATCAATGTATGTCTTTTGAAAACCTACCATGCCTTTCATTGGACCACATGTGTAAGTTACGTATCATAAAAACTAAAACTAAACCATCAGATTAATTCATAAATCAATGGGAGCAGCTAAAACACCACAGTTAAAATGTCCATCTTATAGCTGCAGAGCAGATCTGATACTTCCAGCCTGAACCTACAGCATAGCAACCAGCAGAAGCATGAGCACATAAAGGGACATTTATATCTTTAAAAGACTTTTGCCTACTCTTCATTGTAAATACAGTTCTAGAGAGAGGGTTGCAGTTTAAAATACAAGTTCATGAACACAGCACAACAAAGATGGTGAACCTGTTGCCCTCCATAGCTTGTTGGACTCCAGTGCCCATCAGCCCCATCCAGCATAGCCATTGTGGTTGAGAAAAAGGGGAGTTATAGTTCACCAATCCTTGTAAGGCCACACATTCCACATCCCTGTAATAAAATTATGATTTAAGAAAGCCAGGTCCATCCTGGCACTAAACCCCAACAAAGGACTGGGCAAATAGCTTCGATTGTCATCAGAATCTCAGTAAGGACAGTGCCAGTGGTATCTCAAGAGGGTAGAGAGTTCCAAAGCTAAGGCATCACCATAAAAAAGGCTCTCTCTTGCATTGCCACACAGCAAGTCTCAGCTAGAAGTGGCACTGCCAAGAAAGGGAACCGATCTCTTTCTTGAGAGGGTGCCCAACTACACCTCTGAAGGGAGGGCATTTCACAGAAGACACCACAGTGTTCAAGCACTCTGCATATTTAGGTCCTAGCTCACACAGGGCTTTCTAAGTAACCACATGTCTATACTAGACATGGAGAAAGCTTGGGGTAGGCTGGCTCACCTGTCATTTACCTGAGCAAAGGAGGCAGCATAATTTCCTAATGTGGGCTTCTGGAATAAAGAGCTTCTGCTTACTCTCTTGTTGCAGACCTTGTGACTGGAGCAGCTTAGTTCTTGCCAGGCTTCCTGAGCAATAAGTATTGGTTGCCAATTTGTTGTGGTTCACTTCTTGCCCTTGCTTGTGTTGGTAAAAAAACAGAGAAAATAAAAGGAGAGCATGAGCTGATAACTCCTTGAATTTTCAGACCAACGACTCCAGACATGCCATGTTGATTCATAGGGTGTCCCATGGTAGTCGTTCTGCGACTTCCTCTTTTGCTTTTAAAGCATGAAGCTGAAGCTAATTGCTGATGGTAAAAGGCAGGCAGGCGCCTTAGAACATTCCAGTTTAGGGATTAAGGAAGGCTCGAGCTGACTCTTTGTTACCAAGAGTAGGGATTTCCAAATGCCGAGATTTAAAATGTAAAACATTGTTGAATAATGATGGCTGCTCATGACCTGTTTGCTACCAAGGGCATCATTTTGCAGGCTCAGCCAGCACAAGTAAAAAGATTAGGTTTATTGGATCCCTTCCTGCATGTGTTTATGTAGCTGAAGTATTTTTTTTTTTTTTAATGCTCTTGATTCACAGCTTAAACAAAGTCTATAAATAACTGCCTGCCTCTGTTGAGGCAATTTGTCCTCTGTACTTTGAGTTTAGCCTAGGAGCCTGTTAAGTTTTTTTTTTATTTCCAGGTGTCGTCATCGTGAATTACATTTCAGTTTTTCAAACTGTCAACTTACCTTTTCCAAAATCTCTGCTAATGTTCACTTAGTTCCTGTTTAGACGATTAGTGGCACATTCCATGTGCTTTGGCACCTGCAAAATAGTTTTTTGTGTAGTGTGGTATTTTATGTCAAGTTGGGGTGGGCGAGCAGTGTTGCTGCTTGCCACACATCAGGTGATGTGGAGGAGATGACACACAGAGAGAGTCCAAAACTAACAACACAACAGTGTTTACCTTGAGTTCTGGCAGGAAATCATTATTCAGTCTGGTTTGTTTTATCAGGCAATTCCAGGGCCACACAGATGGAGCCAGCTGTATTGACATTTCTAATGATGGTACCAAGCTCTGGACGGGAGGCCTGGACAACACTGTGAGATCCTGGGACTTGAGAGAAGGGCGGCAGCTACAGCAGCATGACTTCACATCCCAGGTGCCTAGTATTCCTTACTGCAAATTTCAGGCACTGACTGGTGTACTGAACAACTTCCATCTTATCTTGGTTATTAACTTCAGAGTGAAGTCGGAGTATTAATGCTAGCAAAATTATTAGCACCACATCTGCTTTTATTATTCACATAGGCTTCTGGTATAGTCTCAGGCTGCTTTCAGCCAAAGCATTTACTGTGGAGCAAAGCTGTTATTGTTAATGAAGCATCCAATGGGGTAATCCGACAGCTTTGGAATAAAACGGTATCTTAAAACACTGGACTCTGCTAAGAATGCAGTTTGGCATTTTTGCTGGGGGTGGGGTGGTGAAAGCAAAGGAGGTGGAAATGCCCCGGAACACTTGACAGAGCATGTGTGCCATTGCTTCACATAATGCAAAATTAGCATGCACCCTTCTTATTTAATAAACAATCAGTGCTGCCATTTGGACTCAAATAATGATTTCTTGTTCTAAAAGAGATGCAAAATGACTTGTGATGGCACAGTCAGAAATAAGTCCTATTGAATTTAATGGGGCTTACTCCCAGGTAGGCGGTTTATGATTGCAGCCCTAGTTTATTGTCTCTTGTTTCCTTCCTTTCTTATAATAATAATAATAATAATAATAATTTATTATTTGTACCCCGCCCATCTGGCTGGGTTTCCCCAGCCACTCTGGGCGGCTTCCATAAAAACCAGAAATACACTAAAATATCACAGATTAAAAACTTCCCTGAACAGGAAGAAAAATAAAGGGTTCTTTCTCTCTCTCTCTTAAAGATTTTTTCCCTTGGCTACTGCCCCACTGGTGAATGGCTGGCTGTGGGAATGGAGAGCAGTAATGTGGAAGTGCTGCATGTAAATAAGCCAGACAAATACCAGCTTCATCTGCATGAGAGCTGTGTGCTGTCACTCAAGTTTGCTTATTGCGGTAAGTTGGAAGAAGAACGGCTCGAAGTCACCAGTATTACTACAAGCCAATCACACCTGAGCTGAATGTCTCAGGGCAAGGCACCTGAATGTTCCATTTATTTTGGTTTAACAGCTGGAAAATAAAGGTAACACCCTATTACCAGCTCCCCCAGGAGGTTAGTGAGAGGTAGCTCATGCCTATAAAGTCGCAATATCATCAAAGCAGCTTTCATACGCAGCTGGTGGCCCATAGTTTGCTTAGGTTGTGAGGCTATAGAATGTTGGAATATCAAGAGTTTTGAATGATGCCCATTGCTTTACTGAGCTAGTTATGCCTTTTTAGTTAAATCATTTATATAAATCCACAAAGGTGGATCTGTCCTGGATGAGGAGAGCTTGGGGATGCCCTGCGGCTGATTTCAGGCACTCTGTGTTGGTTAACCATGCATCAAATGCTTGTCAAAATGACAGGCCGCTGAATTTAGTAGGCTACTATACTGGTTTTCTGTAAAGTGACTTTGTGCAATCTTTCACAGCCTACCGCCCGCCCCCACCTGCAAAGCTGTTAACATGGGGAACATTTTAGGCATATGGTAAAAGTGCTTTTAGATACAAGAGAATATGAAAAAAAAAATACGCAAGTGTGCCTGTTGGTGTCAATTATTTGACTGTGTTTTCATTGATGGTCCCATTACAGGCAAATGGTTTGTAAGTACTGGAAAAGACAACCTCCTAAATGCCTGGAGAACCCCATATGGTGCAAGCATATTCCAGGTAAGAAGAACAGCATATCGATGAAAGGGATTTGAACCTCGTGGTGGTGGGTGAGGTGTAAGAACAAAGATATTATTACCAGTCTTAACATTTGTGTCTCGCACTTTCACCAAAGAGCTCAGGGAAGTGGACAAGGGGTTACAGTGGTGCCCCGCAAGACGAACGCCTCGCAAGACGGAAAACCCGCTAGACGAAAGGGTTTTCCGTTGTGGAGGCGCTTCGCAAAACGAATTTCCCTATGGGCTTGCTTCGCAAGACGAAAATGTCTTGCGAGTTCCTGCGGGGTTTTTTCCCTCCCCCCCCTTTTCCTAAGCCCTAAGCCGCTTATCAGCTGATCCGCTAAAAGCCGCTAAACCGCTAATAGCGCTAATCCGCTAAGCTGTCAATGGGCTTGCTTCTCAAGACGAAAAAACCGCTATACGAAGAGCCTCACGGAACAGATTAATTTCGTCTTGCGAGGCACCACTGTATCCTGTTCTGTGCATGTATCTTAACACAAGTGACTTTTTAAACCAGAACTTGGTATGTTCTAGGAAAGAATAAACAAGAGGGACACACCGACACTCATACTGCGTACATTTATACTATAACTCTGTTCTTTTTCTTCTAGTCCAAAGAGTCATCTTCTGTACTTAGTTGTGATATCTCCGTGGATGATAAATACATAGTTACCGGCTCCGGAGACAAGAAAGCCACTGTCTATGAAGTTATCTACTGAGAAATTGTGTTGGAGACATAACGAGTTGAACTGGGCCAAAACATTCTTAATGTGTAGACATAGAAAGATTTTACCTTTCTTAATTAAAAAAAAGAAAAAAAAGAGGAAGAACTTGATTTCCACAATGTCACACAAAGCTATTCAACATGTATTAAACAGAAGGCACCATTTTGGTATCCAGCTCCTGGATTGATGTGAAGCAAGAAGGCAAAATGGATTAATGTAGCATAGTTTTGATGGATTTTAAAAGCAGAGTCTGCTGAAGATTGTTGAAGCCTTTGGGTTGGTTCCCCCCCCCCTCTTTATGACCTCATAAAAATCATGCTCATTGCTTGAATATGCGGGATTATGTTTCAGCACTTGCAATTCCACCTGCATTCTTGTCTTGTGTAGAGCAGTGATATCTTGGATAAACTTGTTTCCTGGTTTTGCCTCTTGGGATATGGGTTTTTGTATTTTTTGTTGAAGATCAAACATTTGTATAAATTGTAAATATATTTGGTTTAATACAGTAAAGGCTTTAGTATCAATAAATGGTCTCTTTTTTCTCTCTCTACCCCAATGCCCCTTAAGTCGTTTTTTAAAAAAAATCATTTTATGGTCTAAATTTTGTAACAAGCTAGAGTAGAGTTTTTGCAATATTTGATAAGGTCTTTCTAGGGTGCATCAAATACTAGTCCTAACAAGAGAAGATCCATTGAAATTCAGAGGCATGACAAATTTGAGTCCATTAATTTCAGCACATCTCCTTTGAGTAAAACTTAGTTGGATACAACACTGTGCTGAGCTCTGAGGCTTATTTTACTAAAAGCAGTTTTCTTCAAACAGATTGGATTCAGAATTCACATTTGTACTGCAGAAAACAGAAAAGCAATAACTTTTACATTCAGAAAATAATCTCATTTTAAATTTTGAGGAATTGTTTATTCAAAATGTTTGTAAGTGAATGTTTAAGGATTGAAATGCTATGGTAAACAAGCTTGTGGTTCGTATCCCATGGCAGTTTGCTACTTTGCAGCAAAAAACCCCAAAAAGAAGCCCAAGGCAACCCCTTCTGGGCCATTCCATTGCTTTCAAGGAAAGAAACAGAGTCAAGGGCTTAGGGAAGAATTACATTATTTTCCAAGTGCAGGTTATCTGCTTTTATGAAAGTGGTA
Organism: Podarcis erhardii; assembly: GCF_964252035.2. Taxonomy (NCBI): domain Eukaryota; kingdom Metazoa; phylum Chordata; class Lepidosauria; order Squamata; family Lacertidae; genus Podarcis; species Podarcis erhardii. The sequence continues at coordinate 5,829,884 of NC_138501.1, read as the reverse complement.
CAGGTTTGCAGTCTTAGAAAGTGAAGGAATTCTTTATGCTTTTGAAGGTTAGCTTCATTGGGCATTTGCCTACTGGTTTGCTTGCTGGTGCGTTGGCCAGCTTCTCGACATTGATGCAAAAGTGTCACCTGGAAGCCAAATCAACACAACATTGGCTTAACTACAGACACAGCTTCCCATTTGGAAACAGATTTCCTTTCTTGCATCTAGTGCCTAAAGAGACATTAGTTTTCTTTTCAATTTATATGCTCATTCTACCGAATCTATTTTATAGCAGTATGGAATGGTAGTAGCCCTAATATATAGAACTCTGATTTCAGAATGTAAAATGTTAACTATTCTCAATAGCCTCATTTGATGGCCTTTAAAATTAGTATTGTTTTCTACCTATCGGCACATATCAGATGTGCAGCTATATGAACATGGGTGGATGAGCAGGTGTGGTTGTAGCATTTGGTTCTGGGGTATAGGCTCCAACATTATGCTTTTTAACCATTCAAAGCCCTGTCATGTATCGTATCAAGAGTATTTCTAATGGCTTAATCCATTTGGATCATCTTTCTCCCATCACCCTACTGTTCTTGGACTTCATGGTTTCTTCACTTTTCAGAAAGTTTTGCAAACCAAGGTGCTTAAAGGCTTAGAAGAGAGTCATTGGTGTGTGTTTTGTAAGTGTGATGTCTCTGGCTCTCAGGATAAATAAAGCAGGAATGTGCATATATACAGAACCCTATTTTTCCAGAAATTGGGAAAGCATATGGCTGCTGGTGAGTACCTAGGCAGATAAAGTGAATATATAGAGTGCCCAATTTGCATAATTCATAATTCTGTTGCAGAATTTGGGTTTCTTGTAGCATTACAAATTGTCACAGAATTCCATATGTTCTTACTTTGATCTTTCAGCAGCACTTTATTTTGATGGCTTGGTCCAGAAAGATACCGTTATGAGGCTTAGCATAATATGCAATGAACTGGCTATCCTTTTTTTTTTTTAAAAAAAAAATCTTCTGTCTATCACATTCTCAGATGAGTTTGTGTACATGCTGTCTGACCCTCCTGAAGTAGATTCACAGCAACCACTAATAGTTGACACCAGGAGGCTGATTCTCCTCTGTAATTTTCAGTTTAAGGCTAAAACTTTCCCCATTTTCCTTGTAGCGTAGAGACTGCTGGTAGTATTATGCTTTTTTTGCATCACGTAGATAAACACTAGTTACCTAGCTGTTTCCAGGTACAATTTACAGTACTGGTCTTGACCTATAAAACCCTCGGTGGCTTGAGACCAGAGTATACCAAGAATTTCCTTTACCTCTACAAAGTTGCCCAGACACCATGATCCACTTTACACAGTTCTCCACTGTCTGATATTTGGCAGGTGACACAAGAGATTGGAATTTAGAGCAGTCTCCTCTGAGAGGTCTGCCTGGATTCTCACCTTTCAGAGGACAGGGAAGGCTGTTAGATTTCAGTGAGCTTTTAAAAGGTGCTGTTTTTAATCTGTGGCTGTTTCTGACTTGAGTAGCTTTTGGTTTTTATTGCTGGGGTGTTTATTGCTTTATTTGTATCTTTTTATTGATTGTTAGCTGCCTTGATGAGGTGTCATAAAAACCTAGGGTAGAAATACTGTAAATAAATAAAATAATTGCCATGAAACAGAGATGCACACATAACAGAGTGACCTGTTACTTTAATCATGTTTTGTTAAATGTTGGTGTACCTGATTGGCACCAGAATCTCCAATAGTACCAGCCACCTGTTAGGCAGGAATGGGGAAGCTCCAGTCGTGGGGCTAAAAGCATCCATACCCTGCCTGGGCCTGCTTTTCACCATCCTCTTGCCATTTTACCAGGCAGGAATGCATCTCTGAACTGTGATACCCTACCTCTCACTAGCCTGGATGGAGAGGTGTATATTTCTGATCATCCCCATCATTGCTAAGTGGCCCCTGAAAGGTTATCATGAGTGAATGCAGCCTTTAGGCTGACAAATCGGGTCCTCCCTTAAATAGGGCACGTATTGCAGTGAGACCTGGAAACCGACACCCTGTGTTGTGCATGGGTACGATTGGTCAGCCACAAAACCCGATTGGTAGGTCCCTCGTAGCTGGGTGCAATCTGGCCAATGGGATGCAGTCCAAACAGTTCAAGGGACCTATTTATACCCATGCACATGACCCACAGCTTCCTCTTTCGGCGCGCGCATTCGGAACACCCGCCCACCTCTCCCTACTTTTAGGGCTTTGCGCTTGAGCTTGCTATGCTGTCGTGTGTCGTCTGTCGTTGGGACTGGGGCATGGCAGGAATTTTCCCCACTTGGCTGATTGGCTGTTGCCATTTGGGTTTTGCCTGCCGCATAGCAAATCGTTACAACTTGTAAGGTTGTGGATAGGCTCTGGTTCAGGTGATAGGGATGGGAGAACACTCGCCATCCCTATGTGAAGGGTATTCTGTTAAAGGAATCCAGGGACTCGATGGTTTGGTCAACCCCTGTGAGGGGGTTGTGCCCGTGCCTGAGTCCAGGGGGACATTTGGATGGCGGAGGTAGCCCGTTCCCGGCTTTCTGCTTATCCAGGTGTTCACCCTTGATTGACCTGTGCTGGAACCCTGAGCCAGCACTACCTGCATGGCAGGGAGCTAGTCGAACCAGAGCCTATGCAACCAGTCACTTTCTGTAATCAATAAAGTTGTGGCCTAAATTCTGCCAAAATCCAAAACCAAAATTCGAGTCAAGTGTGAATTTATTTAAGGGGGTGGTTTCTGGGTCTGAACACACAAATGTTCCCTACCCCTGTATTAGGGCAACTGTTTTTAGTATGTGTCCTCTCTTCCTATGATCAATGTGCATTATCAAATGACAGTTATGCACACATGAAGTGGGTGCAGCTCTGGGTTATGCTTATGGTATTCCAATATGGAGAGGTATCCCATCCCAATTCCAAAGAAATTGGGGGGATAGAAATAGTAAGCTGTTATCAACCTTCCTAAGTAAGGGGTGTGATCAACTTTATTTCATTTAAAAAACAACTGAGAATGTACTATGGCTGAAGATAATAGATTGTTTCACAACTTAATTACTGAATTGATTGTGTCTGAGCTTTCAATGTGCTCGCAAGGCCAGTTTACACGAGATGGATTGCCTACTTTGAACTCTGTCTTGTATAGAAAACTCTGTGATCACAGGCATGTTCATTTTGCTGTATGTGAGCTTGATCTTGTAGGAAGCAGGCCTTTTAGACACAGAGGCTGAAGATGGTAGCTTTGCAACGGGAAGTAGTAAGCCCTTGTACTCCTTCAAAGATTGTGCTTAATGACAAGAAAAAAAATTAGCAAGCAGTCTGAGAAGGTCACAGTGGGAAGTTAACCCATAACATGGAAAACTACAAAATCACTTGTTACATCCCAGGGAGTGGGCTTAATTTGTTTAAAATCAAATCCATCTGTTCATTTCACACGCTTTGTTCCACTTCCTTGCAGCAATCCACAGCGGAGTACTCTGTTACTTTAAAAATTGGCTGCAATTATGATAAGCTAATAACTCTTATTTTTTGGTTAACTGCATCAAGATATTTTGGATAACTTCCAAGCTTCCCCTTAATTTTTCTGAATTATCCAATTTATCTATTGGCCCAAGTATTCACTGCAAAGCTAGGTTTAAAATTAATGTACTATTTTAATATTTATAAATTCTATATTAGTGCTGTCATTCAATTACTTGCTCCTAATGAATCAGCCATGTATTTCTGCTTAATATGACAGTAACCTTAATGTCAAATTAGTATTTGCAAATGTACTGCATGTATTATTGAAGAAATTGCACATTAAGATTTTACTTGTCCATTTCAAATGCATATTTCTCTCTGTCACTTGCTTCAATTGAAGAAAAGTTAGGCACTGCCAATGCACTGTCTGTGTAATCAGAAGAGATGTTAATCAGTTGCCCTGATTCCAAACTTCCCCTGCTTCCCAAACTGAAAAGGCTTCCACTTGCAGACAGCTTCATGCCTATATAGCAAGGAATAGATAATGATGGTTCCTCTCCCATTGAGATAAATGGGAGCCTGCTACACAGGAAGCCTGCTACACAGGGGGTCCATGTATACCAGGGGTGGCTAACCTGTGGCCCCACAAATGTAACTGCTGCACCACTGGCCATGCCATCATTAACTGATAGGACAACATCTGGAGGGCCATTGGGTTGCCCATCTCTGATAGACACAGTGAAGAGCACTCAAGGCTCTGGGTCATAATGGTGTCTTGAGTCCATTCATGCATTGAAAGAATGTATTGGAGGATTGTACTGTTTAGTCCTGGACGACTGCTACCATGCTGGTCACCCACCCAACTGCAGATTCTGTTGCCATGTAAAAGGATGCAATGCACATACAGATACAGGCACATAGAACACCATGCAAGGGGGGAGCTTGATGGATCAAAACAAAAAATTCCTTCCAGTAGCACCTTAAAGACCAACTAAGTTAGTTCTAGGTATGAGCTTTCGTGTGCATGCACACTTCTTCGTATCTGAAGAAGTGTGCATGCACACGAAAGCTCATACCTAGAACTAACTTAGTTGGTCTTTAAGGTGCTACTGGAAGGAATTTTTTGTTTTGACTATGGCAGACCAACACGGCTACCTATCTGTAACTTGATGGATCAGTTACTCATGATCTACATAGAAAGCTTACAATCTTTGGGGACTTCCAGTTTATTAAAAAAAAAAAAAAGATTAGTGTTGGCGGGACATCATAATGGTATATACAAAAATATGTATGGCAGGCACAGGCAAACTCGACCCTCCAAATATTTTGAGACTACAACTCCCATCATCCCTAGCCAACAGGACCAGTGGTCAGGTATGATGGGAGTTGTAGTCCCAAAATGTCTGGAGAGCCGAGTTTGCCTATACCTGATGTATGGTATGGAGAAAGTGGATAGAAATGTTTTTCTCCCTCTCGAATGATATTAGAACCCAAAGTTCTCCAACGAAGCTATATGCTGGAAGGTTCAGGACAAACAAAAGGAATCATATGGTTAGACTATAGGATTCACTGCACAAGATGTAGTAATAGTGACAAACTAGGGTGACTTTAAAGGGGGTCTAGACAAATTCATAAAAGATAAGACTATCAACAGCTGCTACCAATTATAACCCTGTACTTTGCCCAGTTTCAGTCTGTTGGTTCTCATCCAGCCCACTACTGCGTCTAGGCACAGGTTCAGCTTGGTTCAGCTTTCCTGACTCAAATTTGATGGAGGAACAGAGCTGGGTATCATCAGTGTACTAATGACACTGCGCCCCAAGGTTCCTGATGGCTGCTCCCAGCGGCTTCATATATATGTGAAACAGCACTGGGTATACAATAGGGCCATGGTGTAGAGACACATTACCCAGATGACAGCAGTGATGCAACAAGAAGCTGAACTACCACAGAACAACACACCCAGCCCCCAATTCACAGACTGGCCAGGACCAAAAGCTGCTGAGAGACCTAATAGGAGAATCAAGGTTGTGGTCCACATCTCTCTTCCCAGAGAAGATCATTCCTCAGAAAAAAGAAGGCCACAATTTTGTGTCAATACCAGTCCTGAATCCAGATTGAAGATAGTAAGCTTCCTCCAAAAGCACCTCTGAGCAGCACCTTACCCCTCCCCCAGTGGACTATTGGTGACACTGAAGTAGTTGTCAAGTGTCTCAGGGTCCAGGGAAAGGGTTTAGTTTTTTGCAGGAGTGGACACACTAGGACCACTTTCAAGACCATGAGAACTGTTTCCTCTCACAAGGATGCATTAATCACCCCTTGGATCCATGCGGCCAGCTCCTCCCAACCCGCACAAACAGACCAGAATGTACAAAGGACAAATGGACTTCTGGCGTGTGGAATGGAGTAGGTGGCATGGCTCTGTAGCTCCCTGAAATGTTGGGTGAACATGGGAGGGTGGTCATGTGTCCTGCTCTGTAGTCTTTCCTTCAAAGGATTCTTCTTAGAAACCACAACAATGAAGATTACATTGATGCAGTATACATATATCTAGTTACTGGATAGCAAGTGCCAGAACCTGCTGATTCAAAGATTTTAAACTGCAGGTGAATCTAATTGAAAATAGGCCCAGGTGTGCATTTCCATTCTCCATGATCATTTCAATTCAAATCATTTTCCAAGTCAGGATTTTAAGAAGCTGTATTCCTGATGCAGCTGTGTGCACTCACTCTCTCTCTCTCTCTCTCTCTCTCTCTCTCTCTCTCTCCTCATGTTGTGTGTGAACAGTTACATTGAGAATGGTAATTACATATTACGTCTTATTGGTGTTTGAGTGCAAGTAACTAACTTTCTTCCATCCTTTGAAAGAGCAGCACTTCATTAAAAATACTAAATATGAAACTGTATATTAAGTGCCGTGTGGTTTTAAATCCAAGAATTGGAATGAAAGGCTGTTTTGACACTTTCATGGTAACTTTACATTTTTCATTAGTGAAGTAATTAAGCTCTTTAAGATTGAATTTATGGCATGTTTTTTATATTTTCTCCCCCACTGGGAAACATTTTACTTCATTGGAAATTCTCACTTTACCTTGTTTGCCCTTGTTTGAAGATGATGGAGAGGGATCTTCATAGTTCTATTAACTTTTACCATACTTGTTTCGTTTTTGTGGGGTGGGGAGGGAAGCTAACTTTAGAGTTAAAGGTTTTCTCATATTTAAAAGGGGCATAGAGTTGCTATTTTAAATTCCTGTCATGAATTGCCCAGTAATTCACCCCATAAGAACAGTTTGGTGATGCATTCTCTTTATTTTGGCATTGCCAGGGTGGGCCCCCTGGGGAGAGAAGGAAGTCAAGGACAACTTCCCATTCTTTCCTTCGCATACATGGACACGAATGACCTCATAACTGACTTCAGTTTCTTACCTTGAATTTAGGGTCTTTATTCCTTAGTCACAGTTTAGTCCAGAGCTTTCCAAACTTTTCACGTTGGTGACACACTGTTAAACCTGCATCATTTCACGACACCGTAAATCAGTTTTACTAGTAAACCAGAGATTAAACTATCCCCTTTCCAACCCTGGGAGGAGCGTTTGTGTGACACACTACACTGCAACCGACACACTAACGTGTCACGACACACAGTTTGGAAAGCTCTGGTTTAGTCCTATGGTAAATAGGTGGAGTTGCCAATGTGCCCCCATACGGCCACCATGGTACCTGCCAAGTGATTTGCTCACACTTGTAGCAGTATTTAAATGACCTCCCCATACTTCTCCTCTGGCTGCTTGCAGTTCCTTGTTAGGCCCTTGGCACAGCCAGCCTCTTCCTTTCCAGTTGGATAGCAACAGGCCTATGGGCTGGTTGGAAGCGGCAGGCTGTGGTTGAGCTCAGTTTGGGTGTGTTTGGCTTGAAGGGGGGGGGAATAGGGAATGTGAAATGAGGAAAGGCAGAAAACAGGGTGGATGGGCGGGTGGGCAGGCAGGCACGGAGAACACAAGAGGTGCAAAGCAAGAAAAGAGGAAGGCAGGACCATGGGGAGAGAGCAGATAGAACAATGAGAGGGAGACGGTTGTGGGAGAGAAAGGGGGGCAGAATGGTGCTTGCTGGTGAATACACTGCCGTGTATGCAAGAGAGTCATGAAAGAGAGAGGGAGATGGGGGCAGCAAGCTCATCTAAAGTTGATTTAGGGAAATTAATTCACTTGCCTTCTGGATGTTCTGTCCGTCAGAAATGTGACTGTATATGAATGTTCTTGTCTTCCAGGGTTCATTTGTACATTATCTGGGGCACATTTTACCTTCTTTGAAATGGGTACACAGAACTCTGCAGCAGAAAGCTTTGGAATCATAGGTGTCCCTTTTTTGTATTCTGCTCTATTCTTGTTGCTTGTGACTAACTTGCCCCCAACAGCCATTTTGTGACCAGCCACAGCCCTATGGCAACCATGTTGTGTTGCTTTCCAAAATAGTTTTTTTGAATTTCCCACTAAAAAATGAAATAAAATGAGTACTTAGAAAGTTAACTGCGTACTGTGCTATCCCACAATCATGCATACCCAGACTTATTTAATGGGTATGTGTTTGCGCAGTGAGTCTTTTAGAATTATGGCATTTCCCATTAAACTTCAGGAAAATTAATTTCTCCTATGGTTGCAAATCCTCTGGGATGACATGGGCTGCCTCCTCTGAAAACAGATTCGAAAGGAAAACATGACTGTGATATCCAGATGCAAGTCTCTGCATTTTCCTGTTTTGAATCTGAACGATGTCTAGAAAGCTATTTGAAAGGCAGTTAAACCACTAATCGTATACAATCTATTTTGTAACGGGGGGTGATATGTGGCGATAGCAAATTCAGATGGAAGAAGAATATGAAATTCAGATAGCAGCTTGAATGATTTGGTGTTAGCATGGGGCCCAATAACACTACAAAGCTATAAACTCTGTCGATCTAGATTGCCCAGTTAGGTGGCAGAGATGCAATTTGTCTTTTCTGAAGCCGCCTGCTGCTTGCTAGCTCCATCTCCTGTCACAGCCTATTAGCTCCCCGAGAAAATTGGTGGGAAATTGCCTGCAGATTGTAGGAAATTGCATCTCCAGGCCCTGGAAAAAATGTAGGATAGCACAACACTGACCCTCCCAGAGCAGCTATTAATACAGCAAAAGCTGACCTTTGGCTTGGTGTGAAACGGCTTTGCTATTTACTGAATAAAGGCTGTATTATGTGCAGTTGCAGGAAGGTACAAATTATTAGCTAGGCTGGTAGCCACCCTCCTTTGGAAAGCTTTTAAGTGTTAGAGATAGAGACTCCTCACATCTTGGAAATGGCAGAGAACAGTTGTTTGGGGACTTGAGCATAAAACTTCTTGAAAGGATAGTCGGAAGTATCCTTGTGCTTTTATTACATTTTTTTAAAAAAGTTTGTAAACAGCTTGGCATCATCATAGCCAAGAGACTGCTGTCCCTTCTCTGTTCTTCTTTTCCTGTCATGATCTGTACTGCATGATGAAGTGAAAGCATCTGTTTCTGAATGATCAGGATGATATTGGCTGATCAACAGAATGAGAAGAACCAGAACTGAATTCAAAGAGCCAATTTTGGGTTGGTTTCTTTTCTATTTTTTACATAGAAAGCAAAGATGGGGAGAATGAATGCTTATCTCAGCAGTTCCCCACTAGACACAAAAGTAGTGTGGTTAAACTGTATATTGGTCTCTGGCATTTAGTCTATAACCATCTTAACTTAGGTGAGTTATGAAGTATACTGGCATCATCTCTGACTAAGGGGTCAACATTTTCAGGAGGACATAGTGAACACAAGACCATCTTAACAAAGAAGTGAAAATAAACTAGTAAAAGCAACCCACATTTTTTTGCCAAGAACCATGCACAAACCAGTGTTCTGATAAGTAGACTGCCTTAGCACAGCATCAAATGCCTAAATGGGAGGCTTACAAGACTCATTTAAAATGGTGTGCGCCATGGAACTGAGCGATTCCAAAATCACCTCAGTCTATTGGAAATCTTACTTTTCAGAGAGAGAAGTGTTATCAGTGTGCTGTCACAATTTCACATGGGACATAACTAATCACTAGCTTATTTGTCCTATTAACAATGGTACATCACGCAGATTAATGGCGCATGTGACTGTGGGAAGGGAAGAGAATAGTTGAAATGGGTATATCTTCAATAATATTTGTAGAGCTACTGAGCAGAGAAGGACATCCGCATAGAAGCATCAATTCCAAAGCAAAGATTAACAGAAGCCCTCTCTGTTCAGTGGTTTGGTACCTAAGGGTATTGGACACATGACTTGGCTTTCAAAAATGCCCCACACCTACCTCCTAGATGCTGACATATGATTGGTGTGAGTCTGAAGGGTTGGGCTTGTGTGTACAGGCTCCCTTCAGACAGCTGATGATCATACATGGCCTGGGAGGGCTTGGCCAGCATGTGTGTCTGTGTCTAGGAGGCCAGCAGGACACAGTCTTGGAAGCCCAATTGTTCCTACATTCAATACCTCTGACTTCCAAGCAATTGAACCAGGGGTAGTCTCACAGGGGAATTTTATACATTTCTACTCGGCAGTAAGTCCCATTTAGTTTCAGTGGGTTTTATTTCCTGAAAGTGGGTGCAGGATTGCAGTGTAAAAAACAGGTTTGTTGTCTGTTTACCATTGTTTCTTAACCCAAAGCTGTGCAGATAGTGTGAAGGAATGAAACTGTTCCAGCTATTTTGTGTTTTGCTTTGAAGATGTAAAATGGTAGCTTTCTGTCTTAAAGGCTCTTCTGAGCAGGGTTAAATGTTCAACCTAGGAAACTGACACCTAATGGGGCAAATGAACCTTAAAACACAATATGGGTTGATGGAGAGAAACAAAGAAATTATGGGAAAGAGTGAACCCAAACATAGCTGTATTGTCCTTCTGGGTGGCCAAGAGTTGGGGAGCAGAGATAGAAATAATTATATAAGTAAAGCTGGGCAATAGAGTTGGTTAGAATTGAAGCTTTTGCTCTTAAGGAATGAAGAATGAGCTGAAATCAGAAGAGAAGCCATGATGGAGAGAGCTGCAGTGGTCCCGGAATACAGAAGCTAAACCAAAAGGTCTGGAAACTGCTTTATTGGTAAATATTTGCTTGGGTGGGGAAACTGTGTAGACTAGCTTTAGATAGATGTGCTTCTCTGTGTTATTGTCATTTGCACTTAAGGTCAACTGTTACAACTGTTTTACAATGAGATCACCCGTTTCTTAGAAATATATTCATAATAATTTAGGGCCTTTCAAAAAACTGGGTATGTTTTTGCTTTGCATTACATGAAGCCCCTGAGTCTAACTGCTCTTCTACAGGACTCCAGTAAAAAGAGTGAGCTGGATCAGAAAACAAAACCCAGAAAGGGCTGCTTTGAGTAGAAGCAGCCAGAAAATAAATATAGCCACATGGTGGCTGCAGGAAAGACCAAAGAAGGGTGGAGAAGGCTTTGTTAGTTTGTTTACTCACCTTTTCCCGCTTTCATGGTGCAGGTTACAGCCCTGGCTGTCTCTAATGGGCTGAGAATCTGTGGAGCAAGAGCTTGTGGAAGGAGTCTACTTAACCCTTTTCCTCTGGTCTTTTTCCAGCTGAAAATAATCCCCTCCCCAAATAGCTTTTTCACGTTTGCTAGGGAAATAAAACAGCTATGCTGTTCTTCCACATAAGACTTCCACCCCACCCAGGCTCTGTGTGTGTGTTTTAAACAAATCATGGAAAAATCTAGCATATGTTTGAGCCTTAGAAGTTCTGCTCAGAATAGACCCACTGAAATTAATGGACTCGAGTTAGTCATTTCTGTTTATTTCAATGGGTCCACCCAGACTGTGCATCACGCTGCATATAATACTATGTCTGTAAATCATAATCTTTTTAACTGATGCAGGGTAGATACCACTTGATCTGGAATGACTGAGTCACTACTGTATATTACAGGAATACTACTAGGCTAGTTTTAATTTTTTTCAGCACAGAATATTCTATTAAACTATATACCTGCAGTATGGAAATGATCAATGGGGCAACGAAAATAGATTTTACATGCCCTAATGGTGTAAAAGAGACTGATATTGATGAACTGGAAAAATAAAGATATGATACCCTTTAATCAATGGATTGGCGATAAGACGTCACTCACAACCTATGAACGGACTGCTTACAGGTGCAGACTCTGTATGGATAAATACGATAATATTGGGAAGGACTTAATACAAAAGGCTATTAACATTTACATAAGTATTAGGATAATAACACTATACCAATTTATATGTGATTGTATGGGAATATCATATATTGCATTTTTGCATATTTTTTATATTTATCTTTGTTGTTCTTTTTTCTTCCTTACTTTTCCTTCTTTTCTCTGTATTGCTTTATTTCTTTTAGTTGACATCACTTCAATAAAATATAAATAACATAAAAGGACTACTTCTAGGCTGCTATGATAGTTACCATGTGGGCCAATTAACAACCATGAGTCAAAATTCAAATATGTGATATTAGCCACCCTAGTAGGATTAATCATATTTCCCTCCCTAGAAATGTGTCAGATTTCTCATTTCCATTTCAGAATGGAAATGTGAACATTCCCTTGGCTTTCCCCCCCAAGAAATTCTCCCCAAATGGCTAATTATGAGGAGATGGTTGTTATGGCTATGACTGCTGAGCATGGTCAGTGTTCACTGTCAATAGGCCCTTCTCTGTTTGACTTTACAAAACACGTGGTCAGGATGTTTTTGTGTTCTGTACACCGTTTTTGAATGCTTGCTCTATCTCTGTGGGTTTCCAGATGAGGAAACCAGATGTCTCTGTTTCTCCTAGCTTTTCAGATTATTCCACTGGTGGTGGTGAGCAATCTATAGAACAGAATATCATTTCTTCCCCTCACATGAAACCATACACTGTAATGAGAGAACAACATTGCTGCTTCAAGAAAACAAATGCATTATCTAGGCCTTCCTCAAATCCACTATTACTGTAGCTTTTAACACACTGACAAATGTTTGAAGTTGTCTCTCCTCTAGAATAGTACCATTTGCTCCTTAGTGCTGTTTTTATAAATAGCCAAGGAACTGAAAGCAGCTTACTGTAATCTGCTACCTGCTACAGCCATGATGTTTGGCTGAGTATGGACCCTTCGGCATAGTGATTTTGAGAGATGCTGGCAAAATTCTCCTGAACCAGACTCAGAAACTGACTTTGGAAGCTCTATGTCAAGGCTGGGGTACCTTTTTCAGCTTGAGGACTACATTCTACCCCAGACCACCTTTTGTGGGGCTGCATCCCAGCAGTAGCGTAGCGTGGGGGGTGCAGGGGGGCCGGCCGCACTGGGCGCAACATCTGGGGGGGCGCGCTCGCCGCCTCCGGAGTCGCCGAAGAGCCTCGGGCGCAGGCTGTAGCAGAGCCCCATGTTTCGCGGAACCGATGAGCTGTGCGCGCGTCTGGGCTGAAGGCGTCCGGCAGGCAGCGGCTCTCAGCGCTCGCCGCGGTCCCCGTGCGTCAGGGCCGCGGAGGGCGCACCAGGCAGCCCCTCCTCATAGCCCCACTTCCGCCACTGCTGCTGCAGCTGCTGGGCCATGTTGCATTTTCCTCGCCTCTCTGCCCTCCTCCTCCTCCGGGCAAGCGGCGTCGTTTGGGCGGCAGCGCCAGCGGCAACTCACCTCAGATCACCTGACATGGACCTGCCGCCGCCGCCGTGGCTACCTTACCGTAAATACCCCATCCCAGGCAGCAGCAAGAAGAAGCTGGCAGTGGCAGCAGGTTAGGGGTTAGGGGCGCAAATTACTTGTCTTGCCCCGGGTGCTGACAACCCACGCTACGCTGCTGCATCCCAGTGGTGGGTGAGGCCAGACACCTCTCCCTTCCTCAAGGCAAGCAAGAGTATTATCACAGTTGGAGGCATTGCAGCCAGATGAAATCATTAGATCGGAATCAGTGGCCAGGGCAGAGTCCTGTGGACCAGATAGCGATGCCCACAGGGCTGCATTCTTGGACCTGAGGTTCCTTATCTCTGCTCTGAGACTTGAAGTCTAAAAGCCTGCCCTGAACAAGAGCCAAGCTTTTATGGCCCCCAAGTTCTCCACTTGGGATCAAAATCTTCACTGGGGAATTTCCCATTTTCCCTTGCTGCATCTTTCCCTTCTCCCCTCAGATAGCAGCTCACAGAAAACACTCCCACCAAAAAAAGAGAGAGAGAGAAATGCTGTAAGCGTAAAAAGGTAAAGGTAAAGGGGCCCGTGACAATTAAGTCCAGTCACAAACGACTCTGGGGTTGGGGCACTCATCTTGCTTTAAAGGCCAAGGGAGCCAGCGTTTGTCTGCTTCCGCAGACAGTTTGTTCCAGGTCATGTGGCCAGCATGACTAAGCCATTTCTGGTGAAACCAGAGCAGCACACAGAAACGCCGTTTACCTTCCCGCCGGAGGGGTATCTATTTATCTACTTGCTCTGTGTGCTTTTGAACTGCTAGGTTGGCAGGAGCAGGGACTGAGCAACGGGAGCTCACCCCGTCGCAGGGATTCAAACCACCGACCTTTCGATTGGCAAGCCCAAGCAGCACAGTGGTTTAACCCACAGCGCCACCCGCATCCCACTGTAAGCATACAGAACCCCAAAAAAGGATAAAAACGAAAACATGCCCAGCTTTCCTTTCTCTTTGAATTACTTCCAGGCCTCCATCTTTTAATGCATTTTCCCCCTTTCAATGCTTTGTGCAGTTCCATGGCTGTATCCCAAAATACTTCAAGCAATATGCCGAGGAGAAGAAATAGAAATGGATTAATACTAAAATCCACAATCTAGGACTGTGAAAAAACACAAGTTTTAACTTCTACAAACTGCATGCGTGTACATGTATACACACCCATACAGACACCTGTGGATGTGCAAAGGGCAAGAGGTTATAGGGGAAGGTTTAAGTGAGTTCCCAGCTAAAAAGCAAAGTAAGGCTTTGCAAAGAGGGCGTGAACCCATTTGGCCTTTGTGGCCATGGCTTGCATTGGTTGTCACAGGTGCATTATTGCGATGGGGATTTGGGGCCCTTTCTTTGCATTGTGAATATTTGAATGTTAGAAAAGGGCATGTGCCCTCTCCTGTGAAGAAAATAGTGACCCGCTATTTTATTTCTGCAGTGTGCTGCAGTCTGTGTTTATAACAAGTGTTTCACACTGTGCTACTACTTTAAAGTCCTGAGCTTGATCCATAGCAATTTCCCACGTTTTTGGTGCAAAGCCTTGAAAAGATGCCTCAAGCAAGACATTCAATCAAAAATAAAACATGCCAGTTATTGACTGTGTCTCCAGCTCCTTGGGGTGGGGGTGGGGGTGGGGAGCTTACTGCTACACTAGTCTGAAGAAACCCATGTTATCAAAACCAAAATGAAAGGAAGCAGAAATTAAAGATAGGAGCTTTCTCTGGGTGTCCCACAGCGAGAGAAAAAGAGAGCGAACCTTTCACTCTTCCTACAGAGATTCTTTTTCTTATGCCATAAACACCCAGGCAATGATCTAGAGACTCTTCCGACTGTGGAAACAGGGTGCTATGTATGACGCAGTGCTTTGCCTCCTATGACCACATCCAAACAATGTAGTCCACCTGTAGAAGGCATGGGCATGGATCTGCATGGAGTGCTTTTCTTCTACTCACAGCCTGGGACCCTTCATCAATGGAAATATAATCTTATAGCCATTCTCTTACCTCTGAGTGTATTGGGTGAAAATGTCACGTCCCCGCCTATACAAAGTGTTCTGGGCTGTGTTTATTTGTGTCACACCTTGGCCAGTGACCTTGGAACTATTGTAGATCCAAAAAAAGGTTTTTCCTCATGGCCAGACAAGATGGGATAGGACACCCACATGTACTTTGTGCACTTTATCGGTTCCATCCGCACACAAATCAGGGAAGGACATATATTCTTTACCCACCCCAGAAAAGGAGTATGCAGGGAGGAGAGTTAAAACGCCTCCTCTTGCCCTTTGAGCTTACCTTGCTCTCCTCCATTGCTTTGGGAATTCCACACTCTCACCTGTTTCTGAGACTGGAAAAGCTGGGTAGAGGTAAATTTGCTAAAAGCAATGAGTGCTCTAAGGTCAGTAGGAGTACAACTGATTGTTCTTGTCAAGCTCTTGATGAAGTAGACAAGGGGTAACCATTGTGGTGCCTTCCAGATCTTGCTGGATTACAGTCCACGTCAGCCCTGGCCATGTTGACTGGGGCAAATGGTGTTCAACAACATCTGGAGGGACACCATGTTGGCTACTCCTGGAGCAGATACAAGAATAAAATGCACCAGCCCGCCATGTTGTATCTGGGCCTGCATAATGCTAAACCATGGTTTATTAAACTGTGGCTTAGTGTTTATTAACTATGGTTAAAGGTTGCTCATTAACCAAGGTTCACAGCCATTTTTAAAAACTTTATTTAATGTTAACCACAGTTCAGCATTACAGGTGCACCTGGACCTTCTCTTTAACTATGGTTAAGGAGTTGCCACCGTCCAAAAGCTCTAGACATGTGAAAGAAGAGTGGCTGAAAAGTCGAGCCACGATCAAGACTCAGTCACTTGCTAGTTGTTTTAACTATTCTGTAATATCACAAACCAAGGTTTAAGTGATCATCTGCCAAACACATCTTTAACTATGATTAACTGTAGTTAATGTTAACCCTGGTTTAGCATTATTCGTGAACCAGACCCTGGTTTGGACCTGCGAGCTGTGAATGTCATATGCTAGAGCAAATGTTCCTGCTATTCTTTTCCTAATCACTGAGGTACATTTTGCACACCTTAAATGTTTTAAGTGTTACAACTGTGTCATATTCATCAAACAGCAAAAAAGAGAAACAAATCCTAGCTGAAGTTCAGTAACCCTAAAAAATATGTCAGGGTTCACTTTCTTCCCTGAAAGGCTGCTTTCACATATTATGACTGATTCACCCTGCTTTCATTTGTAGTTAGACTCATACTTTGCTCCTTTTCGTGGTGCTCAGTGAAGTGTCTTTAATCTCTGTTGGCTATATTTGTATTCAGCTCTTCTGTCAAGTAACTCAAAGAAGCATTTTAGCCTCACAACTCCTTTTTTGAAGTCAGTTCAGGCGTTATATTTGATTGCATATATTGGGTGGCAGTCAACTAAATTTTACTCAGAGTAGACCTATTAAAATTAATGGACCCAGTTTAGTCATGATCGTTAATTTCTATGAGTCTGTTCTGAATGAAACTTAGCTGAATACCACCATGTTGTACACCACCATGAATTGGCACATATAAATACAACTAAAATGCATAGTGAAGTCTGACTATTGAGCCTTGTAGTGACTATTGCCTTTAAGAATGTCTGGCCTTGGTAAAGCTGAAGAGTAACCACCGAGAGGGCCTCTCTGTACATTCAGTGTGCCTCTTGTAGGCAAGGAAGAATCTCTTCAGTCTTAGCTGGTTGTAGATTCTGGGATGGGACATCAAAGCTAAGGTGTTTAGGGCCCAATTTAAGAACATAAGAAGAGTCTTGCTGAATCATACGCATCTCGTCCAGCATCATGTTTCTGTCCATGGCCAACTGGATGCCTATGCGAAACCCACAGACAGGGCACAAGGGCAATGATCCTCTTCCACTGGTGTTCCTGGACTCAGAGGTATGCTATGTTTGATCCTGTAGGAAGTATTCAGCTATCAGTAGTAGCAGACATTGATAGCTTTGTCTTCCATTAATGCGTCTAATTCCAGTTTAAAGCCATCTAAGTTGAGGGCCACCACAACATTCTGTGGTGGAGAATTCCATAGCTTCATTTTGCACTGTGTGAATAAATTCTTCCTTTTGTCTGTCCTGCATCTCCCACACCTTCATTTCATTGGGCCATGGGTTCTAGTACTGTATTATGAGAGATTTAATACTTTATAAATTGTGAATTCCTATATGAATGCCGAGCCCTGTGTCCTGACTTTGCTACTTAGATGACTTAAAGATACAGTGTTTTACCTAAGGGGGTTGAACCACAGGAAAAATCAGCCACCCATGCCTGGATTACCTAGAATGTATAGAAAAGTGTGACTGGGCCCAGAAAGTTTAAAATATGGTTTAAGAGGAAATACGGCACATCATTTTGTGTTGTAGACACAGCTGAATAAACTGCTCTAGGAGTGTTAAGGGCCACTACAATGTAAACAGAAAACAGCAGTGACCTGCACTGTATGCTTGAGACACAATAAATACATTCTTTCATCCTGTTGTTTGCCTTTCTGCTGAATCAGGTCACCATAAAGCACCGTGGGTATTCTTGGCATACCAAAAAAGTCAACCTAATTTTCCATATTTACACTTTCCAGAATTGTGTTTGAAATGTTTCAACTGGAGTTGTCAAAAGTGTATCTGTTGTAAGTTATGCTGTTGGCAGAACATCCATGAAATATAGCAGTTTGAGCAAGTGCAGCCGAGCTCTAAGTAGATGGTAATTGCCCAAACTGGCATAGATCACTGTTGAGTCTCATTGAATTCTTATGAAAGACTTCGCAAATATTCATTACATATTTTATGATGTTGCACTTTGCTCTTTCTTCTAACAATGCCACATATACATAAGATATTCTTATGAGTACAT
This sequence comes from Podarcis erhardii, assembly GCF_964252035.2. NCBI lineage: Eukaryota > Metazoa > Chordata > Lepidosauria > Squamata > Lacertidae > Podarcis > Podarcis erhardii. The sequence continues at coordinate 5,811,787 of NC_138501.1, read as the reverse complement.
TTCTGTACCTACAGTGCTATTCTTCTAACTGTTGTCAGTTTGCAGTCTTGGTATATGCCATAAACCAGTTTGGAATCTCCACTGGTGGTATTGAGAAGTTCACCTAGAGATCATGCTCTGGAACATCAATGTGATGTGATGGTGACATTATTTGGGACCTGGTTGGACAGTTCTGGAACAAAACACCTTTATCTTCCCATGAAGTGACCTTCAGCCAACTACTCTGGGCTGCCACAAGCATTCATGCAAAGGTGATTATATAACCAAGCAGTTCTCCATGCGTGTTTACAAAAAAGATTGTGAACACATTCCTGGCCTTGAAGCTTTTGGCAAGTAGGGCTACAGTCTCCTTGATTGTGTAAACTGCTCTTTTCCCCTGGGGCAGGAGAAGGTGGAAACAGCAGTGAGCACTCCCAGGCCCTGGCAGAGTATCTGTTCTTGCCAGAGGTTGGAATGAACAGTTCCAGAATTTCTGGGCAGGAAGCTGATGTTATGCATACTATTTTCCCTAAAGAGAAGGACTTCAGCCAGGGATTCTGGGACTTGTAATTCTAGTATCAATTTATTCTATTCTGCTGGGACTTGAGGCTCTCAGTGGAGGTGGTAACAAGCTTGTTTAATTAATGTCATACCAGATAAAAACTTTTCTGGTATGATCGTGTCAAGTAAAGTCTCAGTGAGCAGATTTGAATCATGTAGAGTCAGATTCAGGGGCACGTGGCTTGATTGGACAAGATAGTGATAAGCCTTATCAGGACCAAGAAAAGCTCCCAGTGAACCCTTCTGGCTGTGGCTTTCTTCTTCTTACAGGTTATGAAGAAATGTTGCCTCAGCAAAGAACTGAGTCTTATGAAGGCTGCCATTCTGCACTTGGCCCCACCTCCCCACAGAATCTGGCTCTGCTAAAGGACTCTTGTTTAGTTCTCTAACTGATGGTTTCTGTAAGGCTGGGGATATATAGACACTACTGGGGACTGATCCCTGAAGTAAGAGGACAGAGGAAGGGTCACATCCTCAGGTTGGGAGAGTAAAGAAGAAGGTGCTAAATGTCCCCCTGGAGTGCAGCAGCCTGTATCTCTTCCTCACCCAAGTCGAAGGCAGTGCAAGGGCTTTATTTTGGAGGTCATAACACAGTCCAGACTGATAACTGACAACCACTCTCTTGTTCCCAAGTGTAAGTTTTTGGGCCACACTCCAAACCCTGTAAGCCCAAGGGCAGCCAACATGGTGACCTGACCTCCTTATGTTATTGGATCCCAACTCCCATCAGCCTCAGCCCCAGCTTGGCCTATGATGAGAGCTGGGGTCCAAGACCTGGGGGTGTGCGACATTGGCTAACCCTGCTCTAAGCAGTGAAGACTGTAGATATAACCTGACTGTCCGTTAGGTCTAACACCTATAGTTTGCCTTGTCCAGGCTAAGCATTAGTAAGTGTTCAAAAGGAGCCCATCCTAGATTGCCGCTGTGTTAAATGCAACAGTACTAAGATATATATGGAAGTTCTGGATGACCGACAGCAGCAAAATACCTAGCAGTTTGCCAAAACCTAACACACATGGTCGCATTTTATGTGTGCTTCAAAATGCAAATGGTCTCTAGTGGATTCATTAGAGCCCCATTACTGCTTTCCCCCCTAGCATAACGTTTGTGTGTAGGTTAAATTTTTGAGCGTCAAGCCATATCCTTTGTAACAAAAATCAGATGTTTTAGATTAAGCAGTTCAAAGTCAGCAACTCCTTTACCAAAATTTAGTTTATCTTTTCTAAATTAAGCCCAGGCCTGGGCACTTAAATTATGGGATACACTGTGCCAGGTCTTCGTGCACTTTTTGGTGCACATAATAATGTGTAATGAGTGCAATAAGGCTATTGACAGGGATAATTATGGCCATGACTGGTATGAGAATAGCATGGCCATTTCCAGACTGAGTCGTACCTTCCATAGGAATAAAATAAGATACATATGGATTTATTAACTGTGGAAAGAAATAGGGCTGGAATTAAAGCATTCATCTGATGGCAGCAAGTAAGAAATGATAATTCTGGGTGTTTGGTTATAACTATTGCCATAGCAGAAAACCCTTGGGGCAGATCCAGTATTGCACTGGTTTTTATTATATCTACACTGATTTTCTGGTATATATAAGTATTAGAGCTGAGTTAAAGCTGGGCAGGGGATCTCACAACATTTTTCGGTAGGGTGTGTCTATCTTAATTCCAATAACCTCCTCCCACCCCCGGCTGCTACAATGATTCAGTGGGCAGGTTCCATTTAGTGCTTTTAAGCAAGGTAATTGGTTATATATATCCTGGAATGAAAAAGTGATGGGAGAGTGCAGTACCAAACCCTGATTAGGTGGTATCACCCATGCAATCAGAATAAAGAGGGTTACCATTACTCTAAATGGAGTTTATTTAGTGAGTTTAACAGATAGTTTTAAATCAATGTACTGTAAATCATCACATTCAGCGTGTATTCCCTGTGACCACTTGAGAAGGAATGAACCAGAGAGATTAAGAAAATAGTGGGGGGGGGGGTAAGTGTTGACAGTTATGAATAACAGTGGGAAAAGGCCTTCTCCCTCCCAAAGTCACTACTTTCAAGGGGGAAAGTGAATCATCTCAGCCATACTTTGTATATATGATCATATTAGACCACAGACTGATCTAATATGGTTCCAAGAAGCACACAGAAGATTGCAGCCTTAGGTTTACATCATTGTAACTAAACTGCAGTGCCCAGTTCTATTTTCTCCTTCTAAGTCTAGAACTAGAAATGCCACAAGGACAGACAGTTTGTCCCTTCCCCAGGTACAATTTATTCTAGCCACAAATCCTGCCACCTTTGTACTAGCCACAAATCCTGCCACCTATGACTTGGTTGCTCTTATCTCTGACATCATCACTGATCTTTGCCTCCACTCATTGTTCCATCTTTTGCTGGGATGCTGACAACATGTATTTCTGTGGAGCTGAAATTTGTTTCTAGTTTCTGTCTGTTTGCTGTCAAAACAACAGTTAAGGAGTCAGGGGCCAGGCCACGAAGATGTGTTTGTTGAAATGTACCTTCGCCACCCTGTCCCATTTGGGTCTGTCTACTGGTATTGTATTCTCAGTTCAGATAATGAAACAACAGCTCACAAGGTCAACAAGTAGGAGCCTTGCTTGGCATTAGGATTCTTCATACTAGATAAACAGTACACCCAAAAAGTTGTTCTTAGTGAATCTTGACAATGGTAAAGAAGCAGAGACAGAAGCAGTTGGATATCTATCTTATAAGGCTACACCTGAAATTTCCCACTGGAACAGATAAGTTTTAGCTGCCAAGCACAGTGGTAACCTCGGGTTACAAACACTTTAGGTTACGTGTTTTCAAGTTGTGGACCGCGGGAAACCCGAAAGTACTGGAAAGGGTTACTTCCGGATTTTGCCGCTCGCGTATGCACAGAAGCGCTAAATCATGTCACACACATGCGCAGATGCAGCACTGCAGGTTACAAATGCTGCGGGTTGTGGATGTGCCTCCGTCACAGATTATGTCCGCAATCCAAAGTTCCACTGTTCAAGGAGTGATTGGACAAGATAAGTTTTCTTAAGAAGGTTGTTCCACTATCTCAGAGCTACCATGTAAATTGGCCCACATGCCACACACTGAGCTGCCACAGTGTGTTGGGCATGCATCAGCAGATCATTTCTTTGGTGCAGGCCATTCTTGGTCATACATTTATACCACTTTAAGAGCCATGGCTTCCCCAAAGAATTTTGGGAACTGTGGTTTTTTAGGAGTGCTAAGAGCTGTTAGGAGACATTCACAGAGCTATAATTCCCAGGACCCTTTAAATCCAGTCCCAGGATTTGAAGGGGAGGCCATGACTGTCAAAGTGGCATAAGAGTATTTTAAATGGATGGTGTGGGTGTGACCAAGGTCAAATAGGGTTTTCTAGGACAAAATCATTTATTTGAATTAATGTAGAAAACGAATCAGTGGCTAATGAAGGTGGTAATATTCAGAGAGAGAGATTTTTAAAAATTGCTCCCCTTACTAACTGAGATTTCTGAAATGCTTTCAAAGGAAGCCCCAACCAAATTCAGCACACATCATAGTAATTGCAATTGGAATTAACTAAGAATGGACAATGGACTTAATGGTGGCATTGCCTCATGGACAAAATTCTGTGGGGTTGAATGCCAGTGAGGGAATGGAACAAGGCTAGTAAATGATGCAGTCTCAGGAAGAGGGGTGTGGCCTGCAGAAAGGCTTTGTTTGGGGAGAACCTTGAGGGCTAGATAGAGAGGCATCGATGGCCACATTTGTTCTCCACTTTTGATCTACTGCATGAATGACAAAGGCCTGGTTTGGCTTCTTAAGCACAGCAGGTGCACCAACCTTAGCTGGTAAAAGGTATTCTTAACTGTTGCTGCAGTTGAAGCACAGGTGGTCAGAGCTGGTCCTACCATTAGGCAGAGCGAGGCAGTCACCTCAGGTGGCAAATGATGGAATTCAGCAGCAGCAAGCCCTCTCTGCAGCTATGACTCACTTGCAAGTGAGTCACTCCCTAAGTCAGAAATTCTCTAACTGAGCTTTTCTTTCCAGAATGAAGGAAGCCCACAAACAGAACCTGAGTAAAACAGCACACACCCCACTTATGATTCCCAGCTGATGATATTCAGAGGCATGGTGCTTCCAACAGTTTAGGCAGGACATACCCATCATGGCTGATAGCCATTATTGTAGCTTTATCCTACATGAATTTATCTAATCCTCTTTTAAAGTCACCTAAGGTGGTGTCCATTACATCTTATGGGAGCAAATTCTATTAGTTATGCACCATGTGAAGAAGGGATTTATATTTCAATATTCCCAAGTTCTAATATTATGACAGAGGGAGAAAAACTTCTCCCGATCAATTTTCTCCTGGTTACCATCTCTTTCTCACTCATTTCCCCAGAGGCTGGAGAAGAGAGGGAGCATGGAGACAGGCCACCCTAATACAGCTAAGCTGTTATTTTTCTCAATTCGGATCAAAGCTGGTTTGGCAGAAACACATCACCATGCAGTATTTAGTAAGAAATGGCAGGATAGATATGAATTAGGGCTAACTTTTTGTATATACCACTTCCAAAACCGATTGTGGGAGCACACAGGATGCAGTGTAAGTGGGAGTGTGTACATAGCCAGAAAACCTTACTAGATAGGCTCCGAAGTTATGCTTGCCTTTCAATCAGGACCTGCCTCTCTTGGTCCACTGAGAGAGTCTGAGATGCTGACTAGAAGGCAGACACACATCGGTTCAGACTGTGGTTCCTCACCCCTACTGTATAGTCAAAAACTCTATTTCTAGCTTTCTGTTATTTCTCTTGTCACTTAAGGCCCTATTATCACAAACAAGTGGGTGAGGTGGAAAATCTAAGTGGTGCCATTTCAGATTGTTTGAACATTCCCTGCATACAAAAAAATGTATGGAAGAGTAGCTGTCAGAAATAGATGTCCAAGCCTAGTTCCCCAACATCCTAGGTTTTCTATACATAGGAATATATTTTCATGTATTCAGTCATGTGAATCACCTGCAGTTCAAAGTGGCATAGTCCAGACACAGTTTTACTGATGCTATTTGTGAAAACCAGTCTTTGGAGTCTGAATAGTCTCTGCAAGTGCTCCTTGATTGCCAGTTTTCTTTCTTTGTCAATTTTCTATGGAGAAAAAAATAGACCGTTCACTCTATGTAAGGGGGCTGATCAGACCCTCTGTGTGAGGTCCTTGCCAAAATAATCCCACTCCAAAGATCTAGGTGGCTGGAATTCCCCACCCCCTGCTTTTACCTCCTTTAATACAAATCCTTAAGCATTAAGTGAGGCAGAAAATGAGTCTACTCTACATTTATCTTGCTGAATGGCAGCCAACTCCAGCCTAATCTTTCAACATATATTTGTTGAATGAATAAACAGATCCCATAAGCTGTTCGGTAGGCGGGTTTCAAAAGGTGTCTGCCTGTATTTGATTTTTACTGTTTTTTGACCATTTTGTTTGTGATTCTAGAATAATTGATATCCCTGGAATTAGTGTGAAGGCATTCATTGCAGGGAGTCTCTCTTAAGCACCGAGTGTTGTATAACAACAACAACAACAACAACAACAACAACAACAACAACAACAACAACAGTATTAGTAGTAGTGGTAAATATATATATATATGTATATATGTGTATATACACACACACACACACACACACACATATATATATATATATATATATATATATATATATATAATGTATATATGTATATATATATATACATATATACTGTTTACATATATATATACATATATATATGTATATATATATAAACTTGTCTTGTTTCCTCCCTCAGTAGAATTGCTATAATCCACTCTCTTCTTGAATAGAAGAGATTTTGTTAGTAAATACTGAACTGGCTTCAGAACTGAAAACTGCTTTCACATGTAACTATATCACTGGATCTATCTCTAAATTATTTTTGTGCTACTACTGTAGTTCTAGGGAATCTAAAGTGTTTATGCATTCTCACTTTGATCACAAGGAACAAACATCTTCATCCAGCCTTGAAGTTGAGGGAGCATTAAGGATTGTTGTCATTGGATACCCATTGACAACCAAAGAGGTCACCCAAGACAATTTAATGAGTTAGTCCTCTTTGTTACTACAGCCATTCCCATGATCACTTCACCCACTGCCCTCTCACTTCCCAGGCTTAATCCATGGGCAAGGAGCAGCAGCAGAAGCAGCAGAAGCTGACCTGCTCTTGATTCTGGTCACAAGCATTTTAGCAGGGGTGCTTGCTCAGACGCTCACTTTATTCATAGTTGGAACCCTTTCCCTTGACTTCCACATGCAACTCAGATCATGAACCTAGCATGGCAGTAAGACAACTCCCATCCCCCCGATATCACCATTGATCATGGATGACGGGAGTAGGATTGTAGAGTTGGAAGGGACCACAAGCATCATCTAGTCCAACCCTCTGCAATGCCAGGATCTTTTGGTCGAACATAGGGCTCAAACCCATGAACCCAAGATTGAGTCTGATGCTCTACCAACTAAGCTTGTATAACTCAGTTTCTGATGTTCCTGATTGTTTCTACCAAGCCCAGAAGCTTGGTGACATAAATAACAAGAGAGGAGAAGAAACCAACTCACTCAGAGACTGGATAAAAAAATAAGATATTTCCACACGTTATATAATAAATGCAGTTGTCGTGAGTTCACTGGTGTTTAGGGTATGCAACAGTGTGCACATAGCTTTTGTGTTTGCTTTGTAAAGCATGGAGCCATCATTTCCCCATTTCATTTATGTACTCTATCAACATCTGCGTGTACATGTGGTAGCTTCTTAAACACAGTAAAAGAAACACATATCTATCACACAGCCATCTCCAGGTACTTCATTATCTCCCATAAAAAAAGCTAGCAATGAAACTGGAAAGAATAAGGTCTTGTCCAGATTGTGTCTTCTCATCTGTCTATTCCTGCAATACTACAATTCCCAGCAGTTTTTGCAAGAATACAGGAAGTAAAGGTAGCCAGGAAAAAGAGCTATAAACTGGAATAACTTTTACAAGAATAAAGAGGCGAAAGCAGCCTTCACTAACCTGGTGCCTTCCAGATGTTTTGGATTATTTTTATTTATTTCATTTATGAATCACTTCCCATTAGGCATCCTGGAGTGTATGTCATATATATAACAATTACACATATAAAAAGTACTAAAACTATTGCATATTTAAAATCCATTATTTAAAAGGTTTAATATGACAGTAACACACACAAAAAAGGAAATTCCAATCTAAAACAGATACCAATTGACATAAAGATTTTAGACTAGAACTCACATCATTTGTAGCTGTTGGCCGTGCCTGGTCTTCAGTGTTGTAGTAAACTGCGGAGGAAGAAAATGTATCCCAAGACAGAGGCACCAGAATTCTGGTGGCCATCTCTTAATTCTAGTCCAGCATGGTGATAGAAAAGTCCCAAATTTTCTTTGGCTTCCCCCTCTTTCCCTGTATCTAAACTGAAGCATTGTAACAGTTCAGGCCTTGATTCTTGCATGTACAGGCGGTTGAATCTGGAAGGAGAAGGTAAGGGGTTGCAGCTGGCAGGGTCTTTCTGCCTCAGTTGTTATTTCGATTCTCTGGTCCCAACATCATTGTCATTGAACCTTTGCAATGATATCATTACTCTTTGTGGAGTCACTCAGTTGCAATCAGAAATGCATCCTTATTTTCTGCAAACTGCTTGGCAATTTATTTTATTTTATTAGATTACGCAGCATGCAAATGTAGCTAAATAAATTAACAGCATTTTTTTGTTAGCCGTTTCAAAACTTTTGTGGCAACGTATTGTTAGAAAACCTTTTTGAAAATGCAAAGTTTGTGTTCACATTTGCTTACAAGGCTTTCCTGAAGAGAGAGCTGATGGAAAAAGGTGAGGCAAGTGGTCTCTAGCTTAATAATAATAATAATAATAATAATAATAATAATAATAATAATAATTTATTATTTGTACCCCATCCATCTGGCTGGGTTTCCCCAGCCACTCTGGGCGGCTTCCAACAAAGATTAAAAATACATCAAAATGTCACACATTAAAAACTTCCCCAAACAGGGCTGCCTTCAGATGTCTTCTAAATGTCAGGTAGTTGTTTATGTCTTTGTCATCTGATGGGAGGGCGTTCCACAGGGCGGGCGCCACTACCTAGAAGGCCCTCTGCCTGGTTCCCTGTAATTTGGCTTCTTGTAGTGAGGGAACTTCCAGAAGGCCTTCGGCACTGGACCTCAGCATCCAGGCAGAATGATGGGGGTGGAGACGCTCCTTGTGACCACTAGCCAGCCAGACCCCATGCTTGAGGGACCAGCTCTAAACACTGGGAACCACGTAAGGACAAGCTACCTGGCCACAAGGCCATTATCCTTAGGTGGAAATGAAGCTGGGCTGAAGGTGCTGCTTAAAAGGTAATAATATTCTTTCAACAGTGACCCATTTTTTTGCACCAAAAAGGCAAGTCCATGGCATGCTTCTTCACCATTCTTCCCAAAGGTGCTTGGTAATGCTTCTGCCCTTTAGATGTTTGAGACATCCACAATCACTGGAGGGCATGAAAAGGCTTCCTGGCATGGAGACATTTAACTTCTGCGGTTGCCACTTCAATCATCATCTTGATTTGTAGCTATTTCTTAAAGTTTGGCATCACACAAAGCTTGAAGGAACCCCATGCTTAAAGACAAGGCTTTCCTAAAATAGCCCAGTGTTACAGATCCTGAAGAACGGAGCAAGACATTCTTGCCTGTACTGGCTTGTCAGTAGGGGACGATCTTGGTAGATGAAGGGTGAATGCGGAAATGTCAGATGTCAAAACTGCAATCATATAAAAAAGTCAGTCCTGCACTGAAGACAACCATGACTGAGAGTCTTATTGTCAGACAAACAACTTGCATCTATGGGGACGGTGAACCCCCAAAGCACGCATTATTTGTGGACAGTGGCGTAGCGTGGGTTGTCAGCACCCGGGGCAAGGCAAGTAATTTGCGCCCCCTAACCCGTGGATTTGCGCCCCCTAACCCTAACCCCCAGATGTTGCGCCCGGTGTGGCCGGCCCCCCCTGCACCCCCCACGCTACGCCACTGTTTGTGGAAGGAAACATAACATAATTTGTTTCACAAAGAAAGTGCACTATTGTACTTTACTGATTCCTCCTTTCTTTTCCCTGTTGTACAACATCTTTGAAAACTGAATAAAATATATTTTTTAAAATCATAATTTGGCTGGATTTTACACTAAATGTGTAAAATAAGTATGGTTAACATATACTATGACAGCTTTTTATATAGTCATTGGACTAGCCACAGTATTTAACAAGAACAACATATTTTTACTCCACAAAAATGCAAAAAAATAAAAATAGCAGAGCTATTCTATAGCAGAGCTGCTAGAGATTTAATGATGAATCTAGCTTTCTTTCACTATATTGTAATCACCAATAATCCATTTGTTTGAAGGTTTATTTATTTGAATGATGTCATACGGGGCCACAGATTCATATATAGTCATACCATGGGATTAATACGCTTCAGGATAAGTATTTTCGGGTTGCGTTCCACGGTGACCCGTAAGTAACCGAGCACATTACTTCCGGGTTTCGCCACTTGCACATGTGCAGACGGTCAAAATGATGTCATGCACATGCGTGGAGGTGGCGAAATGCAAGCCGCGTATGCGCAGTCGCGTCTTATGTTCTGTTCAGGATGCAAACAGGGCTCTGGAATGGATCCTGTTCGCATCCTGAGGTACCACTGTACAGTGGTACCTCAGGTTACATATGCTTCAGGTTACAGACTCTGCTAACCCAGAAATAGTACCTCAGGTTAAGAACTTTGCTTCAGGATGAGAACAGAAATCGTGCGGCGGCAATGCGGCAGCAGCAGGAGGCCCCATTAGCTAAAGTGGTACCTCAGGTTAAGAACAGTTTCAGGTTAAGAACAGACCTCCAGAATGAATTAAGTTCTTAACCAGAGGTACCACTGTATGCATTTATGCCCCTCAGTGACTTATCACTCAGTGAGAAGAATTCAATGTCATAATAAAACAAGCATTCCATCGATGCAAGGCAAACAAATTTGCCCAATGGAATGCCCCCCCTTCTGCTTCCCCAGTCCATTTGTTCAGGCAGTTCTTTTGACCCTCCAGAGATAACTGAGGGGGGCACAGGGGCGAGGAAGTGGGAGGGGGAAGCCCCATTGCATTAGCAAGAGCCCTTATACTGGCGCAGGGGTACCATCTCCTAGGGGCTGAGCTCTTTTGGGCCCCCCAATATTTTGGGATGGGGCTGCCCCCCAATGTTCGAAAAGGGTGGAGGAGGGCAAGCAGGGAGCGGAGCGCACCGTGGCTGGCTCCTCTTCCTGCTGCTCCTGCTGTAGAGGGGAAGGAGCAAGGAAGCAGCCCTGGCTGGTGGCACTGGTAGAAGGAGGAGCTGTGGCCATTGAAGTTACGCTGCTACCACCGCTTCCTGACATCATGTGCCGTGTGATATTGGCACCCCCATTCTCCTTCAGAAGTTGGCACCTCCGGACTGGAGCCTGTAGTGGAATTACTTGACTGATTCTGGCCCAATGAGTTTATTACTCAGTTCCTCCTGCCTGAATGTACAAACTGCCTCCCTTGAAGACTTAATGGAAAAACTGAATGAAGGGATGAAAATGTTTTCTCTGTTATTTGCAATCATCTATGATGGCTTTCATGATAAATAAAACGTTGTCCAGTAGCACCTTAGAGAGCAACTAAGTTTGATCTGGGTATAAACTTGTGTGCATGGTATCTGAAGAAGTGTGCATGCACACAAAAGCTTATGCTTAGAACAACTTATCTGGTCTCTAAGGTGCTACTGGACAACTTTTTATTTATTTCAACTGTGTCAGACCAACACGGCTACCACCTGGCTTTCATGATGATCACTTGATAATTCATAGAATCATAGAATCATAGAATCATAGAATCATAGAGTTGGAAGAGACCACAAGGGCCATCGAGTCCAACCCCCTGCCAAGCAGGAAACACCACCAGAGCACTCCTGACATATGGTTGTCAAGCCTCTGCTTAAAGACCTCCAAAGAAGGAGACTCCACCACACTCCTTGGCATCAAATTCCACTGTTGAACAGCTCTTACTGTCAGGAAGTTCTTCCTAATGTTTAGGTGGAATCTTCTTTCTTGTAGTTTGGATCCATTGATCCGTGTCCGCTTCTCTGGAGCAGCAGAAAACAACCTTTCTCCCTCCTCTATGTGACATCCTTTTATATATTTGAACATGGCTATCATATCACCCCTTAACCTCCTCTTCTCCAGGCTAAACATGCCCAGCTCCCTTAGCCGTTCCTCATAAGGCATCGTTTCCAGGCCTTTGACCATTTTGGTTGCCCTCCTCTGGACACGTTCCAGTTTGTCAGTGTCCTTCTTGAATTGTGGTGCCCAGAACTGGACACAGTACTCCAGGTTCAGTCCATTGAGTGGTACAATGTGTCTGTGTAAACTTGTCCAAACTCGCACTGATTTCACTTGATCATGTTTCCAAGGGTATATCACCTTTTCTCCCAGGAGATTGAAGTGGCATACATGACTCCTCATCCCCATTTTATCCTCACAACAACTCTGTGGGGTAGGTAAGGCTGGAAGATTATGACTAACCCAACTGAGCTTCATGGCTGAGTGGAGATTTGGACTCTGCCTCCCCCCAGCTCCTAATCCAACACTCTAACCACCAAACTACATTGCCTGTCAGTATACAGTTGCATGCAAACTATGCTGTGGGTTAAACCACACAGCCTAGGGCTTGCCGATCAGAAGTTCGGTGGTTCGAATCCCCGCGACGGGGTGAGCTCCCGTTGCTCGGTCCCTGCTCCTGCCAACCTAGCAGTTTGAAAGCACGTCAAAGTTCAAGTAGATAAATAGGTACCGCTCTAACGGGAAGGTAAACGCCGTTTCTGTGTGCTGCTCTGATTCGCCAGAAGTGGCTTAGTCATGCTGGCCACATGACCCGGAAGCTGTATGCTGGCTCCCTCGGCCAATAAAGCAAGATGAGCGCCACATCCCCAGAGTCGGCCACGACTGGACCTAATGGTCAGGGGTCCCTTTACTTTTACCTATTCATTTCTTACATCATTTAATTTGGTAAATCAAATGCAAGTGCATGCTGTAGGCCTCTTGAACTGAGCCGTCAAACATTCTTATAATTGGCAGCTGCAGTCCAAGATTCAGGAAAGCCAGCCGTCCTTTCTGAACACATGTCACCAGCCATGCCATTTCAAGCTCCTCCTGTATCTTGTTTAGTAACTCTTCAATTGGCTGATTTCTAACACCTAGCACACCCAGTTTGTGTCCTTACTGAAAGTATTAACCCCAGCAGTTGGCATTTTTGGCATACATTTCTTCATGTAATTTGAACATACAAATGAATGGCTTTTATAGACCATTTCCCCCAGTATATATTAGCTTTAGGAAAGTGCAGCCGTAGAATGTTGTTTTCTACATCATTATGGGAAATGTACTCCTTTGCGCCATCTTTCCCAGCACTCACAGTACAAGATGAAGTGAACAAAAAGAACAAACACAGACACACAAACAGGTAAGTGGGAAAAATTTTAAGAACAAAGAGAAAGAAGAGAAGCGGAAGCAACGTCTGTATGGCAAAAGAGTGCCATATGTTCTTCAGCCATCTCTAGTTTGTTTATTGCTCTTTTTTTAAAGACAAAGAAAAACGTTCAACAAATCTTTGGTCCCATCTGATTGAAAAGTTGGTTGGGAAGCTCAGTCTGGAAGGTTTAGTGTAGTTTCTTTCACATATTCTGAAGACTAGCTAGAATGATAAGAGTAAATATGACAGAAATCATATTTCCTGAGGATAATTTAAGCCTCCATAAGAAAGTATACATATGGCTCATTATAAAAATGTCTTTCTATGTGACCTACTCTAGCAATGAGTTCTGGCTAAAGCTGCTAGAGTTTTCTTTCTCCCTCCTTTTTCATTATATACCAGGCAAATGTTTTGTTCTTCGGTGTACGTGAAATCTCCTGGGGAATTTCAGCATGCAATTAGCCGTAAGTGTCATGCTAGATGGAAGAAGCAACTTGATCAAGAAATCCTTCCTCGTTTTGTCTGTTCCATAGATTTATGAAACAGTAATTAATGTTAGAGTAGAATGAGTCCATGCTTAATAATGCTTTTGTTTAACTTCATAACTCCTGTGCAGAAAGCTTAAAATAATAGAGGGTGGGTAACCATGTGGAGCTGTTGTTTGGGCTAAAGATAGCTGTGTTTCATTCATATATCCACTTTTCCGGTGCACGGTGGAGTTAACCAGAGTTGCAGGTCAGCCAATTCAAATAGCAGCAAAAACAGGGGATGGGTACCAACTGGAGCCAATTTGTGTGTGAATTTTAAGGAACATTACAACTCAAGGCAATTCTGTCTAATTTTTCTATCACTAGCAAGACCCAAAATGCAAATGCTGAAGAGTATTACACTCAATCTACAAAACCATTAAGGACTAATAACACATCCTCAGAGAATGTTAACATAAGAGAAAATTAGCCCTCCTCTGAGATTTGTGTGCTTTTGCAGGTTGATTGATGCATATAGAAAATAATGCAGAAGACAGAAGTCCAAATGAAGTGTGCCATCGACGGAAAGCAATAGTTAGTTTAACATCTGTATACCATGCAGAATATGCACAACTCAACCTCTTATATAGTGCATTCATTATATTGGCCTGGTTTTTATGTGAATTGCATGCGAAATCCAAATTGATATTAAAGTTCTTAAAGTGAAAGCATTTATGCAGTGAAATGCATTTATCTAGGGGGCGTGGGGGGATGCTCCTGGGTATTTTCACTTTGATGGTGTTGCCTTCCAAAAGAGAAAAAAAGTGAAAGTGAAAACTGTACATTCTTCATTATACACAAAATTTACTCAGTTACCTGGACATACTGTATACTGATTCATGCATATAACACACTCAAAAAGTTGAATGGGGGAATTCAACACGATCCCCCTTTCCTCCTCCTGTGTACTGTTCTGTGGGTTTACCTGACCCCCCACAAGTGTCAGTTTGACTGGGCATGGGGACTTGCAGGGCAGGAAAAGGGAGGAAAGCATTGATAGTGAATCCCACCCATTGTGCTTCATGTCATGTTCTGAAAAATCTCAAAGAACTTGGCATGTTCCAGTCATAGGTAAGTGTTTTTAGGTCCCACTGATTTGATTAGGAGAGTTCAGTCTGCGTTTAACTCTCTCTCTCTCTGGCATCAATGTAACCCTAAATCACCTTGCCAACAAAGGTCTGTATAGTTAAAGCTATGGTTTTCCCAGTAGTGATGTATGGAAGTGAGAGCTGGACCATCAAGAAGGCTGATCGCCGAAGAATTGATGCTTTTGAATTATGGTGCTGGAGGAGACTCTTGAGAGACTGCAAGAAGATCAAACCTATCAATTCTGAAGGAAATCAGCCCTGAGTGCTCACTGGAAGGACAGATCCTGAAGCTGAGGCTCCAATACTTTGGCCACCACATGAGAAGAGAAGACTCCCTGGAAAAGACCCTGGTGTTGGGAAAGATGGAGGGCACAAGGAGAAGGGGACGACAGAGGACAAGATGGTTGGATAGTGTTCTTGAAGCTACCAGCATGAGTTTGACCAAACTGTGGGAGGCAGTGGAAGACAGGAGTGCCTGGCATGCTCTGGTCCATGGGGTCACGAAGAGGCGGACACGACTAAACGACTAAACAACAACAACAATCCTAAATCACTAAATCAGCATTTGGGCCCAGCTTGGCATGTTCAGACAAGCACATGATATATTGAATCCAGGCTGACCAAAAAAAAAAAAGTTTAAAGAAAATAGTTGTGTAAAGTGTGCATTGGTTTTCAAGCAGGCACAGATGCTTGGAGATGTGAGGAAGCAACTAGCATGACATAGTAATTTGATTTGGAAGCAGTTTGAGCATGTGATCTTGGTCTTTACTATATATTTTCAATATCTTGAGTGTCGAGGCTCCTAGAACTGAAATAATTTTCATTCAGACTTTGTCTACAGTTTACCATTCAGATCCTTGCTATTATTTTTACTTTTGCCTCATGAAAGCATCATTGGAATAAATTTATTTAGTAAATGGGTCAGGTATCTTAAGCAGAGGGGAGCCTTGTTCCAGAAAGTGGTAGAAAGGATGTGATGCTCTATAGGGCAAGCATGTGCATATGTAGGGAACACAGTCAAATAGCTAATGATATCAGTGGCATGGATACCATTTCTCCACTCTTCTATGTAGAAAGCTGAACAAAGAATAGGACAAGAAAAAGGTACACAATTAGCAAATTCCAAATTGCAAACATTCTATGTTAAATCCTATAAAGGACATCAGCTGCCCTCTTGCTGGAGGCAAATGGGCTTTGTGTGAATATTCCAATTTCAATCATCTGCTTTCTGTATTTATTTAGCTGTTTATCAGTGCCTGACATGACACCAGTGATTTTGCACCCAAGGTCACCATTTTGAATAAGCAAGCAGCATGGACATTGCTTTTCTCTGTCTTCACAAAGATTCAGACATTAAAATATAAATAATTCAATTTGCTCTGATTTTTGATGAATGAGAAATTGGAGCCCAGAGCCCAGCTTGCCCTGCTGGCATCAGGGAGAAAAGCCCAGAACTTCAAAAGACACAAGGACTGAGGACAGCACCTCAGGTGTGAACAGAGGTTGCAACAGCTGGATCTGACCAAAGTTCCTTCTATTCTAGCATCCTGCTTCTTGCACTGGCCACAGATGCCTCTGGGAAGCCCATAAACTGTGACTCCCCACCAACAGGCATTCAGTGACATGTTGTCTCTAAACCAGTGGTTCCTAAAGGGGGTACTCTCCCCTGAGGTTTGATGGGATTATCTCAGGGGGTGCTAAGAGAGGTGGGGGGGGGCGCTGGAGGTATAGATTACTGCCAGCCATTGAAAAGCCTGTAGCACTGGATCAAGTTCATCAATTTTGTTGACTTAATTAAACTAAATAATTGTAACTGGATTTTGAATATACAGTATGTGCAATTAATTGCTACTGTTTTGAATTTTATTACATTATTTTCCTTAGTGGGTTGTGCAAACTGCTATTCTGAATAATGTTTCTTATAGGATAGAGGTCAGTAGGGATGAGTTTATGGAACCAACTTTTTCTGTGACCTGAAAAAGTTTGGTAACTACTGCTCTAAAGATAGAGGTGATTAATAGCTGTTACTAAAAGGTAAAGGTAAAGGGACCCCTGACCATTAGGTCCAGTTGCAAACAACTCTGGGGTTGCAGCGCTCATCTCGCCAAGGGAGCCGGGTCATGTGGCCAGCATGACTAAGCCACTTCTGGTGAACCAGAGCAGCACACAGAAACACCATTTATCTTCCCGCCGGAGCGGTACCTATTTATCTACTTGCACTTTGACATGCTTTCCAACTGCTAGGTTGGCAGAAGCAGGGACCAAACAATGGGAGCTCACCCCATCACGGGGATTCAAACCACCGGCCTTCCGATTGGCAAGCCCAAGGCTCTGTGGTTTAGACCACAGCGCCACCCATTAGCTGTTAATAAACTTGTTTAAATAACCATTTAAAGCTATCTAATGTGTCCCATCACATTTTGTTGTAGCAGATCCCATAAATTACGCACTCTGCAGAGTACTGTTGCATGCCACCCCATTCTCCAAGCAAGGTGATATTCCAGGGTTTTCAAGTCCTTACTTTGGGTTTGGGTTTCCTTTTGGAAATGAGGCACAGCAGAGACTGTGGTGTCTTTATGATGCATGGCTTATTTACACATATATACAACCTGAGCCTAAAATGGAGCCTGAAGCGTCTGTAACCCGAGGTACCACTGTACTACCAGTGTCTGAATTAATTTTTCGCTTGTGATAGGCTAACAAGGGAAATAACCACTTCTTCCACTGAGGCCGCTGACACTGTTGCATTTCAAGTAACAGGCCTAGAATTTACTGACTGAAGCACCAGTTGAGATGTTACCATTGTGGGAAGACGCTATGAGGAAGTAGCAACCATAACTGTTCTGGTTACATATAAACCAGCTGGCAAAATCTACATGTGGCTCCAGGAGGCCTCTGACTCAGACACTTATCAAGTCAACGTCAACTTAGCTTCAGCAGTGCTACAGCTGTATAAAGTGCTTCAGTGTATACTCTGGAAGTTGTATACATTGAGGGTTTTCCCTGGTGGTGTACTTCTAATAATAATTCATAAAGGGTTTAGATGTATGAGGACTGAGCATGTGTGTGTTGCTCCTAACTTCTTTGACAGCTCTTGTGACAATCATCCATGCTCCACAGCTGTTCCAAGATGCCATTCATACAGTTGTACAACATCCAAAATACTGAGGGCCTAATAAGATTTAGCTTTCCCTCAATATAAATAATTTAATCAGATTAATGACATTGTTCAACCTGAGGGATTCTATAATTAGTAGATTACTGGAGCAGCAAGCCAAGCTATCTGCTATTAGCACCTGCAGGAATTCCTGTTGTCTTGGTTGGTGGAATTGAATATGAATATTCCTGTCATGCAAACTGTAAAGATAATAAGCCACCGGCATTTTGTAAGCTATATAAATCCATGATTTCACATTAAATATTTAAAGCACAGGAGGTGTTATTTGTTAGGGTACTGATAAAAGGAGTTCAACCATTACTGCTTTCTTTTTCTTTTGGCAAATCCCTCTTTGTGTGAAGACGTTTTCCTGCCGTTCTGTATTTGTTTTTCCCCCCTCGGGCTGTATATTGTTTCAGTTCCTCTGGAGGTGGGTTTCAGACTTTGCAGGCGAAACACTCCAAATATTTTTACAGAAGGTTTATCCTTTTGATATAAAAGGGAAATTCAAACTATGAGCATAAACAGATGTGAGGCTGTCTGAGACTGTCTCAACTGCAACCAGATCCCTGAAATATTTGCAGAAAGCGCTGCCTTTTTCCTTGCAAAGGAAAGGACTGCTTGCAAAACCAGCCTGAATGTACATAGTTTATTTATCCAAAAATTATACGGAAGGGGGGAGGAGTTTGGCAAAGTGAGTGTGTATTAAAATAACATAAAAAGAATATTGTAAAATAAAGGCTGCAGGAGGTAGCTAATACCATAATAAACTGTGAATAACTCGAACAGAAGCTTTTTATGCTTCTTAAAATATGAAAAGTCTTTGCCTGAAAAGGAGTGGTTATAAATTACCAGGTGAACGAAACTGTGAATTGAAAAACTTTGTTGGCTGAAGTGTCTCTGTTTTTAATAATTACCACATCAGGCTGGAGTGAAACCGAGATAACTAATGACCTTTTGAAGTCCTTAGGATAAATTATGGTTTGTGTGCAAGAGATGATAACACCATTTAAAAGATTTCTGTAATAGTTCTTCACAGAGTCTGAGATATTAGCACACAGTCATAAATTAGCAGGAGTTTCAAGGAATTACTTTAAATGGGAAACTACTAGAATTTTATCCATCGATATGGTTGGACTCCAGCTCCCATCATCCCTGGCCATTGGCCACACTGGCTGGTGGTGATGGAAGTTGGAGTCCAACAACATCTGGAGGGTCATAGGTTCCCCATCTCTGCCAATCTTTCCCAGCACCACCCCCTTTCTGATCCAAGCATTTATTGAAGATTTTAAGTATAAAATTGCTTGATGAATTTTCTAGGCAAGTATAGTTGAGGTGGTCTGGGCTGTGATAAGAACTTATGACAGCTCAGTACTGACTAAAGAGCTTTCCTTAGCAGGGAAGCTAGGTCCCACTTGCAGGGCACATGTCCAAAAACAAGTTAATCTTCAACCTTTCAGACCTCCTTGGTGGTCTAGGTGAATCATTGCAACATGAATACATGGGTTAAAAACTTTTCACTATATCAGAAATATCTGTCATGTCTAAATAAATCCTTATCTTACTGCAGTGATGGTACTATTTTGTCAATTTTAAAAACAGTGTTACAGATTTTACCCAGGAGGTAGCACAGCATAGCATGTAACAGTTTTCCTGATTTAGGGGCAATGATTACTTATATATAACAACCAATTAGTTAAAGTATTTCTAGTGACATGCTAGAGTTTGTGATCATAAAGGGGGAAGAAGTAAAGGGTCTTCTTGCGCCCATTTCATTTCTGTAACCCAAAAGGATTCTCTCTCAAAATGGAAAGTAAATTTAAAGAAAGAGGAAAGAGGGCATTTACATATATTTTGAGTAGTAGTCACAGTGTTTATATCTTCTTTTGTTTTCAAAAAATTGGGCTATGTATTGGAAAGATCATGTAAGCCAAAGGTTTCCATGCTTAGTGAATACTTATTAAAACCTCTAAACAATGTAATCTACAAAAACAAATCATCTACAAAACATGAAAAAATACCCTCCAACATTTCTCTGATGAAAATAGGGACGCCCCATTCCATAATGATAATTTTACTATTTATACCCCACACATCTTACTGGGTTGCCCTAGCCACTCTGGGCAGTTTCCAACATATATAAATACATAATCAAACATTAAAAAAAACTTCCCTGTATGGGATTGCCTTCAGACAGCTAGGGGGTCGGATAACTCCCTACCCCGCCCCCCCAATTCTTCAATGAAAATAGGGACGTAATAAGGAAAGGTGGAACATTCGAGGATCAAATAAAAAACTGGGACAGCTTCTCTTAAATCAGGGTCATCCATGGAAAATAGGGACACTTGGAGGGTCTGTGAAAATATTTCAAAATAATCCAGGTTGAGAATTGGAATGTGACAGAAATAGTGACCAGGGATGGGGGCGGAGCTTGCGTGTTTACTTTGCTCCATTTCAAATGTGTAGGGAAATGGGAAAACTATTTTTGAGATGCTAGGATCTATTTGTGAATATGTGTTGGTGAAAATAAAATGCAGGATTATTAAAATGAAGAGAAATGTGCCTTTGTGTGGGTAAGTGATGGTGAAAAGGACTGGGAAAGGCCCCAGACTGTATTGTTGTCAGAATTCTATTATATCAGTATCTCATACTAATTGAATGTCTTCAGGATGTAAATGCAATGTACTCTAATTATCTGTTTAGACTCATTCTCCCACCTTGTGGGCTTTTTATTATCTTAGCCATGAGATAAGAACCTTGGTTACATTACATCTCTACACATCAATGCAATTAATAACTGGTGGTTCTCCTTTTTCCCCACTCAGCCAGAGATTGAGATTAGATATTTTGGTACAATATGAGCTATTCCCTAGCCACTGTCTGCTAACCTTGCTCATTTCTGAAGCTTCTTTTGTTTTGATTATGGACTTTACAAGGAGAAGCAAAGCTTTAATTATGACATTCCTGCGGCTGTTTATAAAGCTGTATTTGCAAATTGATGTTCCTCCTTGGTTTCGTGTTATCCGGGTTGCAAATAGACCTAGAAAACCAGCTGCATTTTGATCATCGCTTCCTGCCCATACTCTTAGTGGTGGAAACTGCATCTGGCAAAGTCCCTCACCTGCCTTCTTATCTTCAGTTTTACTTTCACGTTGGGTAATACAACCAACCTCAAACCACTTCAATCAGACGGCTTTAAGTTAAGTTGCCTGAGGAGTGTATCTTCCTCCTCCCCTTCTTTGGATTTTCTTGATCTGCACGGCTCCCTCATGCATAACAGTAATCCCACAATTTAAGGAGGGAGACTACAAATCACAAAACAAGCTGGCTCTACAACAAGAGATATCCTGGAGCCTTGATACCGCATTGGTTCAAATAAACAAAAGCAAGGCCATGTCAGCCTCCTTATCTCATGCCACAGTGGTGAGAGTTAACATTCCCACCCTAACTAAATACTCTGTGTATCTGTGAGGTAAATAGTATTTTGATCATAGTGCTCTTTGAAGAGGGGAGGTTTCCCTGAGTCATGCTGCTGGGGAAATGAACTATTTTCACATTGTCTGGAGACTGCCTGCCAGCGTGTATGGGGTGAGAGCAGGGAAGACAAAAGGAGACATGTCAGTCTTCTGTCCCCCTTGTCCGGTGGGAAAGTGAGGAGGAAGCTGAGTCAAGTTCTTAAGTTTAAAGAGTAGTGTTTGAGTTAAGACTCAAACAAGGGCTCTATATGTGCTTACTACGATGTGCTCTTACCACTGGGTCACCCATCCCAGACTGACCTGGAACAAAGGCCTGGAAACGATGCCTTATGAGGAACGGCTAAGGGAGCTGGGCATGTTTAGCCTGGAGAAGAGGAGGTTAAGGGGTGATATGATAGCCATGTTCAAATATATAAAAGGATGTCACATAGAGGAGGGAGAAAGGTTGTTTTCTGCTGCTCCAGAGAAGCGGACACGGAGCAATGGTTCCAAACTACAAGAAAGAAGATTCCACCTAAACATTAGGAAGAACTTCCTGACAGTAAGAGCTGTTCGACAGTGGAATTTGCTGCCAAGGAGTGTGGTGGAGTCTCCTTCTTTGGAGGTCTTTAAGCAGAGGCTTGACAACCATATGTCAGGAGTGCTCTGATGGTGTTTCCTGCTTGGCAGGGGGTTGGACTCGATGGCCCTTGTGGTCTCTTCCAACTCTATGATTCTATGAAAGTACACCTTTGCTAGCAGGAATTATAAACATGGGAGCAGCATTCACCAAGATGCTATAACTTGGAGCACCAAGAGATGACAAAATTAAGCCTCCACAAAAAGTGTGAATGCTTCTATGATTTCTTGCATCTTACACCTGGGGTTACTGAGAAACCATCTTCAAACTGTCATGGGCCATTTCATCTAACCTTGCATGGTTTACCTCACTTTTTCTTCCCTCGTGAAACTTTGTGCAAGTTCTGGAAGGATGCCAGAAACTAGCCGAGCCCTACAATGCAGGGGACACAGCAGACAAATGACACGTCAGACAATATGAAATGAAAACAGAAAGGGTCGTAATTTTGTTTTAATTGACCTTGACTTTAATAATTGCAACCAAACTTAATAAGGGTTTTCAACTTTTCACAACATTATAAACTCCCCTCCCTATTTAAGACTATTTATATATCACTTTGCCAGGCAAAGCCCATCCAAAGTACTTTACAACAATAAAAAGTGTGTGTGTGTTATTATTTTTAAAAATGAAACTTTGGTCTTGCTTCCCTATGTTGCTGTACTAAGAGTATCATAGGACCATAAAGTGTACAGTTTGGTTCTGACCCTCTAAATATGCCATGCTATCTTAACAAGCCCAAGGAAAGTAAACTAGAAAAAGTTCAAAACACTCATTTAAGACCTTGCTTTGAGCCTCTCTACATGTTGATTTATATTGGCCCTATTTCCCTTGTCTGTTTACTTACATAAGAGCACCAGCTGTCCCTCAAATCTTAACTGTCTGGATTACTCAAGCAGCCACCTGATTAGCAATGAAGCTGCAAATTAGCAAATGAATGCTGAATTGTTTTTAAGAAGTCACAGAATCTGGGGGCTTTGTATAAGCACTATAGCTGCTCTTTGGCAGTTACATTAACCAGCAGCTTTTCTTCTTTTGTTAAAATTAAGGCTTTAAAAATCACCAAAGGGTTGGGGGGGGGGAGAATCACCATTGAACTTTCCTCTTAAAGATTCCACTCATTTGCCTAATGTCATTCTTTTTTAATTAGGAGGATACACATATGACTTAATCGAGCCTGTCTTAGGGAATTATGCATTTATTAATGATTTCAGCACTCAAACACATTATTAAGGGATTTCTGCTAAGTACCTGACACAAAACAGCATAATTTTGCTTGCTTTTCTTAACTTGCTGAGAAACAGCTCATTGATCTCTTCTAAGCAATGTTATATTTAGAACAGTTGATAACATTGCAGCTCAGTATTCTGCATCAGAGAGCTGGAGTGGTGGAGTGGTCAGAGGGTTGAACTAGGACCTTGGAGGCTAGAGTTCAAATTCTGACATAGCCAATGAAGCTCACAGAGTGACCTTGAGCCAGTCACTGTCTCTCCGTCCAGCTCTACTCCTCAAGAAGAGGATAAAATAGGAAGGGGGGAGAACTATATCGGCCATATAGGGAAAAGTAGGATATCCATGTACTATGCTTATAAATGTAATATGTTTCTGCATGCACACAATCCCAAAGGGGTACTGTTTATATCTATGTGTTTTAGCCTGACCCTCACACAGGGATATAAAAATTGTTATGCTACTTACTTCTGCACTACTGAGGCACCTAACCATAAGCCTGCATTTTTATCAAAGCTTCTATATATTTCAATCAAGGCTTGTATTTAAAAATGAGCTTAAAAAAAGGATTTTCAAATGTTTCATGCCAAGCAGAGAAAACCTTGGCCATTCTCCTAAGACAAGAGGGCCCCATTGATTTATAGTAGAAAAACAATTCTCAAAGTCATAAAAAGGGAGAATTACATATGCTGCCCCAAGGCTGAAAAAACACCATTAGGAATGGGGTAAGATAATACTAATGTGCCTCCCAGTAAAATGAGCCAGATCTTCTTTCTAAGGTTGAAAGGCCAGGAGCAAATGGAAAGAAAAACATTTAGCTAGAAGAAAGAGAGCATTTTTGGGGAAGTCTTTTTCTAAAGCCATTCTTTCTTAAACTGAAGAGGCTTCTTTTAAAAGCTGTTTTACTGAGTTTCTTCCTTTTTACTTTGAAAAACTTTATTCTTTTAAGAGGCTACCTATGATAAATGTATGAAATATATTAGCTTAAATATATTGGCTTAAATGTAATTATGCAAAGGATTTAAGGAATGCTAGATTCTTATTTCATATGGTTGTAAGAGTTGTATTTATCCTGAAATTAAGTCAGCCACCAGCCCCCCCCCCCCCCCGCCAGACAGAAGACGCCATCTAAGCAGTCTTGATATATAGTTGTCAGGCATTTTGTTTAGAAACATTAAATGAAGGAAATCTTTCAATGTTGATGTGAAACTCAAGATCCTTGACATCTGTTGAACATAAAAATGTAAGATTAAACATTTGTTTTAGAAGGCAATAGGGCAAGAAGGGCAAGAGGTGAGCTGGTAATTAAGATTCCATGTAAGATATATTATTACTTATATGTCATATATATAGCTCTTTGTCTCCCTTATAAGGGCAAGGAAGTGGGTGTATCTTTTGTGGGTGTATCTTTTGTGATTGGTTCTAGCAAACAGCCAATAGGAATTTCAACCAGGCTGATTGGACAGAGGCAGCCACAGGAGGAGCAAAGGGGGCTGGATTAAGGGAATATAAGTGCTGGCCAGAATGGCAGGAGGCCAGGCCAGAGCTTGGTAACCATGTACCACTGTGCCTCTTATTTATTTGTCTGACAAATAAATTACTATTTTAATTTCTCTATTGCTGCGTTGAATATTTCATTCCAGCTAAGCGTTAACCACAAGCAGGGTGCTACATTTTATGGTGCCCTGTGACTCGGATAAGTGGTCTGCTGGAACGCAGCCCCTTCGCCCTACTGGGCAGGGTACAAGAGAGAGGACAACTGCTTACCCAAAGCGCGCACTGGTAAATTTTTCCAGGGGGAACGCAGAAGACTCGTCTGTCTGATACCCTGCTCACTGGCGGCGACGGACCGGGGGAAACAGGGAACCAACCAAGGGTAAGTGCACAAAGGGATTTTTGGCCCTCCAATTAATTAGGAGGAAGAGAAGTCTTGATCAAACTTCTGCGTCTCAGTAAGGGGAAACTGAGTACGCTAGGTGGTTGGGTACATCAGATGGTGATCTGGTGTAGGGAAAGGGAAAAATTGGGAGGTAGAGTGTGGTGAAGTATCCAGCGCATTGTATGTGTGAGAAAGTACAGAGCAATCTGTAGCTGACCTGAGTGTGGAGTGGGCAGTACTTCGGTTCCTAGTGAGGCGACTCCATCTAGGCAAGGAAACCCACAAAGCGCGTCTGTGAGTGACTGAGTGGATACTTCACAGGGCCATACAATGGGAGTTGGGGGTTCAAAGGGGGAAAATACACCTCTTGAGTGTATGTTAAATAATTTTAAGAAAGCCTTCTCAGGGGCATATGGAGTCAAAATGACGCCAGAGCGCTTGAGAACGTTATGTGAACTAGAATGGCCAAAACAAATTACTGGATGGCCATCCCAGGGAACCTTTGATATAAATTTAGTGAGCAAACTTTGGACTGATATCGCCAAAGAAACTGGAGGGTGCCCAGAACAATTTCCATATATAGATTCCTGGCTGAGCACATTAAATAAAAATCCTCCATGGATAAGGGAATGCAAAGTCAAACGATGCAAATTATTGGCTGTAAAAGCCGAAGCTAGGAAAGGAATCTTGCCAAATAAACTCAAACCCATTTTTGAGGGGCCAGAGGAAGAGGTGCTTCCACCTCCACCCTATGCTCCACATCGAAGGGAGCTTAATCCAAACACTCCACCAGTTGTAACCCCAAGGCAAGAAACTGGAATGAATAATGGGAGTGGAGTCACAGAGTTTGATTCCTTGATAGATTATGATAAATATCTTCAGGAGGCATTGGAGTCCTATAATAAAGCCCAAGCAGAAGTGGTTATTCCACCTGTGACTCCTAATAGACCTCCATCTACAGTCTCCTTTAGTGGAACAACTGATTGCCCACCCCAAACCCCTGTACATCCAAGTCCCAGAGAAATATTACAGAAGTTACAGGGAGACCTTGCTCGGTCAGCAAGCAATACAGCCAGGCGTATAAAGCTGCTAAAAGAACGCCTTGCGACAGATACCATCCCCTATGATTTGAGGCCCCTAGAGCAAAGTGAAGAGAAAGGTCACGTAGTAGCCCCTCTTAGAAGAGTATTTGATGCACTTGAGGAGCCTGCGCTGGTTAATGGGCAACCCGGACCACGGCCACCTCGAACTTCGACCCTGCAATATATTCCATTCACAACTACAGATCTGATGAATTGGAAAACACACACCCCATCTTTTGCAGAAAAACCTCAGGCTATGATGGACTTGGTGACTTCAATAGTAAATACTCATAGTCCTACTTGGACAGATTGCCGCCAGCTCCTGAATACTCTGTTCACCACTGAGGAAAGGAGAGACATAATTGAAAAGGCACAGATATATTTGCGTGAGCAGGCCAGAGTGGGAAATATTTATAATATTGACCGTCATCTCCAAGATAACTTTCCCTTGGAAGATCCTAATTGGGATCCAAACAATGCAATTCACCTGGCCAGACTCACCACCTACCGCCAGACACTTGTGCAAGGTATCCGCAGGGCATGCCAGAAGCCCACTAATATGTCTAAAGTCTCAGAAGTAGAACAGAAACCAAATGAGAGTCCGGGAGACTTTTTAGAGAGGCTGCAAGAAGCCTATCGTATATGGACTCCTTTTGACCCTGAAGCCCCTGAAAACAGTAGAATGATTACTGCTACATTTGTGGCCCAGTGCGCTTCTGACATTCGTAAGAAAATTCAGAAATCAGAAGGATGGGAAGGGATGCTGATGAGCCAAATTATGGCCATTGCACGCCGAGTTTATCGGAATAGGGATGAGGCTGAGAAGCAAGAGAAGAAGAAGTGGCAGAAGGAAAAGATGGTAATGCTAGCCACAGCAGTGAAGCAAGACCACCGCCCCTTAAATGGAGGGCGAGGGCGAGGAAGGAATCCACCACTGGGAAGGAATCAATGTGCAAATTGCAAGAAGGAGGGTCACTGGAAGCGGGAGTGTCCTGAACCCCTGAGGTTGGAAGAAGTACGCCCAGGCCCAGGCCCAGGCTCCGGCCCAAGAAACCAGGGACGGGGACGGGGAATGATCCGAGATGGAAGATATCAGAGACCAGGACAGGGACGGAATAGAGACAATTTCATTGGACTGGCAGAAGAGGATTTTACTCAAGACTAGGAACGACCGGACTCCATAAAGTTAGGCTTCCAGGAGCCCACGGTCACGATTCAATTAGGGAGCCATTTAATAGACTTTATGATTGATACTGGGGCTGAATACTCAGTACTCCCAGAACTATTGCAGAAAAAGGCATCCAAAAGTGTAATCATTAAAAGTGCCACTGGACAGTCAGCTAAGAGGTCTTTCCTCCAACCTTTGGAATGCCAGATTGGGGGACATCGTTTAACCCATCAGTTTTTGTATATACCTGAGTGTCCAATACCTCTCTTAGGCAGAGATATGCTGTCCAAATTGCAGGCCCAAATCACTTTCACTCCTCGAGGTCCAGAAATGAAACTGCCATCAAAAGCAGCAGGAATAATTACCCTCTCAGTACCTAAGGAACAATCATGGCGCCTAATGTCAGCCTTGCAAGTCCAACCCACATTGGATACAGAATTAAACAAGCTCCTCCGAACTCTACAGGTGCCACCAGGAGTATGGGCCGAAAATAGCCCACCAGGAATGGCTAAGAATATAGCTCCAATTGTAGTAACCCTAAAACCTATGGCTACCCCTGTATCTGTAAAGCAATATCCCTTACCCCGGCGAGCAGCGGAGGGCATCCAGAAACATTTGGACCGCCTATTAAAATATGGTCTGCTTAAACCTTGCCAATCAGAATGGAACACACCCCTTTTGCCTGTTCGAAAACCTGGGACAGATGAATACAGGCCAGTGCAGGACTTGAGGCTCGTAAACCAGGCTATCGAGACCTTGCACCCAAATGTACCAAACCCATATACCTTGCTGAGTTTGATCCCACCAGAAGCAACATTTTTTACTGTATTGGACTTGAAAGATGCATTCTTCTGTTGCCGGCTGGCACCACAGAGCCAACCTATATTTGCCTTCCAGTGGGAAGACCCTTTGACAGGAACAAAAGGCCAGCTAACCTGGACAAGATTGCCCCAAGGATTCAAAAATTCCCCAACTTTATTTGGCACTGCCTTGGCGAGGGATCTAACAAGTTACCCCTCAACACCGGGAGAAAAGGTGGTTCTGCAATATGTGGATGATCTTATACTAGCTGCAAAGGATTTTGATACCTGTAAAGAAGGGACAGAGGAACTGCTCCACTTGCTCTGGGAAGCTGGCTACCGAGTTTCCCAGAAAAAGGCACAGTTATGTTTAGAAAAGGTCAAATATTTGGGCTTTGACATCTCACACCAACAACGAGCATTGAGACCAGAGAGGAAAGAAGCTATTTGCCTTATCAAGGAACCTACCACAAGAAAACAACTTAGGGGATTCCTGGGAACAGCAGGGTTTTGTAGACTATGGATACCTGATTTCAGTAGTCTGGCCAAGCCCTTACATGAAAGCACTCGAGGTGCAGAAAAGGACCCATTCGTATGGGGACCTGAGCAGAAACAAGCCTTTTTAGTTATCAAACAACGACTTATGGAGGCACCAGCCCTTGGATTGCCTAATTCGGAAAAACCCTTTCAGCTGTATGTACATGAACAGAATGGGATTGCAGCGGCAGTCCTGACCCAGAGATTAGGAAGTTGGAACCGTCCAGTAGCTTATTTGTCTAAACAATTGGACTCAGTAGCAAAAGGATGGCCTCCATGCCTAAGGGCAGTAGCGGCCACTGCGAGCCTTGTCAAAGAAGCTGATAAATTTACCTTTGGCCAGACGATGTATGTGAATGTACCTCATGCTGTTCTGACACTCATGGAATATAAGGGTAGTTATTGGCTAACGAACCCAAGGATGGCTAGATACCAAGGCCTATTGTGTGAAAATCCCAGGATTCATCTACGAGTAGTGAATATGCTCAATCCAGCGACTTTGCTGCCCCTACCAGAGGTAGATGATGAGGAATCACATGATTGTCTCCAAGTAATGGATGAAGTTTATTCCAGTAGACCTGATCTGAAAGATGAGCCATTGAAAAATCCAGATGTTGTATATTATACGGATGGTAGCAGTTACCTGCATGAAGGTGCCAGACGAGCAGGATATGCTGTGGTCACCAATGAGGAAGTTGTGGAAGCTGAGGCTTTGCCTGCTGGCACCTCAGCACAAAAGGCTGAACTTATAGGTTTAACTAGAGCTCTGCAATTGGCAGCCGGATGTAAGGCAAACATCTATACTGATTCAAAATATGCCTTCTTAACCCTGCATGCACATGGAGCTCTATGGAAAGAAAGAGGTCTAATCGGAGCCCACGGGAAGGCTTTGAAATATGGACCTGAAGTAGAAATCCTGTTAGAAGCAGTATGGGCTCCAGAACAGATTGCTGTAATGCACTGCAAAGGTCATGGACGAGGAAGGGATCCAATAACCAGAGGAAATCATGCTGCTGACAAAGCAGCCCGAGAGGCAGCCCAAAAGCCTGTGGGAGGATTTATAGCAGCCCTCATACCAGAGGTAGTTCCAGAAGATGTTAAACCTCACTATACCCCAGAAGAGAGGAAGTGGGCTGAACAGGAAGGAGCAGTTGTGAAGGACGGTTGGATGATCCTGCCGGACAATAGGATTTATGTACCTCATCATCTAGCAGGCACAATTGTAAGAAATTATCATGAATCTACTCACCTTGGCGGTACTGCAACTAGAGAGAGTCTCAGTCGGAAGTTGTATATTATTAATCTATCACAATTAGCAACTTGCATTTCACAGAAATGTGTTCTTTGTGCTAAAAACAATCCCAGGCAGGGACCGGTACAACCTCCTGGAATTCAGCATGTGGGATACGTCCCCATGGAAAGCCTAATTGTGGACTTCACAGAGCTGGTCCCTTCTAAGGGATTCAAGTATCTCCTTGTGTTTGTAGATACTCTTACCGGATGGGTTGAAGCTTTTCCCACCCGAACTGAAAAGGCACGAGAGGTAACTAAAAGACTCCTCACTGAATTGATCCCAAGGTTTGGATTACCTAGATGCATTGGAAGTGATAATGGGCCAGCGTTCATTGATCAAGTAGTACAAGATGTATGTCGAGTCCTACAAGTAAAATGGAGACTGCATACAGCATATAGGCCTCAGAGTTCAGGGAAAACTGAAAGAATGAATCGGACTCTGAAAACCCAATTGGCAAAATTAACCCAGGAAACGGGATTGGGATGGGTAGATGTGTTACCCATAACACTGTTTCGTGTTCGGTGTGCACCCACAAAAAGACTTAAGTTGTCACCTTTTGAGCTCCTGTATGGGAGACCGCCCTCCTTTGTTCAGGATATTCCAGCTGACCTTAAACAAATAGGAGATCATGTGACACAGGGACAAGTGCAATCTCTCTCCCGTGTTTTTGTTTCTCTTAACAGGTGGGCCCTCGAGCGCACGCCGTGCAGCATTGCCGAGCCGATTCATCAGTTCCAGGCTGGCGATAGCGTATGGGTGAAAGAGTGGAAACGTGATCCACTTGCACCTAAGTGGCGTGGACCTTACACCGTCTTGCTCTCTACTCCAACAGCGGTGAAGGTAGCTGAGGTGACCCCCTGGATTCATCACTCTCGTTTGAAGAAGTCCGAAGGCAGTTGGACGTGCAAAGGTGACCCCTCTAATCCTTTAAAACTAACTCTCTCCAAAAACCCCTGTATCTAGCCCTACCGGGAACGGGCTAGGTCACGGGCAACATTTGACGACCGGCCTGCTGCAGCCACAACCTGGAAGCTGGCTGACCTGCGCACGCCTGAAGCTTGAGGAGCGTCTGAACCAGCGACTGTGAACGGAAAGATTCTCTAATACAATTGATTGACTGCCCCCCTTGTGGAACAATTATCAGAGATATTACTCATTGGGGATCCTCGGGATATATGTTTTGGTCTTGGTGGTTCCCCATTTCTGTCACTGGGGGAATTATATTGGGGCTAATAATTATTTGCTATCACAATAAGGTAATCTTTTGTGGAAGGAATGCATATACTAGACATCAACATGATTTTATTATTAATCCTGATCCCTTGGGAAGGGGAAGGGTCCTTGAATCTGACCAAATTGGCTAAATATGGATTCAGCCATGATCACAATATGTGGGTAGGTTTAGCTGAAATGGTAGCTAATGTTGCAAATAGGACCAATTGCCTTGTTTGCTCTCTTGGGCCAGATGATTCAGAGGGAGGTATGCCCTTATTACCGATACCATTAGATGCTATTGGTATGGTAAGCGAAATGCCACACCAAACTGAAATACAGAATTTCCCCGGATGGAACTCAACTAAACCATTACGAGTTATACCTGTACAAGGGGAATTCTGTGTACATAAATCATCAGATGCAGCTGATTCTCCCATGATAGGCTCTTCTCATTGTCACTATACTTGGGATTATAAGAAGAATAGTCATACCTGGGCACACGGTACTACCTATCGAACTCGGAATACCTTGCCCTGTGCACCTCCTTTTATTCATGCATGGAAAGTGGTGTGGAACATAACTGTGACAGAAAAAGGCAATCTAACATACTGCACTGTAAACTCTCTACCCCTTTTGGTATTTCGCCTTCTGTATTCCCCGTACCAAAAACCTCAGACCCGATGGTTGTGGTGGATATGTGGAGAATGGGCGTACAAGAAACTCCCTTCCAAATGGAGTGGGACTTGTTTCTTGGGTTGGGTATTACCACCAATGTGGATTATGCCCACTAGTTCGGCCAGGCGAACACGAAGGAATGCTGATATTTCTCATATAGCAGGAGGAAGTACCCAACGTTGGAGCGGTACTGATGATTGGCCACCAGAGCGCATTATAGCCTATTATGATCCTGCCTCCTGGAATCCTGGTGAGCTCATACAAGGGGCACGGGATCCTATTTATAATCTAAACAGAATAATTCGATTGCAAGCAGTAGTGGAACTTGTAACCAATGCAACGGCCCAGAGTTTGAGACTTATTGCACAACAGTTGGATGAAAGTAGAGCCGCCATTTTGCAGCTGAAAATGGGAATGGATTATGTACTTGCCAGGCAAGGAGGCCTATGTGGAGTCTTGAACTTGACAGGGAATGCCTGTTGCTTTAACATTTCTGATAATGGTGAGGCAATCCGTGTGTTGGCCACAAAGATGGAGAATATAGCACATGTCCCAGTACAAACATGGGAAGGATGGGATATGGGATGGCTCACCAATTGGTTACCTAATGTCACAGGACTCAAAGGGATACTATTGTCTTGCTTGTTTTTCTTGACAGTAGTAGTATTGGTTTTATGTATGATGCCATGTATCATTTCATGTTTTAGAAGTACAATTAGCAAGATGGTTTCAAATGAAACTCTACCTCATATCATGGCCCTATACAGAGCTTTACCTCAGGAATATGATGAAGGTCAAGCTATCAAGGACACTTGGGATGAAGGTCCTTGAGCTTGAAAGGGGGGAATGAGGCACCTAACCATAAGCCTGCATTTTTATCAAAGCTTCTATATATTTCAATCAAGGCTTGTATTTAAAAATGAGCTTAAAAAAAGGATTTTCAAATGTTTCATGCCAAGCAGAGAAAACCTTGGCCATTCTCCTAAGACAAGAGGGCCCCATTGATTTATAGTAGAAAAACAATTCTCAAAGTCATAAAAAGGGAGAATTACATATGCTGCCCCAAGGCTGAAAAAACACCATTAGGAATGGGGTAAGATAATACTAATGTGCCTCCCAGTAAAATGAGCCAGATCTTCTTTCTAAGGTTGAAAGGCCAGGAGCAAATGGAAAGAAAAACATTTAGCTAGAAGAAAGAGAGCATTTTTGGGGAAGTCTTTTTCTAAAGCCATTCTTTCTTAAACTGAAGAGGCTTCTTTTAAAAGCTGTTTTACTGAGTTTCTTCCTTTTTACTTTGAAAAACTTTATTCTTTTAAGAGGCTACCTATGATAAATGTATGAAATATATTAGCTTAAATATATTGGCTTAAATGTAATTATGCAAAGGATTTAAGGAATGCTAGATTCTTATTTCATATGGTTGTAAGAGTTGTATTTATCCTGAAATTAAGTCAGCCACCAGCCCCCCCCCCCCCCGCCAGACAGAAGACGCCATCTAAGCAGTCTTGATATATAGTTGTCAGGCATTTTGTTTAGAAACATTAAATGAAGGAAATCTTTCAATGTTGATGTGAAACTCAAGATCCTTGACATCTGTTGAACATAAAAATGTAAGATTAAACATTTGTTTTAGAAGGCAATAGGGCAAGAAGGGCAAGAGGTGAGCTGGTAATTAAGATTCCATGTAAGATATATTATTACTTATATGTCATATATATAGCTCTTTGTCTCCCTTATAAGGGCAAGGAAGTGGGTGTATCTTTTGTGGGTGTATCTTTTGTGATTGGTTCTAGCAAACAGCCAATAGGAATTTCAACCAGGCTGATTGGACAGAGGCAGCCACAGGAGGAGCAAAGGGGGCTGGATTAAGGGAATATAAGTGCTGGCCAGAATGGCAGGAGGCCAGGCCAGAGCTTGGTAACCATGTACCACTGTGCCTCTTATTTATTTGTCTGACAAATAAATTACTATTTTAATTTCTCTATTGCTGCGTTGAATATTTCATTCCAGCTAAGCGTTAACCACAAGCAGGGTGCTACACTACTAGAAAGACCTATGGAAGGATTACTCTAGTGCAGGGGTCAGCAAAGTTTTCCGGCAGGGGGCCGCTCCAGTGTTCCTCAGACCATGTGGTGGGCTGGACTATATTTTGAAAAAAATAATAATGAATGAATTCCTAGGCCCCACAAATAACCCAGAGATGCATTTTAAAAAAACACACACACACATTCTACTCATGTAAAAACACCAGGCAGGCCCTACAAATAACCCAGAAATGCATTTTAAATAAAAGGACACATTCTACTCATGTAAAAACACACTGATTCCTGGATCATCCGTGGGCTGGATTGAGAAGGCAATTGGGCCTGATCCGGCCCCTGGGCCTTAGTTTGCCTACCCATGTGTGATTATGATTCGCTCCTACCAAGTATGCCTGCTCAGACAATCACTGTTGCATGCACTGTTGAGAGCAGCTCACCACTAGTATGATGTATAAACTGGGCCTTAATTGCTGGCTGACTTTTGGGTAGAGTAACAAGTTATCCTTGCCACATTCTTCTGTTCCACACAACTATTAAAGGTACAGAAGACCTGACCACTTTGGCATCTGGCAATGGCTTTTTAAATTAATTGGTAGGATAGTTCTAGAACAGACAGAAATCTGTCTTATTTTATACAGAAGAGTGCAACATACTGATTGCTAGCAAAGGCTGAGATTAGAACATACTTATTTCTATCAGGTGAAACCTAGGACAGGGAGTTGCAAATGAGAGTATGACGCGGCAGCTAAAAAAGCCAATGCAATTCTGGGCTGCATCAATAGGAGTATAGCATCTAGATCAAGGGAAGTAATAGTGCCACTGTATTCTGCTCTGGTCAGACCTCACCTGGAGTACTGTGTCCAGTTCTGGGCACCACAGTTCAAGAAGGACACTGACAAACTGGAACGTGTCCAGAGGAGGGCAACCAAAATGGTCAAAGGCCTGGAAACGATGCCTTATGAGGAACAGCTAAGGGAGCTGGGCATGTTTAGCCTGGAGAAGAGGAGGTTAAGGGGTGATATGATAGCCATGTTCAAATATATAAAAGGATGTCACATAGAGGAGGGAGAAAGGTTGTTTTCTGCTGCTCCAGAGAAGCGGACACGGAGCAATGGTTCCAAACTACAAGAAAGAAGATTCCACCTAAACATTAGGAAGAACTTCCTGACAGTAAGAGCTGTTCGTCAGTGGAATTTGCTGCCAAGGAGTGTGGTGGAGTCTCCTTCTTTGGAGGTCTTTAAGCAGAGGCTTCACAACCATATGTCAGGAGTGCTCTGATGGTATTTCCTGCTTGGCAGGGGGTTGGACTCGATGGCCCTTGTGGTCTCTTCCAACTCTATGATTCTATGATTCTATGACTCTCGTTTGATTGCCTGGCTGTAGGAACATTACATTCACCCAGTGATTGTCTGAGGGAAGTGGATTTATAGAGGGAAGTGGATTTATAGTTACAGACAGAAAGGTCTGCTTGCAAAGTAGAAGCTGAATTTCATAGTATGGTTTACTTACAAAGAACTATAAAATGCAAAGGTACAAAAGGTGACTCTGAATATAACTGAAATTGATTTAGATTTACAAGTTACCAGATGAATGTGATATTTTTGGAGTGTGGGTGCAATGCACTTTAATTATAGTGCTTTGGATATGGCAAGAGGAGCAGTTTAGGCCATCTGAGGAGATGGGATGGAAGACAGTTAAAGACTCTCCCCCTTTCTGGACTGCCCCGGTTCATCAAACCAGCGCTCCCATCTAACGGCCCTGCTGGTGAATGCCAAGTCATTCCATAATGAAAAGCTACTCATATACAGTATGATCATGGATTAGAGGACTAACCTTGTATGCATCACCAAGACCTGGGTGGTCAAGCAGACCCTTATCTTCTATTCAAAGGTATGGGAAGCATGCCAGTCAACCTGATAAATTCCATCTTTTTTAAAAATAATAATTTTTAATTAGGTTTTTAATAATTTTATACACATTATACCTTTTCAAACATTCAAATGCAAGGTTCTTTTGAGCCTTCAGACCTCCTTCTCTCCCTCCATGGATTTCATATTTAAATTTAAGTTTGCCGCATCTTTTACCATTGTTGTTGTTGTTTAGTCATTTAGTCGTGTCCAACTTCGTGACCCCATGGACCAAAGCACGCCAGGCACTTCTGTCTTCCACTGCTTCCTGCAGTTTAGTCAAGTTCATGCTGGTAGCTCTATTAATTAACCACCGTTATCAGAAATAACTCCACATTACTAGTGTCCTTACATCCCTGCCAAAGATTTTAACTGTTTACAGTGGTCTTTTAAGTAAATTACAAATTTACTCCAATTTTTAGTAAATACTTGATCTTCCTGGTTTCGGAATTTCCCGTCAGTTTCACCATCTCTGCATACTCCATCAGTTTCATCTGCCATTCTTCTTTCATTGGTACTTCTTCCTTCCTTCCATCTCTGGGCTAGTAGCATTCTCGCTGCCATTGTTGCATACAAAAAAAGTCTTTTATCTTCTCTTGGTAACTCTTCACCTGTTAGATAAATTCCATCTGATTGCTGCTGATGTATTGTACTTCTGAGTAAACATGTGTTAGGTTCAGACTACTTAACTTTAATCCCATTTATTTAGGAGGAAGTCCCGTTTACCTTTATGGGACTTATGCCTGGGCTAAATCAGGGATACATAGCTGGAATCTTACATGTGCTTTCTTGGGAATATTCATTACATGTATTCATTCCTATTTTATCAAGACTCCTTATTTAATTTCAGAGGTAGTGTGTCACTCTTAATTCTACCAGTAGATATTTGCATAACTATCCTAGCAATTCTTTAAAAATGGCAGTCGTGTTATATATTTAGGGTATGTCTACAGGGAAGTGCCACGATTCCTCCAGGCTTTTGCATGTGCTGTCATTAAGCATCAAGCTGCAGTGTGGCATGTGGGATTTGATATGCTGACTCTGTGTATTTAGGGTCCAAAAGCATCCCAGTGTGTATATTTCTGTTTATTTCCACGGGGAGTGCTTCAGTTTATGGGCACTGCGAGAGGCATTCCTGTGACCACTCAATTTGAAGTCTAACAAGCTGCTCTAGTTATTATGGGAAGATCAACACTTATCATCAGGAGTGAGTGCACATTATGAATAGTCTTGTGCATAGTTCCAGATATAGTTTAACCATTGAAATGTTAGCCTTAGGACATATGTGACATTTGAGCAAGCATGAGTGACACTACATAGAAAAATCAGGTGCAGTTGCCCATTTATAGATGACTGCGTGCCAGAACATTCATTGTGTGCTGTTATTGACTCACCCCTTCCCTGTGCAGTGGAAGTTTGAGAGACAGTACCACAGCACTTTGTTTCCCCAGAGGTGGGGAAGCTTAGATCCAGAGGTTCAATGCACTCCTCTCGGTCTCTCTCTCTCTCTCTCTCTCTCTCTCTCTCATTAAAGTTTTCTTGGTTTACAAAGGTATGCACAATGTCTCTTTTTTTCAAGTTACATTTTCCATAGGTCAGTTTCATTTGTTGAGACATTAGGATTACATTAGGAAGAAAAATGGAGAGAAGAGGTGGAGGGGGCCATGGTGGGTGGGGGTGGGGTCGGGGTTGGGAGGCGATATTTCTATTTTGCTTAATGCATGTGTGGGTTTTTGTGTCAGTGTCGTTTGTGCAGGTTCTCTTTGCTATTTGCTTGTGTTCCTTTGGTGGTGAGAGATATTGTGGTTGGCCTAGGGTGTGCTTGTTTGTTTGTGATTGGCTGTGTTGAACTTTGTTTCCATGTGTGAGTGGGATGGGTGGGTGTTTTGGATCAGGTTAGCCATATTGATTTGTATGCTGTTGGTGGATTTGTCTCGTTGTCTTGTTGGGCTGTGTAATAAAGGGGAGCCATACCGGGGTGAAGGCGTCTTCTTCTATTTGTCCCCATGTCAGTTTCAGTTTATTGGTTAATTTTTCCAGTAGGGCTGTTTCCCATACTATTTGGTACCACTGGTCCATGCTTACTCCTGACAGGTCTCTCCAGTGTCTGGTTATGATGTTTCTGGTTACTGAAAGTAGGTAGGTTATGAGTTCTTTGTGATATGAGTGGGCATTATTGTCTTAGAATATGTTTAGTAGGGCTAGTTCTGGGGTGATTTCTAAAACTTGCTTATTTTACATACCATATTTTTTGCTCTATAAGATGCACCAGACCACAAGACGCACCTAGTTTTTGGAGGAGGAAAACAAGAAAAAAAATATTCTGAATCTCAGAAGCCAGAACAGCAAGAGGGATCACTGCGCAGCGAAAGCAGCAATCCCTCTTGCTGTTCTGGCTTCTGGGATAGCTGCGCAGCCTGCATTCGCTCCATAAGATGCACACACATTTCCCCTTACTTTTTAGGAGGGAAAAAGTGAGTCTTATAGAGCAAAAAATACAGTATTTCTTGTATGGCTGTTGTCCAGAAGAGTTGGATTTTGGGGCATTCCCACCACATGTGGAGATATGTACCTGTGGAGATGCACCCTCTCTCCAGCATTTTAGTGAGGTTCCTGGTCGTATTAGGGCTAGTTTCCTTGGTGTTATGCAGCCCTCAAGATTTTTCCCAGGCCACAGCCCATGTCTCAAGCAACTTAGCTCACTGGCCCTGCTTTTTGTCCTCCTTGAGCTCTTTTACCTGGAAAGGATCCTTGAACTGTGACAGCACCTCTTGCTCTCCTGCATGAAGGGTGAAAGGATGTATGTGTGTGTAGAAACTGGACTTTAGCAAGTCTAAAATGTAGCCTACTGTACAGAGGCAGGAGTCACAGCCTTTGTCCCCGAACAACACTGGCATGCAGCCCTTCAGAGTTTTCCTTTGAGGGAATGTGGCCCTTGGGTGTTGTTATGTACTGAAGTTCTCACCCTGGGCCAGCAGGGGGATACTGTAGATAGTTATGCAAATAAGGGATCGAAAGTGACGTTCAGTGATTGGATAGTTTTAGAAAATTGTTACTGTTGCGTTCTAGTGGAGCTCTATATAAGCAGGCCGACTGAACCCTTCAGTTCAGTTCTGTTCTGGCCTGTGAATAAATAAGAGCTGTTTGAAGAATTGCTGTGTCGTCTGATATGTTCACCCACAACTTAACAGGTGTGACAACAATAAAACAATTCTCTGCTTTGGATGAAAGTGTTCCAGAGACCTATGGTATTTGTAACATTGTATTTATTTGTAAATAGACCATAAGCAGAGGCTTACTTCTACAAAACAAAAGATAATACTAACAAAAGATCCCTCAAAAAGCAGTCCCTACACTCTGAGGTGGAATCTACACACATATAAAAACCGCTTTGAAAATGCTTTTTTAAAAAAGCGTTCTTAAAAATACATTGAATTTTCCATATAGCTCACCATCACCATCTAGCGTCACATTGTATATTGCACTTTACAACACACTTTAAACGTTTTATTTGCAGCTGTATATCTGAGTCCTTAGTTTCTGCTCTCTCTAGCTACTGTCGTTCTGCCCATTCCAATGGCTTCCTACCCACTACGCAGGCCATTTATATCCAAGGATGGACCACAGTTCAATGGTGGAGCATCCTTTTGCTTTATTTCCTGTCCACTTCAAGCAGTACAATTCTATGCATTATTTTGAAGTAAATTCCACTGGATGGGATTTCAGGATTTACTTCTGGAAAAACCTTTCTCCAGAATGCTTATCTGGCAACTTCTTTGTATTTTTCCAGGCT
This sequence comes from Podarcis erhardii, assembly GCF_964252035.2. Taxonomy (NCBI): domain Eukaryota; kingdom Metazoa; phylum Chordata; class Lepidosauria; order Squamata; family Lacertidae; genus Podarcis; species Podarcis erhardii. The sequence continues at coordinate 5,772,144 of NC_138501.1, read as the reverse complement.
TTTTAACCTAGATTTATTAACCTAGATTTATCATGGGATTGGATATGATTTTTAAAAAATGGTTCCATAATTTTTATTGCTTTTTGCTTTTAACCTCTACATTTGATTGTCAGTCACCTTGACTGCTTTGTTTGGAGATGGAATATAATTATAAATATCTAACACAACTACAAAGTGGACAGAATTCCAGTCTTACACTGCAACTGTAAGCATGTTTTCTCAGAAATAAGTCCCACTATATTCAGTGGGCCTTACCTCCAGGAAAATATGCAGAACATTGCAGTCTTAGAGTCAAGCTACACATTATATTCAATGTTTGGGATGCAAGTATGTCTCCCACGCTTTTTAATTAATTGCAGCTGTGATGGCGCTTTTGCTATTGGGACTCCAGCATGTGAGAAGTGGGAGGGGGCTGTCTCTCTTTCTCCCCCAGCCATGTCTCCTCAAATACAGTGCCTCTACATAGCTACAAGGATTAGTAAAGAAAAGGTTCCCATTTACCATCCATGATGTGGGGGCAGGGCAGGCAGAGGAGAATACAATGTAAATAAAGGTAAGAAATTGATGTGTTCAACAGCTGTGAATATTAAAGAAGCATAAACAGGCTTTTTTTTTTTAAAAAAAATCTATTTTATCTATGCCCATATATAACATCATTTGGTGCTGATGTATTTATTATCCTTCAGCCAACTCTCAACAGTGTTTATTTCTCTTACCAACACTGAAAAACTGCTGAGAAAGAGGCATAAGCATATCTAATGATGCCTTGCGGATTGTATCATGCCACATCATCTTTATGACTTTTCTCATTTATGACACTTGCTACTATATGTAAAATGACTTGGCAGAAATTTTCACCTATCAAAATCCTTTTTCTGGCGAGAAGACGTACAAAGACTCAAATTGGTTTCCCTCTAAAAAAAATCAGGTTCAAAAAAGTGATTATTTTTATTTAGCAAGATTTATATACCACTCAACTTAAAAATACTCTAAAATATTAAAATAGCACAAAAGGACTTTAAAAAAGTAGACATGGTGCAATTATCAAAATTAGTTAAAACCAGCAGTTTTAAAAACAAGCATAATAAAATTGCAGGAATGTTCTTGCATCGTTGGGAGAAGCTGGAAAGTGTATCCTCAATATATAAATAAGAGAAGGTTGAAATGTGATCACTAGTTTTTCCATTGGAAATGCACATTCGACCTGGTCACCTGATCACCCTTGCAGTTCCCTCTGTGTCACTCTTCACAATCAGGGTTCCTGACCACTGGGAGACAAACTGCATTGAGCTCAATGCTCTTAACAAACCCAATTCAAGCCTTCCCACCCAATACCACAAAATTGGAAGTTGAGCAGTGAGGGAGGCAGGCATTGTCAAGGCTGGTTCAGCACAGAAACTCAGAGGTGGGCAGTAGGGTAGATGCTTTACGATGATTTATATATGCTATAAGCTGCCCAGAGTGGCTGGGGAAACCCAGCCAGATGGGCAGGATATTATAAACAAACAAACAAACAAACAATTCAGAGAGACAAAACACCAACAGAGAACTCCATGGGCAGGACTAGCCCCAGTTAGGCAGTTGCCAGGACTGAGAATCTGAGCTTTCCACTTCCTCCTAAGTCAGATGGGTTAGAGGCTGAGCAAGCAACTGGGTTAAGTGAGACTGAGACCATGGAAGAGGAGGAAGAGGTGTGAAAGACCTCCAAGCCGGTTGCCTTCCCAACAGTTGCAAACTCCTTCAAGGAGGGCCTCTGTGCCTTTTGCTCTGCTACATGTAACACCCTCCTTGATCTTGGGGACAGAGGAGGAGGGGAGAAGGAGCCACTGGAACTGGCAAGTGGCTGGGGGGTCTGTCACAGCCTCAGCAGCCACCGCCTCCTCCTCCTTAGCTGTGCCACTTAACCCAGTTGCTTGCTCAGCCTCCAACCCATCTGCACCCCCTTCTTCCTCTGACTTGTCTCCTGCATCTGAAGATCATTTCCGTGGCCTGGAGCCTTCCCATTCTGATGCTTCCCTGGGGAGTTCCCCAGCTGTAGCCTCCCACCATTCCCCCTCATCTAGCCAAACCTGGGTTTTTCCTTGGAAGCAGCTGTGTCAGAATGTAACAGACATGTTTTTAGAACTTCACTCACACTTTAAAACAGGCATAGGCAACCTCGGCCCTCCAGATGTTTTGGGACTACAACTCCCATGATCCCTAGCTAACAGGACCAGTGGTCTGGGATGATGGGAATTGTAGCCCCAAAGCATCTGGAGGGCTGAGGTTGCCTATGCCTGCTTTAGAATGTCAGTCTACCCACTGACTCAAGATGTTCTGAAAGAATTTTTAAGATGTGTCTCTTAAAATAATGGGCATCTGGCAATACTACTGACAGTGCTCAGAGTCATCTTGTGGTGAAAAAGTGATCAAATGAATTGGATATAAGGAAATCTGGAGGACCTGAGAAGAACAATAATTTTCTCCCCTGCTTCCTTCTAAATCAGCAGTAGACAACACACGGCCTTCCAGATGTCATTGGACTACAACAGCCACCAGCCCGAGCCAGTAGAGCCAGTGGTCAGGGATGATGGGATTTGTAATCACCACACTGGCCGTGTCTGTTCTGAATAATTGCCAAACTACAAATGCATACTTGGGAATAAGCTCATTTGAGAACAAAGGGACTTACAGTGGTACCTCGGGTTACATAAGCTTCAGGGTACATACGCTTCAGGTTACAGACTCCGCTAAACCAGAAATATTGCTTCAGGATAAGAACTTTGCTTCAGGATGAGAACAGAAATCGTGCTCCAGTGGCGCGGCGGCAGCAGGAGGCCCCATTAGCTAAAATGGTGCTTCAGGTTAAGAACAGTTTCAGGTTAAGAACGGACCTCCAGAACGAATTAAGTACTTAACCCGAGGTACCACTGTACTTCCAAACAAATATGCATTAGATGGCAAGCTGGATATCTGAAAGCTGCAAGAGATACAGCAATTTGGCGGACTTAGATTTAAGTCTTCACTGAACACCAGAGCCAGTGGCAACACACCTTCCCTTATAAATTGTACATCTTTAAACAATTTGCAGTTCTGAGCTCATGCACTGTAGCTATGCTGAAGGCCATTTCCATTTTAACAGTCAAATCAATTGCCATGGTAGATTAATTCACTTCTCTGGTCAGAGGTTAGTCAACTCCTCCTGATGTTTTGAAGTGCAGTATGGTCAAAGAGGAAGACACCATGTCATAACTGTCTACAAGTTGTCCGTCCTCCCCCCGCCCTGAAACATCAAACACTAGCTGACTTCTCCCACAGATGCTTTCCTTTGCTTGCTTGGTAATGAAAATGTGATTTCTTTGGTTAAAATAGGTTCTTTTTTAATCTATGAAACGGTCTGTTTTCTTGTCCTTTTAAATACATGGCATGACCAAGAAGAAGAGTGTGTGTGTGTAAGTAATGGTTTTTCTTTTTTTTTTTAAGTAAACTAGTACAATATACAGATAGGTAGCCGTGTTGGTCTGCCATAGTCAAAACAAAACAAAAAAATTCCTTCCAGTAGCACCTTAAAGACCAACTAAGTTAGTTCTACGTATGAGCTTTCGTGTGCATGCACACTTCTTCAGATACACTGAAACAGAAGTCACCAGACCTTTCTATATAGTGAGAAGGTGGGGAGGGGTATTACTCAGAAGGGTGGTGGGAATGGGTGATTGGTAGATAGCTGTGATGAGCCTGTTGACGACTCTTAACGACTGCAATAGGTCTAACAGGAAAAAGCAAGTTACAGATAGGTAGTCGTGTTGGTCTGCCATATTCAAAACAAAACAAATTCCTTCCAGTAGCACCTTAAGGACCAACTAAGTCAGTTCTTGGTATGACTCATACCAAGAACTGACTTAGTTGGTCTTTAAGGTGCTACTGGAAGGAAAAAGCAAGGGGTGAGAAGGTGAAAAATGGCTTTGTCATGTATAATGAGATAAGAATCCAATGTCTTTGTTCAAACCAGGTCTCTCCATGGTTTTAAGTTTGGTGATAAGTTGCAATTCAGCAGCTTCTCTTTCCAGTCTATTTCTGAAATTCAGAAACAGAATAGTCTATTTCTGAAATTCAGAAATAGAATTTCAGAAATAGACTGGAAAGAGAAGCTGCTGAATTACAACTTATCACCAAATTTAAAACCATGGAGAGACCTGGTCTGAACAAAGACCTTGGATTCTTATCTCATTATACATGACAAAGCCATTTTTCACCTTTTCACCCCTTGCTTTTTCCTGTTAGACCTATTGCAGTCGTTAAGAGTCGTCAACAGTCTCATCACAGCTATCTGCCAATCACCCATTCCCACCACCCTTCTGAGTAATACCCCTCCCCACCTTCTCACTATATAGAAAGGTCTGGTGACTTCTGTTTCAATGTATCTGAAGAAGTGTGCATGCACACAAAAGCTCATACCTAGAACTAACTTAGTTGGTCTTTAAGGTGCTACTGGAAGGAATTTTTTTATTTTGTTTAGTACAATATAGTCAGCCAGGCAGCCAAGGCCAATTATACACAGAAAGCGAAGAGATTTTTTATATTTAAAAATTAACTTCCTTCTATTATTTTGTGATTACAAAATACATATGGGCCAACGACCAGTTGCATACAAATACACTGACTCCTGATCTGGCCTTTGTCATTGAAACTTGGGTGGAAGAGCTGGGCAGAGTGGATCTTATTCCTTTCTGCCTGTCCAGTTACTCAGTGCTGCATCAGGACAGGCTTGAAGGTCAAGGTGGAGGTGTTGCCATGCTCCTTAAATCTTCTATCTTGCTCACCAGGAACCCTCTTCACTTTGAGACTGGCCTTGAGTGCCTGCAGCTGGTGTCAAGGCAGACAGACTGGAGATTCTGGCTACCTGAGTCTGCCTTCGTCACCCTGATAGATGACCTCTGCCAGGAGAGGGAGAAGGGGAATGTGATGCTTATTCCATGCACGTTAATTGAGAAGCAATACCCCATGAGTTCAATGGGACTCTTGAAGATTTACCCATATCAGAACATTTAAACAAGGTGGAAATTTATTGGCTCTCATTTACAGATTAGCATGGATATGCAGCCTAATAAAAAAATTGAAAGGAAAATTATCATTTATAGGTTGGTACTAAAACAGCAATAAAAATCAGGAAGTGCATCTTACATCAGTTGAAGAGGACCCATGGCACATAAAGAGGAATGACTACTCATCAATAACATTAAAAAAATAGTCCTGAGGATAGTCTCAGGGGTGTTAGTATAAGTGAAATTTTTCAGGAAGCAAGCCCATTGATGCAAGGCAGGGATGATCAACCTGCAGTCCTCTAGATTTTGTTGGGTTTCAACTCCCAGCATCCCCAACAGCATGGCCAATGGTAAAAGATGATGGAAGTAGCTGTTCAACAACATCTGTAGCTCCCTATCTCTCATCTAAGGGATGCAGACACATGGAAGAATTATCTGGTAGAACCAAGCAGTTTGCTCACCAAAGAACAGAAATCCTATGGAGCAGAGCACCCTTCTTGTGAAGGATTTGCCACAGAATATGAAGAAAGGCATGCTAAGATCTGCTCTAGCAAATTTGGGTTTGTCTCATGGGATGATGTGATTAGAAGTGGTTTTTTAATTAGTTTAGAATGATAGAATTGTAGCTGGAAGGGAGTTATCTAGTCCAGTCCCCAACAATGCAGGAATCTTTTGCCCAACACGAGGCTTCAACCCATGACACTGAGATTAAGAGGCTCACGCTCTACTGTCGGGAAATGGCAGATAAGAAGAGGAGAAAGATACATGGCATTATTGTCTAGCCAAGTCTATAAAAACACAAACATAAAGACAGGTTGCAATCACTCTACTCCGCACTCCACACTTGAATACTTTGGTGTTGATAATACCCAACACCTGGTAGATTGGTTAAATCTAGTAGATTTATAAATCCAAATTGAATGGTAATGTAAAGAGAAAGAAGGTACCTTTTTCATATGTGGTGGTCTTGTAATAAGGTTAAAGCTTACTGGGAAATTATATATAATGAACTGAAAAAGATGTTTAAGATAACATTTATTTAAAAAAACACAGAAGATTTTCTTTTGGGAATTATGGGATCAGAACTACCTAAACAGTATAGGAATTTATTTATTTATGTATGCAGCCATAGCTGCAAGAATCTTATTTGCCAAAAAAGGGAAAGAAGAAGAGGTCTCGATGAGACAAGAACAGATACACAAGTTAAAGGACTACACAGAAATGGCAAAACTTACTGGGAGAATAAGAAATCAAGATAACAATTTTAAAGAAAGCAATGAAAATGGTTTATTGAGTACAGTGGTACCTCAGGTTACATACGCTTCAGGTTACAGGCTCCGCTAACATAGAAATAGTGCTTCAGGTTAAGAACTTTGCTTCAGGATGAGAACAGAAATTGTGCTCCGGCGGCGCAGCGGCAGCAAGAGGCCCCATTCGCTAAAGTGGTGCTTCAGGTTAAGAACAGTTTCAGGTTAAGAACGGACCTCCGGAATAAATTAAGTACTTAACCCGAGGTACCACTGTATTAACAAACTGTTAACAGATTAAGACATTGGCAGGATTAATGTAAAAACCTGCAGTTTCAAAATATATATATGGGAATAGATATATAAAAGAATATGTTGCGATAATCTGGAGTATGCAGGAAGATGAAATGTAAAGAACCACAGAAAGAGGGGGAAGGGATTGGAGTTTGAAATGTTAAAATAGAACCTTTTTTATGTACGCAACAGCAGCAGCAAGAATTCTCATCGCTAAACATTGGAAGACACAAGATATACCCACGCTGGAAGATTGGCAGATGCAATTGATGGAATATATGGAAATGGCGGAAATGACTGGCAGAATCCGGGATCAGGGAGAAGAGTCGGTGGAGGAAGACTGGAAGAAATTTAGGATGTATCTACAGAAACATTGTAAAATTTCTGAATGCGTATGATGTTGGAATGAAATGAAGGGGTCCTAGCAATATGATTAGAAGTTAAAATTCGTGAGGATAATTAACTAAGGGTAAAATTAAGAAGATATGAATTTGCTGTCTAAATTTTTAAATGGGATACAAAAAAGGGAGATGTGAGGAAGTCAGGAAAATAAGTTAATGAATGTCATGATATTTGAAAAAGGGATTTTTCTTTTCTTAAATTTTCTTTTTAAGTTTTGGTTTTGCTTTTTTTTATGTGTGTATATGTAATTTTCATTTCTGTTTTGTTTTTGTGAACCTTTTTTCTGTAAAACTCAATAAATATTATTATAAAAAAACAAAAAAATGAAATGTTAAAATTATGATTGAATAATTGTTGTGATATATATGTATAAATGGAAATTATATTTTAAAAAATTTGGGTGTCACTCTATTCAGATTGGTCATTCAGGTGGTATGGATGGCTTGCAGTCAACAATCCTAAACTCAAAGTATTAAGAATATTTGGTTTATAGGCACATATACTTCAGCATTTGAAAATTAAATATAAATCTAATTATGTTCAGCAAGTATGTATCTCCTAAGGGCTAGAGGTCTTAAAAATGTTGCTGCTTAAATGGAATTTCTTAGCCTTCTTCGTACTGGCATATATCTGCATTCATTGCTCATGTAAGTCAGCCTGGGGATGCTGAGACAGGCTTCCTAAAAAGTTCCTGGAGTATGAAATACCTGGGGATGCTTGAAGGTGTGCTTTTCAACCCTGTGCCTTGAATTGTCTGAATATCGGTGCAGATTAGTTCTGGATTGATAACAAGTTCACAATAATTTTGAATGCTTTGGAATGGAATTTATATTTGAATTTACAAAAAGCGAAACAAAAAAACCAGGACCAGGGAGCCAGTTGCTGGACTTCAACCATCCTCCTCCTTGTTGGCTGATGCGGATAGCAGATGGCCCCAGGTGTGGGGGACTAAAGTCCTAGAAGCAAATCTGTTGATGGAGCCTAATATCCAGTGCTGCTTTCCCCAGGAACATTGCTGCTGCTGAGTCACAAGTGCTGTTGGCACTCATGATACGTTACACTCAGATGGGATTTGGCACTGCATAAATGTGGAAGGAAATAAAGAGAATTGATAGGTGAGTAGCAAGTTCAAAACTTACTCAGAGGCTCCACAGCAACTCATAAAAACTGTATTGCTACCTATTTCTTGGATTGCTGCCAAGGAAGGACTGTCTAGAGAATAAAACAAGGACGTGGTGGAATCCTTCCTTGCTCCCCAGTAGACACCCATATTTCATGTTTAACACTTATCTTTGCTTCACTTTTAGCTACCCCTCCTTTCAGTAACCTTCTGCTGGCCTGTTGTAAGAAAAAGGTTGGGGGGTTTTTTTAGAAAGAAAATCCCATAGATGGCAAGCAAAATCCCTGTGGGGGATTTTCAGGCTCATTTTTGCGAGAAATATGAAATGGCTATAGCGGGAGGATACTCTGAAAGCATAACCTTGGAGCTGAGAAATCCAGGCACACCCTTAGACAGCAGCTGCCTTGTTATTTAAGTACTGGAACACAGCTAACATAATCTGGGGAGGGGGGATATATATACCTAGCAACGTTCATGCACAACGTGCATTACAAACTTTAATTTTATCTCTAGCTTCCTCCATGTTGCTTCAGAGGAAACTAGGGCAGGGAGTTTACCTGGCTTCCCCCGAAGGTATGAGGTTTCCCTACACAGAATAAAATTGGAATGGATTTGCCTCACTTCGAGGCTTACTTGCAGGCAATATTGCTTTCTTATCAGCCTTCTTCATGCATTCATTCCTGCAGAGTGAATGTGTGCAGGGAGCAGCAACAAGGGATAGCGTGGCCAGGCCCACACCCCAGAAGGCTCATCCCCTTTCCCAACTGCTACCTGCTTGCTTGTTCAACTGCCTTTGGCTCTGGTCCCGACAACAGTCGTGATGAGGAGGAGGAGCAGTAGATGCCACTGCCTGCTTGCCGCCTGGCACTCTGCCTGGCAAGCAAGCAAGCGGGTGGTTGCAGTAATGAAAAAGAACAGGAGCTGGTGATAACTGGGAGTGTAGGAAGGAGGCCCCCTGAGGTGTGTCTTTCCAAAAGTCCTCCAGACACTGAAGCTGACAATGAAAACCCACATGTTTACAATTTGGACAAGAAAATTGGTTTTCAGGTGGAAAAATCAAAACTGGAAATAGAACTGTTAGAACCCAAAACTAAGAATTTGTCAAGAATGTATAACTTGCTGTTGAAATGGAATACTCAGGATGAAACGGTTAAATCTGCTATGATTAAATGGGCACAAGATGTTGGACATAATATCATGATGGCTGACTGGGAACAGTTATGGACCACAGGTATGAAGTTTACGGCATGCAATGCCTTAAGAGAGAATATAATGAAAATGATATACAGGTGGTACATGACACCAGTCAAGCTTGCAAAAATCTATCATTTGCCCGATAATAAATGTTGGAAATGTAAAGAGACCGAAGGTACATTCTTTCACCTTTGGTGGACATGCCCAAGGATTAAGGCTTTCTGGGAGATGATCTATAATGAAATGAAAAAGGTATTTAAGTATACCTTTCAGAAGAAACCAGAGGCCTTTCTCCTGGGCATGGTCGGCCAATTGGTGCCAAAGAGGGTCAGAACTTTCTTTATGTATGCAACAATAGCAGCAAGAATACTCATTGCGAAGTATTGGAAGACACAAGATTTACCCACCCGGGAAGAATGGCAGATGAAAGTTATGGACTATATGGAATTGGCGGAAATGATTGGCAGAATCCGAGACCAAGGTGAAGAGTCGGTAGAAGAAGATTGGAAAAAATTTAAAGTCTATTTACAGAAACATTGTAAAAATAAGGAATGTTAGAAGGTTGTTGGAATGAAGTAATGTGGTCTTAGCAGAAATGATATAAGGATTAGGTTAAAATTGACTTTTTAATTTGTGAAAGTCGTGAATAACAGTATATCAAGATAAATTATTAGGATAAAAACAAAGTTGGAAGGATTTGCTGAAACATCTAATTGAACTAGAATACAAAAAAGGGAGGTGTGAGGAGGTCAAGGAAATAAGTAGATGAAAAATAAGTTACGGGAAGGTTTGGTTTGTTTTTTGTTTGTATTTTTCTGTGCTGTTTTTATTATTATTTATTATTATTTTTCTATTTTTATTGTCTGTTTGTATTTAATGTGAATTTAGTGTTTTCTTTTTGTAACCTTTAAAATTGAAATAAATATTATTTTTTAAAAAAGAAAACCCACATGTTGGCAATGAAGCAGGAGGATCTGACAAGACCTACTCATAGCAACATGTGCAAAAAGCCTTACAAGTACAGCTGCTTAGGGTAAATTGTGCCGCCACTGAGAGGTTAACTCTCCTTCCATACGTCAGCTTTACCAGAATAAACTTCTGAAGTGTGGTAAAGGCAGAATGGACCCTTGGCCCAACATTCTATGGCATCTTGTGAAAAATAACTTTGCTTTTAACGTTTAAAAATTAGCTTCGTTATTAAGAATAGCTGCCAGTTTTGACAGCAAGCCTATACCCCCAGGGCAAGTGAATAGCAGGATTCAGAAAAGCTCTTTTGAATGTTTTGCTTATGCCCTGCCCAGCAGCCTTCATGCTTGGTATACCACCACCATGGAGGTGCCAACTTAAATAAAATATTGGAGGGGGAGGTAAGCCCCGCCCCAAATAATCAATCACATGATGGGGCACAGTCTCACCATTTAAAGGGCAATGCTCATCAACTGGGGAGGGGAGGGGAAATCTGTTGTGCTCAAATATTTTATGGGGGGAGGGGACAAAGGGACCTCAGCCCCTAGGAGTCGACATACTGACTGCAACATGGTAGGCCATTCGTTTTGTGGGAATGTTCAGGGAGGCAGGAGAGGATATATTGTTAATTTCCTTCCTAACTTGCGCTAGCAAGTTCTACAACTTAGCAGAGTTTTACATTCCCCTTTTAAAAGCACAGCAGATAGCTGGTTGCAGGCTTGTTTAAGCCGCTCACTATTACACAATTCAATCTGTCTAAGATTGAATTGTACGTTCCTGGTAAGTTCCCTTTTAAACCCTCTTAAAAGAATAAACATGCCACAATCTTGTGTGAAGTATATGAAAGTAGTTTACTCACATTCTGTTCACAGTTGTTGTTTTTTTAAATAATATTTATTCAAGTTTTCAAGATACAAAAACGTTTAAACAAGCAAAAATAGAAGAAAAGCAAAAGAGAGAAGAAAAAAAGAGAAAAAAGTAAACAAGATTCAAAATAACTTCATTTCATTATCTTGTGTCTTAGACCTCCTCATACCTTCCCCTTTTTGTATTCCAATTTAATCATTGTTTCAGCAAATTCTTCCCATATTTATAAAAAAAATATATAATTTATCGTAACAATCCATTTCAAATTTATCAATATTACCTTTAACTTTATCTTTACTTTCAAAACCATATACCTTTAAGTTTAGACTTTAAATTATATTTATACTTGTTATCTTCGAATCTTTCTACTAAAGCCAATTATTTCCTTTCCGCCACAGTCTATTATTTCACAAATGTTACTCAGAAATAACCAAATATATGTTCAATTCTAATTTTGTCCATCGTCCCTTTCTTCCTGGTTTCGGGTAGCGTCCGTCCTTTCTTCCCTTTAATCTTAATTTTCAGTCCGGTGTTCTAATGTCTGAGGCACTCAAGTCACTTCCATGCCACCTCTGGATCCCAGAAGGCAGACTTAGTTACAAAGTATATACATGTGGATCTACCCCATATGGGGGTTAATTCCAGTGGCTGCAGACTGGCGTTCACACGACCAAAGGACGATGGAAAAGAGGAAGGCAAAAAGAGAGGGTGTGCTGCGTGCCTTGCCCTTTTGTTACCTGGGCAGGTAATGTCACGCCCACCTCTAGTCATATGCAAAGGAAGTATGTCCCAGCCAGGAGGAAATGGGAAGTTTTCGACTGGCTGGACCAAACAGTCCCCCGCATGGCCACTCTAGGAAAACAAGGAGTGTTGTACTTGACTGCTACTTATGTATCACATCCCAGTGTTTTTAGGCAGTATTGTAATATTTTCTTTGTATCATTTAGTTACTTTTTCATTTATTTATTTGTTAATTAGAATCACCTTCAATTTCATAATAATTTTCACCTTTCTTATTGCCGTACATTTTTGCTTTCCACTGCTTTCAGTAGGAAACTTCTCAACTAAGTGCATTAATTAGAGCATTCATTAGAGCACACAGAGCAATCTCCTTCCTTGTACAGCTGTACATACAGGACACTTCATAACAGGTCAGGAAAGGAAGTTATCTTTACAGAGGGGTGGACACTGGCTCAGTGCGTAGCATGGTAGAGCCAGTCACACTGCCCTAAATCCTCCTCTACTTTGTAGTACTGCAGCTGCTTTGTAGTTTTCTAGGCAGCTTAGTGGCACTGCCTTACAACTTTTCTGTTCTTGAACACTTTTATCCGATTTTTTTCTCCCTTGCCACTGCAATCTTTATGGCCTTTTAAAATGCCTTTTATGTCACTTTTGTTTTTTTCATTCCTTACTTTACCATGCATACTATTTAATATGAATTTAATATTCTGTATGTCACTTTGGACATAAAAAAATAAAGAGGTGGGGGATAAAGTCTGTAAATATCCCCCATGGTTTAAGTTACAAGCAACACTGCAAATGCATATTAACAATATTCAGTGTCCCAATATAACCTTATGCTGGTTTTTCTTTTTTAGGAATCATAAAGATGCCTTTGATGGATAAGATCCAGTTTCAGGTTAAGAACAGACCTCCAGAACGAATTAAGTACTTAACCCGAGGTACCACTGTATATTTGGCCAATCCATATTAGAAGCCTTTGGCCACACAGTTAATGATGTGTGGCTGAATTAGTAGCTCCATTTATTTCTCCTGAACCTATTTTTGATGTTCCAGAGTTCTGTGGAAGACAAAACAATTTCTCTCTATTCACTCTCTTCCCTCTCCTGTATGCCTCTGTAACACACTTCCTTAAGTTTGTTTTCTTTCTTTCTTAATACTAAAAAGAATATATTTTTCCCCAAGGAAGAAGTGCTGTCCTTCAGATGAGCTCAGTTACATGTGTTTGTGTACTCCCTTTAGCTGTAGAGTATATTTTGTGAAATAGGTTAGCCTTCAAACAAGTAAATTCTATTAAAGTAGGGAATTGATGTTTCTGTCCATTTCATTTTCTTTCAGTTTCTCCTTTTCCCAGTCTTGTTCTGCATCAGTTTCTTAAAGGTCCTTGTGAAAATTCATTAGCATTTTAGTGCAAATTTATCATAATATATACTTAACTATGAATGCAATTTTGCTTATATACATTTTTGAAGTTGACAGATGGAGACATATTTACACTGCGAGTCCTGCATCCTCAGAGATGAGGAGGGAAAGGCAAATATAATATTCTAACACATGCATTTTATAGGCTAGTTTCACTAATATATGCATTTTGATACACACGAGCCCCTAATATACACATTATTTGTGTATTATATTTGCATCACAGAATTCAGAGAAGTGCAAATTTTGAAGAATAGCTGTGGTTTGCATATTGTTTTGGAAATTGGGTAGGTTTGCATTAAAATCCGAACTGAACTGCAGTTAGTGGGTTTAAGCTTGTGCCATAATTATGGAAATGGGAACAAAACAAATAAAATAACTTGGACCCAATGCTCTCCAAAACACCTGCATGGTCTGTCTCCCATCTCCTCTCTCATGTGTCATGTTGGCAACAAAATAAATGGCCATTAGTCTATAGCCCACTCTACTTGTGAAACTCATTTGAAAAGGTGGTGGTAGTTGTTTTAATCTCTTACCCAGTGCTATAGAGAGACTGAAAAAAATGCCAGCCTCAGGCACTCCTGATTTTCCAACTCTTCACAAGCACTGTGTTCATCTCTTAAATGTAATATATTTATAATCAGGGCCAAGGCAACATGACCTGGTTTTGATTTTAAATAAATCTCAGCCAGCCAGCTTGTGATTGGGGGTAGGGAGTCTAGTTTAAATCAGAAGCAAAGCTTCCATTTTTCAAGGCCTTTGCAATTTAGTTAATCTCTTTAGGGTATTTTTTGATATTTATGACTTCAAACAGAAAACACCCTAGAAAACAAAATTCCAGGGGAATTTGAAAATTGCATCTATACACAGGGGAGACAGATTACCCTCTAATTCAATTGCATCAGCATCCCCGCTCTTCCTTTCCTTTATACAAAGTTACAGCCTTGTCCCCGCATCAATATGAAAAATCAGGGAAAATGTGTATTACACTTTTTAGCTCAGTTTATGAATACCAGGGGTCTTTTGACGTTGCTGTCAGTTGTATGGTTGTTTCTCTCTGATCTGAACCATCTCAATAATTAAAAGCTCAAACTGCATTTCTCTGCTCAGGTGTTCAAAGGTGTCTTTTATAGTCTGCCTATGAAGAATATATTTGCTTTTCCCTCCTCATCTCTGAGGATGCAGGACTCACAGTGTAAATATGTCTCCATCTGTCAACTCCAATCACATTCATGCTAGTCTATAAACCTCCAGTATTCTGCTTCTATCTCTTAACTGTTTCCACTGGATAGAGATGTAATCCCTTTCAGTAAATCGAATAATTCTTAAAAGCCAGAGTGGTTCAAGTCAGACATGTGCTGGTTATTTTATTGATTGTATCAAATAAAAACCAAATTTCCAGAACATATTAAAAGAAAAGAAAAGGGGGAAAAATAAAACCCAACCTACATTTATTTCAAAAGATGATCATTTATTTTCTCTCTCGCCTTCTCCACACCCTCCTTGCTTGCCACAAGGTGTTCTGTCTTGGAGATGAAACAAGCGAGGGCTAAACTAATTAACTAACCAGCAGTGATCTATGGCCCCAGCACCCTGCATTCCTAAAGATTTATTCCATTTTGAATTCATTGCCATTTCCCTCCAGGGAAATAAAGATTGCTGCCTATTAAAGATGGGGACAGAAAAAGGCACCTTCACTGTAGACAGCCGGTACACGAAAATAATACTGTAATCATTCCCTCCAATCAGCTGAAAAGGATTAAATCTTCTGCTTCTAAAGTAATGTTCCAATTGAGCCTTGGGGAAGAATAATTCATGATTAGGGAGAAGGCTGGTCTAGCAAATGTGAACATTATGTCCATTACTTAAACACACTTCCTGGGCTGACTGCTAATGTACCCAAGGGACCTTGCAGCAGCAGCAACTGATAGGAGCAATGAAATAGGCCGACAAGGACAAGAAGTATTATCATCTGCATTCAACAGCACTACATAGACTTTGCCACTGCTAAATCACTGCCTTTGGTAAATAGCCCAGATAACTCATTTTAATAGAAGAATTCTTCTCTTCTTTATGTGTATTAAACAACAGACTCTTATGAGCTGTGGCAGTGTATTGATTCCAAGGAAAGTCGGTGTGCATACCAATTCTGTAATTTATGCTGTTTTGTGGCTGTGGCTGTATTTGTTATGCATAGTATATTAAACATTCAATAGCTCAATTTAATCTTTGCAGCCAAATTGCGCAGCACATCATGCCAGATAGTGGTTGTTTCATATACACAGCCCATCTGCTTCCTGTTCTATAATTCATTCAACAGGCAAAGTTTCTGAATGCCTCAGGCATATATATATATATATATATATATATATATATATATATATATTTCTCCTAAAGGGTCCAGAAGTGGCTGGAATTCATTCAGCTCTTGATCAGTGTGTTGGGGGCAAGGAAGGAGAGAATTCTATCTCTTCATTAGATGTGATTCAGAGATGGGAGAGGCTCTACCTTCTTAACTCTCTTCTCCCAAGTATGTTAATGCTTGGGAGCAAAACCAAAAGGCAGGCTTGTTACACGGATGAGTGTTTTACACATGCGCGGGTAAATGTCTCAATGGTAGATGGCACGCAGCAGAATGTGTGAAGAGACTCCATTTTACAGCAACAAAAATGTACCTTTTTGAGATGTGGTAAAAAAACACATCTCTCTGCATCAGTTAACTCTGCAGATATGAAGTGACAAATAGGGAATGTGTGAACCAATCCTATGTATTTCTAGGTGCCTGAATTGGCCTTACAGATTTGTGGCTTAGGAGCCTAGAAGGGTCTTTTGAGACTCCCAACATGTGTACATCAACTCCTCCTACCCTGTTCCTCTCCAAAGGGCACATTTTGTTATGCACAACCCCTTCTGCTATGATACATTTGCCCCAATCTACTCCCATACAACCAAGAATAGTTGCATTAATGCCCATTCATAATTTTCAGTAGAATTTTCCATATTTTTCATATAGCGGTAGCTTTTACTGCATCACTTGTTATATGAACCACCCAATTCTTACCATGCAACCACAAACCTTTTGTTATGGTTGTTGCACTAGCATCATGCAAATGACCCAAACTATGTATTTAGCTGTGGTTCGGTGGGGTGAATATTTCAACTTCAGTTTCTCTCCATTTCTCATTTCTCCAATCTTAAATTCAGTTCTTCACATTTCCACATCAGTTTGCAATTTTGACAATAAATTTTCTTCATGAAAACTTAGCATTTTAGTACAAAATTATCCTAATATTCCCCCTTTTATATGCATTTTTCCTAATATACACATATAATGCATTCTTTAGGGATGCAGGTGGCGCTGTGGGTTAAACCACAGAGCCTAGGACTTCCCGATCAGAAGGTCAGTGGTTTGAATCCCCGTGACGGGGTGCGCTCCCGTTGCTCGGCCCCTGCTCCTGCCAACCTAGCAGTTCAAAAGCATGTCAAAGTGCAAGTAGATATATAGGTACTGCTCTGGCGGGAAGGTAAACGGCGTTTCCGTGCACTGCTCTGGTTCGCCAGAAGCAGCTTAGTCATGCTGGCCACATGACCCGGAAGCTGTACGCCGGCTTCCTCGGCCAATAAAGCGAGATGAGCGCCGCACATTCAGAGTCAGCCACGACTGGACATAATGGTCAGGGGTCCCTTTACCTTTACCTTTAATGCATTCTTTGTATTCTTTTAACTAATGAAGGCATGTAAATGAACACCTTACATTAGTATACACCTTACTTGGCTGGAGAACTGCATTGCAACATTTGTAGAGTTTTGAAGACTTGCAATATTTAGGTTCACATCTTGTTTCAGAAAGTGCAAATTTGTTCTGTTTGCCTTTAAATGTGAACTTAATGCAGTTTCTCCCAATATCTAGATGTTGTACATAGATAGCAAGAGGAGCCACCTTGCTTTGCATGTGAAAAGTGGCCTTCTTGAGTTTGCATGTCCTCCTGCACAAACACTCCACCCTTCCTTCCTTCCTTCCTTCCTTCCTTCCTTCCTTCCTTCCTTCCTTCCTCCTTTCCACATACTCTGAAAGAGTTGAGCCAGGAGACCGTCTGTTAATTCCAGAAGGGTTAATTGTAGCCCAACTGTTTTACAATGTCCTATTTATTTCCCAAAGGAATGGGATATTGTTCTTGCCCAGTTTATTGGGAGCCTTGAAAATGAAAAACATGTGAGTGTGGATGCTTAATGGGCCAAAACACAGCACTTCAATGCAGCCGCTCTCCGCATAAAGCCAAATAACTGCCAGGCATTTCCCCAGAACTCTGTTTCCAGTCTTTTATGAAGTTTAGATTCTAATTAGTCAAGATGGACAGTGGGAAAACAGACACACAGCTGAGGAGATGGCCTCATGGCCAGGGGCTCAGTCATGATCCCCAGATCAATATTTAATGTCTTAGGGCTGAGCCGAGTCCACAAGGAACCACTGCGCATATCACTTACTGTGGAGACCTCTGGGCTATTTCCTCTCTCACAGACTGATGAATGCTTTCTTAGTTTAATCTCACCACATTTCTGTGAACTTTTTTGTGGGAGATTTGGGAAGAGAAAATGCTCACTATTTCATTTAGTGAGCAATAAGTTTCAAATGTTGACACTTTACATCAATGGGAAATGAGAACCAACAGTAATCAGGAGGAATCTCCTGCCATTGAAAGCTCAACATCAGCGGCCCCCACAAAAATGTGATGTGGACTTAGGGTTGATAGCTTTTAAAAATAAAAATAAAAATTGCTCCCCTGACTTTAACGGCAACATGACACACAGAAAATAATCAGGTAAAACCTTTCATGGCATGGGAGATAAGATGATGGGAAGAGTTTTACCTCATTATCTGCATGGCAGGCTGCTGCTAACGGAACATGAGCAAGGCCACGAAAAGGAAATAGCAAGATGAAGCATACAAATAGTCTGTAGAAACTTTCTGGACTCCCATGGGTCCTCAGTCAGCATGGCCAAAAGTCAGGAAATATGAGACCTGTAGTACAGCAGTATATAGAGGCGGCCACAGGGTTTCTCATATTTGCTTCATATGGAATCCAGGGTGGAATCTACACACATATGAAAACCATTCTGAAAATGTTTTTTGAAAGAGTTTAAAAATACATTGAATTTCCCATAAGGCTCACCATCGCCATCTAGTGCCACATTGTATATTGCATGTAAACCACACTTAAAACATTTTATTTGCAGCTTTGTAGCTGAGCCCCTGATAGGTTTCTGATTCTTAGAATTGCCAGATTCCTTGCAGAACAGGCTGTAGTACCATTTAAAAAACAAAACAAAACCTAAAGCACTCAGAAGTTCACACAAAGACAGCGGTGGGTATCCTGACTACAGTCTCAAATGACAGGGTCCCCCATATTTGTGTAAGGAAGAAAGCTTTGTTCGAGGTTTACAAGGATTCAGGTCAAAGTGTAGGTATAGATTGCCAGAGGCACAACTAAGAGTTCAAGAATGACATCAGAGGTGCAAGACTGGACGGCAGCTGTCACTCACCTCCCACCAGCCTTTAAAGGTGAGACACAGTGTTCTCACTTATGAAACTCCTTCTATATGAGACAGGAGGTACACACATCTCTGATGGGCTCATGCCTGCTGCCAACAACAGACAGCACTGAGTTCTTAGTGAAGGGATGGAAGTTGGCCCCTCTGCCCTCTCCTACTTCAGCTGTCCACCCTCCCCTCCTGGCTATTTGACACCCTTCCCCGTTGCTAGGGAAGTGCTTCACTCTGTGAGTCAGTTGGGAGAGGGACAACCTCCTAGGCCTCTGGAGGCAAAGGACCATGGATACCATCCTCCCTCTTGGGGCCCTCAGAGCCAGTGTGGTGTAGTGGTTAAGAGCGGTAGACTCGTGATCTGGTGAACTGGGTTCGCTTCCCCGCTCCTCCACCTGCAGCTGCTGGGTGACCTTGGGCCAGTCACACTTCTCTGAAGCCTCTCAGCCCCACTCACCTCACAGAGTGTTTGTTGTGGGGGAGGAAGGGAAAGGAGAATGTTAGCCGCTTTGAGACTCCTTTGGGTAATGATAAAGCGGGATATCAAATCCAAACTCTTCTTCTGCAAGCCTCCTCTTCTACACTCTCCTCCTCTTCCTCATAGGACAGAAGCTCCCACCCCAAACAGGGCTTATCCACACTTCTTGTCCCACTGCTCCCCCCACCTGCGGGAGGAAATATTCTTTAGTGCTCACTTGGAGCAGACAGCAATTCAGGTTTTCTGCAGATAAATAGCACGTTTTCGCTGGGAAAGCAGTGGGTCAAGGGGAAAGCCACTCGGAAAACTACTTGGACCTGTTCTTTCTAGGTATGGGACAAGCAGAAGGGTGGGCCAGCTGCTAGTAAGGATTGTGGGGCTCATGACAGTGAGAAACATTTTTAGATGAAGGGATACATCCTTTAAGTGACCAGATGCAAGTATGAGTGGTGCTGTCAGCAAAAGTGGGCGGATCAACCAAGGTAAAGTTTACCTTTGCACGGTTGACTAGTTTTACACACACACACACACACACACACACACACACACACACACACACACCCTATTCAGGCAAGCAAGGGACATTACAAGACTTTGAAGACACATTCTAGCTAGGCAAAAACACTCAAGGCATGGTGAGTGGTGTGGCTGAGAAGGAGGGGTACTGTGGGGAGTGACTTGGGCCAGATAGGAGGTATGCAGGGCTGCATTTGGCCCCCAGAACTGTTCCACCTCGCTCCCCGGCACTAGGAGAAAGCGGTGAGAACAACAGCATGTGCTGTGCTGTTTATACCATAAAAGCATTGTCTGGTTTCCCTCCTTATATTGCTTGTCATGAGGTCTTGCCAGTGCCATCCGCCAAACCTGCTCTTTCTGGTCCCTTTTCTTAGACTGATTGATGACCGAAGGCCCAACCTTCCTTTATAAAGGGAGACTGCAAAGTCAGCAATATTAGATGGGAATGATTGGAAGTCAGAGCCTTTTTAATTTCTGGCTTTGCAGGTGCTCAGTATGGTATAAACCATAGAGTTTTATTCTCATTCCCCCACCCCCAGACCTCACAGCCATCGCAAGCACAGCACAGCACAAAGCTTACTGCAGAAACTCTGCCCCTCTGTCTCCCCTCTGTGTTTTAAATAATGACAATGCCGAACCTTACATAGAACCTTATCTACACATTTCCAAAAGTGAATTTTAATCTACAGAGCCAAATGACAAATCATTAAAAAATCAAGCCAAGAGAAATGGAGAGAGAAATTTCTAAGATGCCCCATTTTGTTGGTCTACATCATACTGGTTGATGTAGGCTGTGGGGTTACAGAGAATTGTTCATCTTTCAGAATAAAATGACCATTCTTAGCAAAAAATAGAAGCATAAATAGTGACTAAAATATGTTATTTTGAAACCTCCCCTTTCCAAAAGTAAGTTACTGTTTCATTCTGTGGTTAGCTATGGAGGTTGCATAATATAGAAATCAGTCCATGCAAGTTCTTATCCTGTTGATTTTCTATTTTATCTGAAAGGCCTCCAAATTAGATGATACAGACTAGAGGAGGAAAGCTGGGAGAAACATGCCCCCTAGACAAATAGCTTGCCCCACTTAGCTGTTAGCCGGACTCCAATGGTTACTTGAAAGAAATAATTTTTTGACATGCAAATTATAACTGAATCATTAACTGGACTTTAAAGGAAGGCTGCAGTTCCAAGCATGTTTATTTGAAAGTTAGCCTCAGCAAAATCAATAGGATTTACTTCAGAGGAATATGTTTCATATGGGAACTTTGAAGAGAAATAACCCTGTTGTTTCTCATTCAGAAACAGAACATGTGGGACAAAATTGCCCTTCTGTGAAGCTCAGTGGCAGAGCATCTCTGCTATATCCAGGTTCAGTTCAGACAGGAGAAGATTCCTGTCTGAACAAACAATCACAAGATAGATGCACCAAGGGTCTAATCTGGTATAAGAAGCTTCCTATTTTCCCCTACATAGCTTTTGACCACTCAATGCTCAACATCCTATTTCTTTCTCTATATGTAATTCTTAATCTGTAAACATTATGTACTCTTTGCACTGCTCTGTTTTACATAAAGACTGCAGTCCTGCATGCAATAAAACGGCTTCTTACATTCTATTCAATACCAGGTGATTTACCCAGTCCAACAGCATGTAGGATTGCAGTCCAAATTCTGCAGCGTAATTCACTTTTACTGTCAAGAATTTGGGATACAGATAGGTAGCCGTGTTGGTCTGCCATGGTCAAAACAAAATAAAAAAATTCCTTCCAGTAGCACCTTAAAGACCAACTGAGTTAGTTCTAGGTATGAGCTTTCGTGTGCATGCACACTTCTTCAGATACCAGAATTTGGGAATGAGTCACACCAGACCACATGAGCAAAGCCATTTAGTACTTCTAAAAAAAAGAAAGAAAGAAATCAGTAAATGGATTTAGTGATGAATGATAATTGATTATTTCTTGCTGGCTTATTTGTCACAGTTGAGCTGTGCTGATGTCGGCCCAGCTGTGCTTAATTAGCACCTGTGACTTAGAAAACAATATTATAAAGACATTTGTGATGGAGCTAAGACTTTGTAGTTAAGCACTCTTTGGGGAATGTAGACGTTGTGGGATTTAGTGAGGGCTTGCATCAATTTTGGCGATATCTATTACACATTTTCAAAGGAGCAAAACTTCCAGATGAATCATGCTTTGTAAACAGTAGGTGGAGCCTGTAATTGCTGACTTGTATTAGGGATGCTTGGATCAGTATATCTCTGGTCCACATCACTTTTGCATGTGTTAAAAGTCCATTGCATCCTATTTCCACACGAATTTAGGGGATTTTTTTTAAATCCACAAAAAAAATTATTGAAATACATGTTTTTAAATATATTTTTCTCTCTATGCATTTCAAAACATTTTACATTATTGAACAATGAACATTCAGATAAGGAAGAGTCAGGGGTGACAATGTTAGTCTGGATAGGCTAAAGTCTGTAAATATTGAATTTCTTACCTGGTGCATTTGACAACTATCTAGCAAAATAAAAGTTAAGGTCAAAAGTGCTGCATGCCTCCTAGTGATGGTTACGAAATAGTGTGCTGGTAAGCCAAGTTTAGAAATAAACCTCTGGGAACCATGGCTGAGTCTCTTGACTGTGTTACAGGACACAGTGCAGTCTTTATCTGGCCGAACATTTCCCTTTGGAAATTAAAAGCATCCCCAAAGCACACAACAATAGTTTCTACTTTGTGATCTAGGGACTATAGGATTTGGGTGTGGCAGTTCTGAGTTCAAATGATAAGCCAGCCAAGGCCTTGTTAGGTATTCTCAGTCTTTGTTCTCCATTCATGAAATTGTAGCAATAATGTCACTCACTCGTTATGAGAATGAGCAGTAATTTTTACAAGGAAGTATCTACTGAAACCAATGGGAGTTCCTTCCAAGTGACATGCATGGAATAGGGTTGTAAAGCACTAATGTATCCCCATGTAAATAGGATACTAGATACAAGGGAGGAATGAACCCCTCTGCATCCCCATGAATTTCATTGGTGCCTTGGTGAATTTCATCAGCGACTGCTTTTCTTACCCTTACATACCTAGCTGCACCTGCTGAAATTCAAATCCTCTGTCCTACCCTCAGTTACAGAAGACCTGCTCCTTTTGATTAGGTTTCCCTGCATGCACATTTTTACTCACTGGCAAAAATGTATGTAGCTTTTTGAAGAAGAATAAAAGTAACCTTTTTCAGATGTTTTTGGAAAACATGAGCTGGGGGAGGGAGCAATGTGGCTAAGTGTGGCAGCTCCACACTCCACACTCTTGCCATCATCCCCAGTGCCTGCCAACGTGTCTGAGATGGGGAACATCCTGTCTGCATGGAGACTCTCCATGCATTTTAGAACCCCAGGAAAGAGGATTCTAAAAGCCCAGTGAACTGCAACACTAGGGGCTGAAAAGATAGTTGCCATAAGGTAAAGGTAAACGTAAAGGTAAAGGGACCCCTGACCATTAGGTCCAGTCGTGGCCGACTCTGGGGTTGCGGTGCTCATCTCACTTTATTGGCCAAGGGAGCCAGCGTACAGCTTCCAGGTCATGTGGCCAGCATGACTAAGCCGCTTCTGGCGAACCAGAGCAGCGCACGGAAACGCCATTTACCTTCCCGCCGGAGCAGTACCTATTTATCTACTTGCACTTTTGATGTGCTTTCGAACTGCTAGGTGGGCAGGAGCTGGGACCGAACAATGGGAGCTCACCCCAGCGTGGGGATTCGAACCGCCAACCTTCTGATCAGCAAGTCCTAGGCTCTGTGGTTTAACCCACAGCGCCACCCGCGTCCCACTGCCATGGTCAGCTTTAAAAAGACTGTTTGGAACAAAACTAAAAATATTTCTGTCCACACTCACTGTATTGTCAAAAAAGCCACTAGCTGACTTCTCATTTGTGAAGGCAGAACTTTCCCACAGTTCACCCCACAATAAGTTTAGTTTTCCCCAGGGAATTCTCTGAATATTGGACCTTCCAGAACATTTGCAGAGTAAGATGGAAAAAGCTAAGCCCAGGGCAGTTCATCCTCAGCCCTTCCTCCCTGTCTCCCATCCCAAGAAAATTATGTTTGCAAAGAACAGATTCACTGGAATCAGAAGAGGCCTGTAGGCTTGGAAACTAGGTGCTCATAAATAAGCTCAGAAACAGTTTTTCCTGCCAAGGTGCTTTTGGAGTTTTAGTTCTCTCTGGCTCTTAAATCAATGAATTGGGATGAAAGGAACTGGAAACAATTTCCCATGCACCAGAACAGAAAGTAACACACCTCAGCACGCTTAGAAATATCTAAGCTTCCCAAATGGTATCCCTCTCTCCAGGTTTGGAAAGCTAGATTTGCTTGGGCGGGGGGGAACATGTTAGGAAAGGCTGGCTGCTATGGGTGAACCCTAAACTTCAGAAGATTTGGACTGAGCTCTAGACTGTGTGAATTTATATGTATGCACCCTCCCAGTTTCTGAAGTTTGGTGACATTACTTCTTCTCAGCCTGCAGTAAGGTGACTTAAGTGCAAAGGAACCTAGGAATTACAGTGCTACCTCAGGTTAAGAACTTAATTGGTTCCGGAGGCCCGTTCTTAACCTGAGATACCACTTGAGCTAATGGGGCCTCCCGCTGCCGCCACACGATTTCTGTTCTCATCCTGAGGTAAAGTTCTTAACCCGAGGCACTATTTCTGGGTTAGCAGAGTCTGTAACCTGAAGCGTCTGTAACCTGAAGCGTCTGTAACCTGAAGCATCTGTAACTCGAGGTACCACTGTATATGTATTTAATAGTTCTGAGGATTATTTGTGAGAGGTGGTAGTATAGTGGCTAGAATATTTGATCTGGATGTAAGAGACCTGGGTTTAGCCATCTATCAACTTCACTGTGTGAACTTGGTTCTATAAATATAGCCTAACCCAACTCATCAAATTGTGAGGATAAACTAGGACAACCCCTAGTACTTCAGCCTGAGCTCATCGGAGGAAGGAATACAAATGTGATTATAATGGGTGGAATAATTCTATGCAACTATGAAATATACAACAGCCTAGTTCTCCTTGGCATCTGGTTATCCCAGCCTGGGGACACAGCTCAGAGGAACCACAATAATGTCACCATGAAATGAAACACTTCACTTCTGAAGTTAATGTAGGAGTATGCTACTGATTCTGAAGGGCACATTAGAAATAATTAGAAACACAGCATAGGTCATGCATTCCCCACCACCAATCAGATGCTGAATTCAATAGCAAAGTAGCTATTGATTTTAACAGAGCTGATAGCATCACTGTGAATGATTTTACCCTTAACTGGCAGTGGGGGAGTGGACTCTTGTTATTATTTTACTATTAGGCTACCTGTCATTATGTTTTTTATTATGTTTTTATCACTGATGTACACTGATGTACACTGCCTGGGATCTTCTGATAAATATATAAATTGAAATTATTATTATTAAGGGTTCTGTGCATCAAATTCTTGCTTGATGGCCCCATATCTAAGGCTTGGTTTGTGGCTAGCTTTATGAAATTTATGATTCTCTGCCATATGTTCTTTTAAAAGCTGCTTTTATTGCTTTGTTTTGTTTTAAGCTTGCTTTTAACTCTGCTGCAAGATAGTCTGAGAACCCTGGGAAATAAATACAATGAAATAATGGATTGGATAAAATGCAGACCGCAGCTAACCATGAATGCTCACAGGGCAATTTTGCCTCTATAATTTATTATTTTGCACTTCTCTCTCTTATAAGTTCCCATATGTTGCAGTTTCAACTGAAAATCTTTAATCAAAAGTTAACAATGGAACACCAATTATTATTTTATTTGTTTGTGTGTTTTCAAACTTGACAGTTCCATCTTTGCTAAAAAGTTTTAAAACAGGGAAAATATCTGGGATGGGCAGGTTCTGGAGATATGCAGCGTTGTTGTTGTTAAAACCCCAAGATCCATCAATCAGATCCAGGTGTGAAATGACAGCTGGGGTAGTGCTGGATATGCACTTAAAATGAAAAAAAAAACAGGGTGTCCCTGAGCACAGAGCCAAACCAGGAATTCATTTTTTCCAGTTGCAGAAATCATGTCCTCCCGTGTTATGGTGAGACCTGGAGTTGTGGGTGGGTTGGATTGGTTTGCCGCAACACCTGATTGGTAGGTCCCTCAATGTTGCGTTCAATCTGACCAATGGGGCGCAGTCCAAATGGATCGAGGGGCCTATTTATACCCATGCACGTGACCCAGAGCTTCCTCTTTTGGCTTGTGCATTCGGAACACCCGCCCACCTCTCCCTATATTTAGGGCTTGTGCGATTGACCTTGCTATGCCGTCGTGTGTCGTCTGTCATTAGGACAGGGGCATGGCACGAATTTTCCCCACTTGGCTGATTGGCTGTTGCCATTTGGGTTTCACCCGCTGTGTAGCAAATTGTCACAACTTGTAAGGTTGCAGATAGGCACTGGTTCAAGTGATAGGGATGGGGGAACGGTCTCGCCATCCCTATGTGAAGGGTATTCCATTAAAGGAATCCAGGGACTTGATGGTTTGGTCAACCCCTGAGAGGGGGTTGTGCCCATACCTGAGTCCAGGGGGGCATCTGGTTGGTGAACAGGGCCTGTTCCCAGCTTTTCACCTTCCCAGGTGTTCACCCTTGGCTGACCTATGATAGAGCTCTGGGTCAGCGCTACCTGCAAGAGTGCAGGGAGCTAGTCAAAATTCTGCCAAAAACCAAAACTAAAATTTGAGTCATGTGTTAATTTATTTAGGGGGAGGTCTCCGGGTCTGAACACACAATTGAGCTCATAGCTCATTTACATAAAATTCAACTCCTGGGTTTCCTCCAAGCTTTCTTTTGTTTCAACAGCCTAATTGTTTTGGAGGGAGGGAAATTATTTTTATTGTTGCAATTGTTAAAATATTAGGAGTTGATAAATCCTTGCTACCCTTTTACAAATCACCCAGAGATCTACCGGCAGATCCCAGTCTACCTTCCTACAATAGATCTTCCAGTAATACTCATTCTTGCTTCCTGGCTTCAAATAAAAGCAGAAATGTGTGCCCTCGTGAATTACCTCCAGGGTCAAATGCATAATGTAGCAGCTTACCTCCTGTTTGATTTCCAACCCGAGGTCCACTGGGGATATATCTTTATTGTTGCGGTGTTGCCTTCTGGCACTACAGGCTAACAGATCAATTCAGCCTTCAAAGCATCCTATTGCCTGTCGATATGAAATTCTAGCAATTGCCGGAGAGGGCTGACTGCAAAGCAGGTGAAAAACAGTCCCTATTGATTAGCCCATGGCTCTAGAGTATGATGAACTTGTTTAAGAAAAATTGATCTGACAAATTGATTTTATTATCAAAGTATCTTGTGCATGCAATTAAAATTGCACTCCCCCCATCTCTTGCAGAATTTATTCTTATTTTTCTGGATAATCTTTTTAAGTAAGAAAACACACAAGAGCATACATGAAATGATTTAAAAGCACTTCAGTTGTCCTCAAGGTTTAAGAGATCAATTTGAAAGACTTTAGCTGTTGTTTTTTTCTTAAAAACGGGTTTGAAAACCAGATGAACTCAAAGTAGTAGAATATCTCAAAAGACTGAAGCCCTTAGTTATGTGCAATCCTAGCTAACCATATCCACTGGGAGCCCATATCTCCTTTGCCATTTCTATCTCCCACATCCATTTTGAATGTAAAATGTGCAGTGACTAGATTTTACTAAACCTTTGGCAGCCCTCAAACACAGTTCTCTCTACCTTTGTGTCACAGATGCCATGTCAATTAGTCAAATTTGTAGTCATTTCTAGTGCTAGGCTGCTTTGAACTTGTTGACCTTGTGGTTTACTCTAGCATTTGCATGAGCCAAGAACCAAATACAGTGGTACCTCGGGTTACATACGCTTCAGGTTACAGACTCCGCTAACCCAGAAATAGTGCTTCAAGTTAAGAACTTTACTTCAGGATGAGAACAGAAATCATGCTCCAGCAGCACAGTGGCAGCAGGAGGCCCCATTAGCTAAAGTGGTGCTTCAGGTTAAGAACAGTTTCAGGTTAAGAATGGACCTCTGGAACGAATTAAGTACTTAACCCGAGGTACGACTGTAGACAAGACTCAAGCAATATTGCTTACTCTTTAGGATGTGCTGCTGGCTTATTTATATTTAATCCCATTTAACCATCAAGTGCAGGTGGCTAATCTCTACTGTGACAAGAGGTGGTAAGATAATGCCGTCCTCCTCATCTGCATGTCTGGTGACACCAAACAGAGCAGCTACCACTTCTGCTCGAGTCACCAAACATCCAAGATGTGTTGAAGAGACATATCAGTCACACACCCTGCAATTAGCCCTGAGTAGACTAAGCAAGCAGGACAAAGAAGTGTCCAATTTCAGCTCCCCTTAAACTGATTAGCCTTGAGAAATTGGTCTAGGAGGCAGTGGCGTCACAAGGGGGGGGCGTGGGGGGCATGGTGCGCCCCGGGTTCCAAATCTGGGAGGGTAACAAGGCATCTTGTGGGTGTTTGCCCTGCTGCCCTGGCCCAGGCGTGGTGGTGCGAGCAGCCATCGCGCCGCAGCAGCCGCGAGCTGAGGATCCTGCCACCGTCCGTACGGCTCTCGGGCGGCAATGGTGGCAAACCGCTATGTAATAGTAATAGAAATTTATTATTTGTACCCCAGCCACTCTGGCTGGGTTTCCCCAGCCACTCTGGGTAGCTTCCAACAAAGATTAAAAATACATTAAAATGTCACACACTAAAAACTTCCCTTCAGATGTCTTCTAAATGTCAGGTAGTTGTTTATTTCTCTGACATCTGATGGGAGGGCGTTCCACAGGGAGTGCACCACTACCGAGAAGGCCGTCTGCCTGGTTCCCTGGAGTAACTTGGCTCACTGTAAGTGGCTCCTGCTTTGCCGCTTTACAGCGAGCCAGGGAGAGAAGGAGGGGTACATACATTCGGCGTCCGCCTGCAACACCCAAGCATACCCTGAGCTGTCGATATGGGGGGAGGAGGTGACAAAAAAAATTCTGCACCAGGTACCACCTGGGCTTGCTACGCCTCTGCTAGGTGGAAGCCCATTCACTCTCCAAATAATGCCCTAGGATGCTCACCAAAGTCTCCACTGTCAATTTGATCAATTACTCGGATGATCTTGATCTTCCAGGTGATAACAGCACAAATGTCGGCAAAATCTGCCCAGCCACAGCATTGCAAGCTCTCTTTGCCCATTGCAGGACTTGTTTTGGATGTGCAAAGCCAGAAAATAAGCTCTTCCCTTTTTCAGGAGCACTGGAACCCCTTCTGACTACTTATCTCTTCTAAACCTGATTCCTTACCAAATGCAAAAGTGACAGCACGAGGATCGTCCAGCTGACAATTGGGATAAACACAAAAAACCAACAGAAAATCAATAAACCCAAATTCTGTGCACACTGTTAAGTTGACCAAAAGTGAACAGAGAGAAACCCCAATCCTTGTAGCCGATTTGGGTCAAAAGGGGCGGGGGGGGGATAGTCTATGCTGTCCTTATAGGCAAGTGACTAGCCCCACACACCAGGAAAAAGGAAAGGTAGGTGGGTGAAGCAACCCAGCAAAGAAAAAGAAAAAAGACTGAATGCACAAACTTCCAATGTCTAAATTCCTAGTTGAGTGAGAGTGAAAGCCATAGCGGTACAGTGACCAGGGTAACTGGATGTGGAAAATTCTGGTTCAAGTCCCCAATCAAATGTCACAGCACATTGGGTCACCCTGAGCAAGTAATTACTGCTCGACCTGACCTGCCTCACGGGGTTGTAGTGAGTTTGGCATGCTCCAAGGAAAGGCAGAATGCAGATGTAGCATTAATAAAGCATAATCTTGACCTAGGGTTGCTATATTTTGAAGAGCAAAAAAGAGGACACATTTGCCAACTTCTACTTTTAACTATGGATTGCTATGATGTCTATATCCAGGAAAGAGAGGACGTGTCCTGGAAAAAGAGGACATATAGCAGCCGTGTTCCCCCCATTTATTAATCATTATTTATTATTTATTAATTTATTAATGAATGCAGACCGGCAGGAAAGGAGGTGCCATTGTTTCCTTGCAGTTAAAAGAGCATCACAAGAGGGTGTGTGTGTGTGTATGAGAGAGAGAGAGAGAGAGAGAGAGAGAGAGAGCGAGCAAGAGCTTGCTACAACAATGTAAAAGTTCTATTTTCATAACCATCTCAGTCTGTGGTAACCGTAACGGGAAAGCTATTCAATCAATACATGTATTTTGACCTAACACCACGGAAGCTGGTGTTGTTACACCTAAATGCTCGATAGGTTTCCCTTCTACAGGTACATACCTCCACATGTAGTGGGATTGTCCCCAAATTCAACCCTTTTGGGCATCAGTCCTACAATAAATATGCAAAATAACAAAACAGGTATTAGAAGCCACTCCAGAACTGGCCCTATTGAAAAATTTCCAAGACAATAATACAGACTCACATTACAAAGAACTCATCAGACACCTACTCTCAGTAGCCAGAAGCTTCATGTCTAGACGCTGGAGGGACCTGCCAGGAGTGAACATGGACCACTGGTACCAAACTGTATGGGAAATAGCCCTTCTAGAAATACTATCCAACAAACTAAAACTAGCACAGGGACAATGAAAAGAGGATGCCTTCACCCCTTTGTGGCTCCCCTTCATTAGATACACAGCCCAACAAGACAACAGCAACCTCCCCTCAACAGCATATGAATCAATATAGCTAACTTGACCTGACAACCCTCTCCCACTCACACATGCAAACAAAACTCACTGAATGTGACCAGCCATGCCCTGGGCCCTCCAATTTCTCTCACTGCCAAGAAAAACTAATCAATGAATATAGAAAGAGAACCTACCCATGTGATGTTGACACAAAAACCTCACACACATACTTAGTAAAAGAACGAAAGTTTATTATCTCCCCTTCTCCCCCCTGCTTTATCTCCCCACCTTCCCCCCCAACCTTGTACTATCCATAGCATTAGTGTCTTGCATCAAATGTAACTGAGCTGTAGAAATGACTATGAAATGAAAGCAGAGACACTACTTTTGTTATCCAAGAAAACCTTATTTTTTAAAAAAAAAAATCACAGACATCTATTTTGGTAAGAGTTGTGAGAATTTTCTGGCATGCACAGTATTCAATATTTTGGTCTTTGGTACTCCAGTGCAATCATACATGCTACTGGCCAAAGGGGACTCTTGCAATTTGCCTGCTCATGGCACATAATTACTTTGCTGGTCCTCAGCAAAAGCCAGTATTATTTTCCTTGGCTGCAGACACCCGACATGGTGAATCACAAGGCTCTAAATTACTGCCTTCCTTAAAAATATGCACCGACCTGCCCCACCACATTTAAAAAGCTGTAGAAGCATCTGTTATAAGAATTTTAAGGTCATATATATATATGTATATGTATATGTATATGTATATGTGTATATATATATATATATATATATATATATATATATATATATATATGTATATATAAACCACATGTCTGAAACCCCATAGAAAAGGTCCTGAACAAATTAATCTCAAATATTTCTCTGCAAGGTCAAAGTGGGAAACCTCCCCATTGTCTCTTTCCTCACAAATCCTGTCTTAAGGGCACATTCAAGATATGAACAGGGTGTGAGCCTGTGACCCGTGACCTAGATTCAGGAATTAGGTAGTTATAACAACAAAAGAGTGGCCAAAACCCAGATAATGCAATCATGTAACTTGCCAGACAGGAGATAAACAATGCACTCAGATTTCTGTTGTAGACCGCCTTTTCTGTGATGTAGGTATGACATCTGGAGGGTGGTCTTGGGCTACACCCCTTCTGGGATGTATGTATGATGTTTCTGGGGGTGCTCTTGGACTCCAGGGCGGGCAATTTAAAATGTCTATATAACGGCAGGCACACCTTTGTTCTGGGTCCTCCTCCTCTCTCCTGCGTGTGGGGGAGCACCCTGTTGCAACAGCTTTAATAAAGATCAGGCTTACTAGCTGCTTTGCTTCTCAATATTCTCTGGCTGGCCTCAGTTATTTTCTTCTACAAAATAACTCTCTATGGGCTCTTAAGTACCCCATAAGGGAAAAGGAGCAGTTTTTTTTTCTTATAACACATCTCTCCCCATATATACCCTTTAAGCTGGTATAGATTGTTGTCCTGACTAGAAAAACCTTTATTTAAAAAATGTTGCTTCTCTCCTCTCCAACACCACAGGGAAATCAGAGTTAGGATGTAAGGAAGTGAACAATTTAGGTGGTCAAAACTAATGACATAGTGGGCAAACAATGGATAATGGGTAACAAGATCCCAGGCAAAGCTAGTGGAATGAAAGGATACCAAGGCAACAGAAACATAACCCTTTGGCATTGCCCTCAGGTGTGACTGGCTGCATATTTGCCTGGAGGGCCCTATGCAAACCTGTTTTGTTAAGCTCAGGCATCGGCAAGCATGACATGCAAATACATGCAAATGAAGAAGGGTTTTTAGCCAAATGTCCTCTTCACAAAGTTGTGAACCCTTCCGCCACAGTACAGATCTGATATTTCCATATGTGGTCGCTTGACCAAAGCTCCATTCAAATGCATGAACTCTGTCAGGTAATTGGCAGTGTGAGGTATAAATAAAAGCCTGGGCCATCCATGATGAGTTACCACAGAATGAGCCTCCTGGAAGTGCCTTGGGTGGTCATCAGTGGTGTTGTATCCTTTGCTGGCACTTGGTGCCATGTGCCAGGTGGGACCAGGGGCTGGGCACGGAAGGTAAACAAAACCCACTGGGCCAGCCTAAACCAGGCATAGGCAAACTCGGCCCTCCAGATGTTTTGAGACTACAATTCCCATCACCCTTGACAACTGGTCAAGGATGATAGGAGTTGTAGTCCCAAAACATCTGGAGGGCCGAGTTTGCCTATGCCTGGCCTAAACCTTGTTGCTGCTGCCACCAGGTGGGCTTGGGGCATGGGGGGGCATGGGGGGTTCATGGGGCCACACTGTGCCACCCACTCATGCAGGGGCGAGCCCGGTCAACTAATACAGCCCTTGGTGGGTGCATCCTCCCAGTATTGGCCAGGTGTCGTAGTCTTGTGCTGCCAGCCACGGCAGAGCTCAGGGGAGGGAGAAGTCAGCCAACTGGCTGAGTTTCAGAGGCGTACTTGCCTGGAGGAGTAAGGTCAGGAGTATCTCAGTTCGTGTAGCCAGATGATCCAGGGGTGAAGAAAGCTGAGGGTCCTAGATCACAAGAAGCAGCAAGGTCCAGTCAGGAACAACAAATGTTGTTTCTAGCAACTGGCTGAGACTAGAAAGCCTGCTTAAGAAATCTGGAGCCAGCTGGTTCTCATCAGGAGTAAGAAGCCTGATCAGCAGCAGGTGGAGTCACTTCTCTTTCTGCTCCTTCAGGCAGGTGAAGCTGACTCCTGGCTCATGACACCAGGTAGCCATTTAGAGAGGGGGCCTGGGGCATGGTGGCAAGGCCAGATCAGGCTCTGGGCTTTGGGGCCCAGAGACCCCTGGCAGTAGGCAGAGTGGGGATCCCTCTATGAGTGTGCCTGGCTCGTGCCAGGGGGCCCCTGGCCCTCCCCATTTTATGCCCCTGGTAGTTATCCAACAAGAAAAAACATGATAGCTCTTCCCATCCCAATGAATATATCATTTCCTTCCTCTACACTGAAGTTTCACAGAGTTATCCCTAAACCTGTTGAATATCTGTGTGGGAAGGCAAAACAAGGATACGTTCACTACTACCTTGTCAATGTCAGCTTTGTTATTAAACCAGAGGCCTTCTGTTTCAAGTGCTTCCCAGATAACATGTGGTCTCTCTTCAATGCAAAGCTCGGCTTTCAGCAAAATTGTTAATTATAGATCATAATAAGCTGTTAGGAGTGAAACGCACACATAATTTGAAAGTGAAATGAGGCACAGTACATAGATAAAGCAATTGTTTGTTTAAGAGGTGATTAGCAGTAGCAAAACAAGCAAACTGATACTTGAACCTGAAAGAAATTACACCCATTTGAAATCATTAAACTGTTTGCTTATTTGTGTACTGAAACCTAATGCAAAGGTAAAGACATTGGCTGCCTTCCCCCTCCTGCGCGGTGAGTTGTTCAGCAGACATATGTCATATCCAAATCAACATGATATTAAACGAATAGTCTGTCAAAGAGGGGAAAGGGAGGGAGGGACGGGTGTGGGGTGGTGGAGGAGAAATGCTTCAGTTCCACAGCTGAACACAACTGGGATTTAAATTGTTCTATACCATGATAAATTATAAGCCTTTAAAGCCACTGTAATCACTGAATGAACAAAACAGTTTGCCTTGGGTAATTATGCCTTTTGGTCTCTTTTCACTTTCAAGTTTATTCCCTTAAATGTTACATGGTGTGCTTGTTTGCTATGTCAAAGAGTGTTAATCTCAGTGAAAAACACTGTGATTTGGGGCGATGGGTAAGTGAGCCTAGAAACACTTAAGCCTGGATCAAGCTGGATGCCGTCAAGTTAATCTAAGCCACTTTCACTGCAAATCACCACTTAACTGAGTATTTAATTTGACTCTCCAAGGACACTGATTGCAGTGGAAAGGCAAAAATGGTGCTTGGGTAGCACCAGGCTAGCTGGCTGTCCTCCAATGACACAACAGACTGAAAGCAGTTAGGTGCTCGGTTGTGGAAGCACAGCCATGCTGTAGAACCAGTCTCTGTGAAGAAGGGATACGTTTCACTTTCAGGGCAGAGAAAGGTGCCAGTCTGATGCCTACCCCACTCACTTTCCTTTGCCTCCTAAATCCAGATGCATGAATGCATGAGCTGGCAGCAAATCAGTGTGAATTGCCCATCATTAAAGTTGAATGAATGGTGACTACTTCAACTGTGTAATCATTGTTGTGCATCAGAGCAATGAGCAGTTACTGGGGGAGGAAGGAAAGGAGTGCTGGAAAGGGGACAACCTGCCTCTCCTGTCTTGTATTAGTGCATTCAAATATATAATGGAGCATGCAAAATGTCTCCATTTCTAACCTCAGCTTTATCTTTTCAAAAATTACAGCTCTGTTTTCAAAAACCGATAAGCACATATTAAACAAATAAAAAGTTATTATTATTTTGTTGTTGTTGAACATTGCATGACAGTGTACAGCCATTTTAGTGTGAAATTCGGTTCCTGTACGACTTTCACAATAGCCAGTGGCTGGGTTGTCCCACTGACACCTGAATGGCTACCAGTGACACACCATGAATAATTCACCTTTTCTAGATCCTTGGTATTCATAGTCCAATGTGATATAAGCTGCCAAGACTGGTCTGGTCTAATAGGTGGCATAAACAGCTGTCTCTGGAGGTAGCATTCCAGGGAATACAAAGCCTTCCAGAGAGAATACAGTTCTCCCGAGGTGAATATATTTTCCCTGTCTCAGCCTCTTTCCTTTTTTTCATACAAGGGATTGGAACAAAAGTGGCCTCGCTTAACTCCATTCAGGCATGGAACTGCAACTGGAAAAATCCTTGAGAAAGAATACTTTTTCCTCTCTGGGATCGGAATAGAAGAAGATGCCATCAAAGTGCAATCAAAATTCAATTTTGTGAAGCACCATAAAATAGCTTGAGCTGGGTGTGCATGCCACTAATGCTGTTAGGGAAGCCAACACTTTCCTTCCTAACCAGATGATTAAGTCTAGATTTTTCAGATAACTAGTTGTGGTCTTCTTAGAATTCCACACTCTACTTCTTTGGGAGGCCTCTGGTACCCGGAAAGGAAGGCCAATCTGCCACACTTCTTCCTTCCTTATTGATGCCACTGCCCCATCTTACCTCTAAGCAAGTTCAGCCTGTTTCCCCTTTACATGCCTTTTGCTAAAGGGTGTAGCATGAATGAATGGTCTGGCATACAGGATGAGGGGGAAATCAAGCCTTAAAGAGAGATTATAAAGCTTGCTTGCAAATCAGAAGGCTCACTCATGTTGTTCAGTGAAGGATGACAAAATGATGGCACATTTCACACAGGATAAGCCTCACTGTTATCCTTTAAGATGAGGGATGGCCTGTGTTATTGCTAGGCCATGTTGTCTGGAGCTGATGGGAGCTGTAGCCCCAATACCTGGAGGGTGACCTGCTGTCTATTCCTGTTGTCGAATAAAGAGAGGGGCTTGGCAGGAGGAAGAGAATCCACTGATCTGGTGTGACCATAGGAGGGTTGCTGTACTTAAACCATACTTAAACCATGAGTTGGCAAACTAAGGCCCGTGGGCTAGATCAGGCCCAATTGCCTTCTGGATCCAGCCCGCGGATGTTCCAGGAATCGTGTGGATTGCCAGCGCACACGTTCTTTCCCTCTCTCTCACATGGCGCCGCCGCCTCCTCCTCCCTCCCTCCTCCTGGCTTCTCCCCGCCCTGCCTAGAGGAGGAAGGAGGCTGGGCTTTGTTGGTGCCAGCAGCAGCAGCGCTCAAGTGGCCGCCATTTTAAGCAGCTCCTCTCCAGAGCCCTTTCACAAGCCACTCATGGTCCCGCCGCTGCTGCCAGCCCCTTTCACTCACAAGACACAGGTAAGCAGCCACCGGCACTCGTGATGCTTTTGCATCATTCCCCCCCGAATATAGTCTGGCCCCCCACAAGGTCTGAGGGACAGTGGACCGGCCCCCTGCTGAAAAAGTTTGCTGATCCCTGCCTTAAACCTTCCAGGCATAGGCACCAGTTCTTAGGGGCCAAGGTGTCTTTGGCAGCCCCTCAAAACCTGTTTGAGGGGGATGGACCCCCCAAAGTTGATGGGCATTGCCATTGCCCTGTGAGAAAGCACCAGGAACATGGCTGCCACATGGCACTCACTCATGCTCTTCAGCTTCCCTCCCTCTTCCGCCCATCACTGCTCTGTTGGGACTTGGGGGCAGGGAGTGAGCTGAGGAGGGATGGGGGCTGTGCATGCTGGTTGGTTCTCAATCTTGCACTCTTTTAAATGTGCTCACATGGTCTCCAGCAGCTCCCCTCCCTCTTCCACCCACCACAGCTCTGTTTCCAGGTCAGTGTGCATAAATGCTCTGCATGTGCCACTTCTCATGATTAGAGAGATTGCATGGCAAGAGCTTGAGGCATATCAAGGACTCAAGGCAGGGCAGGAGGTGGCGCTGGTCCTCTCAGCTCTGGGTAGTTCTGCCTGATGTTCCCAAGTCACCCATCTCTGGGTTCTCTGTATCCTTCCATGACTGTGGAACAAAAGATTAAACTTTCCTTCCCCAAGCACTCTAGTCCTGCTGTAAAATTCCTTCCCTCCCATATCAACTTTTTTAAAAAACAACAACAACAAACCACTACACAATGTAGTGTGGGATATTTGAAGCAACAGGCCATTTATTCTTATGCCTTTATCTGCAGCCTTGTGAAGGCAGTTGGTTTGTACTTCTGCTCTCTGTGATAAGTTCCAAGGTAGTTTTACAAGGCCAGTTTTCTTCGAAAGAATCAAAACTGTAGGCTTTGTAGTAACATGCTTTCTAACAAATATTGAGGAGGCAGCAAAACAGGTTGTACTAACCCCAAAAGAAGGACTATCCACATAACCTCCAGAGCTGCTTCTATCAGTCAGGAACCTCCTATCATTTTTGCCCAGCTAGCTGTAAAACTCAGAAGGCTTAATTGTTCTCAGTCTCTATTTGGGATGCACAAATAGTCCCCCTGCACAATCAGATAGATATGACCCACTTCAGGCGCTCAGATATTCCATCCGCCAATCACAGCATCAAGACTGTGCAGTTCATCAAGACTGTGCAGTTCACTGCCAGACTGAGGTTTGCAACCCTGTTGTCAACAGACCTCTGGTATTGTCAAGATGAGATGGAATGGTTGCACCAAGTCAGACATTACTTCCTCTGCCCACAGGCTTTGCTTTCGTGTGTCACCACTGGGCAGCATCCCTGGGCATGCCAGAAACTCAGAGCAACTTTCAACTGAAATTTTGTGAGTCTAAATGAGGTTGGAAAATCTCAAGGAGAATTAAAACTTTTTTTTCTGACTCAAAACATCCAGACTCCATCAGGTTCATCCATTGTTAAGATAAGCCTGCAGACATACTGCCAATTACCTTACAGTAACTTGAAATAGAACATGTACCGGTAGACTTTGCAAAGCAATTAGAGGCTTTTAAAACACTCTGTTCATTTAGTCTACTCAGAATACATCGTTTTATCTATTCCTGTCTGCTTGCTTTTCTCCTCTTCATTTCACTCCTCCATTTGTTAACAAGGCTTCCCAGGGTTAAAGTTTCAGGGACATCCAAGATCCATTTGAGGCCACAGAATCATTATAAAGTTGCCCACAGAAACATCTGATGGGTTTGACCATTTATCTAGTGACCCTGAGTGCCTGATAAACAATGCAAGGCTGACTAAATCCCCTCCCTCTGTGGGTTTTGCCTCTCTCCCAAGACAGTTGCGCTGAGACACGATAACCTGTCTTCATTAGAGCTCTGACTCATAACCCAATTAATGGTGTCAAGAAATGAAACACTGTCTTTGAGTGCAGCTGGCTTTTGAAAGCAAGTCCCAACATGTGCTGAGC
Source organism: Podarcis erhardii (assembly GCF_964252035.2). NCBI lineage: Eukaryota > Metazoa > Chordata > Lepidosauria > Squamata > Lacertidae > Podarcis > Podarcis erhardii. The sequence continues at coordinate 5,733,770 of NC_138501.1, read as the reverse complement.
ACTATAATAAATGAGATACTGGAGGAGATGCGCTGAATGCACTCCACATGCAAATGAAGATGTGCTTTGGTTGCGGAGGAGGAGGGGAGCCTGCATTGTTCTCCTCCTAGGCTGAATCTGGATGTTTGGCAAAGTAAAGAGAAGCAACATGTGAATTATGTAAATTTGCCTGGTAAGCCTTTTGCCTCTTTGGCCCCAGCGCTTGACAGCCACTTCTGTGTGATAGAGTTAGAACCATTCAGAGCTGCTTCATCATCCTGTCTGGTTCTGTGTGCTGTATTTTAAATGAGAAGCTCAGCTCAGCCACTGGCTAATATGCATTGAAACTGAAGATGATATAAACAATCATAAGCTGTCTGTGACCTTGCAGAGGATAGGGGCACATGTTTCTCAGGAAGTCCAGAAACCCAGATCATTCAGGATGGGGTCACAGTCCAGTTCCTATTACTTGTAAGGATGTATTTAATAGCTATACCTAATGCACTAGTTGATGTTCAGAACAGCTAATACACCCAGAGGCTAATACATCCTGGCTGAGATTGACATATGAGGGGGGTTAGCTACTGTGGTCCAGCTTTCAGATTCATGAGGGTCAGTGGAGAATGCAGCAAATCAACATCAGCTGCACAACAGAATTGCATAATTATGATGAAACAGAGATGGGTACTTCTGGTAAATAGTCTGTGAGCATAGGCTACATTTTTGTCCTACAATTCTGGGTTAAACCACAGAGCCTAGGACCACAGAGCCTAGGTTGGCAGTTCGAATCCCTGCGACGGGGTGAGCTCCCGTTGCTTGGTCCCTTCTCCTGCCAACCTAGCAGTTTGAAAGCACGTCAAAGTGCAAGTAGATAAATAGGTACCGCTCCAGCGGGAAGATAAACGGTGTTTCCGTGTGCTGCTCTGGTTCGCCAGAAATGGCTTAGTCATGCTGGCCACATGATCCGGAAGCTGTACGCCGGCTCCCTCGGCCAGTAAAGCAAGATGAGTGCCACAACCCCAGAGTTGGTCACGACTGGACCTAATGGTCAGGGGTCCCTTTACCTTTACCTTACCCTGGGAATCTTCCTTTTGCTCGGAATACATCTCTCAAACCAGTCCCTTGTTCTTAAACTGCTCTAACCTGTAATCCCTGTATCCTGTAATCCCGGAGTGCTATCATTCCCTGAATCCGAGAGAGAGAGAGAATTTATGGCACCAGGAACAGTCCATCCCGCTTCACCACCTGAGGTGAAATGGGAAGGTGCTTCCCTCTGACCCTCCCACATTTCCACCGCATGCTGGAACGATGTTCTGCAAGATCTCGACACTTGTCTTCTCTACCGCAGGGGCAGGGAATACAAGTGGCACACAGGAATGTCCCCTCCTCTCAGTGGGCTGTCTCTGTATGGCAGGAATAGAGAGCTGATGGTCTTTCAGGTGCTGCGGGACTGTAACTTCTATCATCTGTGACCAGAGGCCAAGTTAACTGGGGCTGATGGGAGTTGGGGTCCCACATAATCTGAAGGGCCCCTATTTCTCCATCCCACACTTACAATGATGCTTGACTATGAGTCTTGCTGTATTTCTACTGCCCTTTCAAAAGCCTTCCTGGAACTAACAGCTAGGAAATGAGATCTTACTGGTGATGCAATGTTTTGTCCCAGCTTCTGATCTCATGCTGTCGTAGGCCATTCCCAGAGCTTGCCTGAAGCAGAGCTGAATTCATTTCTTCAGTTTTCTCTCCACTGTCTTTGATCTGAACCCTTTGCTTGTCCAACTACCCCAGTGGTGTGACTTTCCATAAGACATCAGCATCCCTGCATTAACCATTTGCATGTGCTATTTAAACAGTAAGACTAACAAGGTATGAAATGACTTTCCATTAAGAATGGGAACTTGTAATATGGCTTAACTGGACCTCTGCTGGCAAGGTGCTATCACAAAAACATAGGAAAGCACCTTTTACTATTTTATTCCTTTTTTCATACACATTTCAGCAACCACCCATTTTTAATTGTTAAAGTGATTTTTGTAGTATCTTAAATAATCAGTACTGACTTGCCCTCTTCATGCTCTTTCAAGGGTAGAACAAAAGCAACTGTTTTATGTCTATTCAGACCATATGCTACCATATCATAAGGACATGTATGAGACTTGGCTGTGCACATGATTGCTTTCCTTATTCTCTCTTGATTTCTCCAGGGTGATTTGAAGCACCCTGTGTTTTCCACAGACAAGGAGCCAAAGACCACCAAGATCACGTGACACAACATCTCATAAGTCAGCATTTCAGCTTCGACACACACCATCCATTTTGTACAATGAACATCCTATCTAAGTGAAGCTGGAAAAATCCAAGCCTGCCAGATGGGTAATTGTCTAGAGTATTCAGGGAAATGGTAGTTATTATGGTTCACTGACTCTCCAAGGTGGTTTGGCTCATTTATCATTTTAAGCCATCCAGAATTATAGTAACCCAAACACAGTGGCTTGATCTTGTCAGTTTCATTTTGTTCAGTGCACTCCGATTTTCAGAGTCTGAGCATTTTATATGGCATCTCTTCCACGAATGACATTTTTTCCCTGCTACAATGTTCTACATGGAGTGAGTAAGCAGGGGTAAATGTGGACTTGAGAATTTTCATAGTCAAGCTAGAGAAGTGTCCTCAAAAGTGATTTTTGAGAATAAAGAACACGGTTTCTGCTTTATTTGTTAAGCCCTTATACTTTCAGCCCAGAGATTTGCATGATAGAAATCAGAAAGCTACAAAAACACCAGATCTGATGGTGCTTCACTCTGTATTTGATTTTCAGCCACTGCACCTGCACCGTCCTGCCCTTACTGCTACCATGCCCAACACCTCATCCCTGCACAGCCCAGATAAGAGGTAGTGATGCTGGTGTCAGGGTAGCACCTCCATTGCTCCGCTCTACCACCCCAGCCACTATTAGTGATAAGAATATTGAAATTGAACTACTTTATTGTCACTTGTACAACTTGTATACAGTGAGATTACATGAGCACCCCCCACTCAGCTCTCTTAGTCTTAATTCCCCTCCTTTACTGACACACACACACACCAATCCCGAAAGTCAGTTGCCCTGTTGTTATCTTTTCATTCAGCAGCCTAACAGCCCACGGATAGAAGCTCTTTTTTACCCTGTTGGTGCGACTAATCAGGCTTCTGTATCTTCTGCCTGAGGGCAGGAGTGTGAATCATCCCTGGGAATTTTCCTCACTCTCCTGAGGCAATGTTCTTCCACTGTTTCATCCAGCGGATTCACAGGACAGCCCATAATATCTTGTGCTGTATTCACCACCCTCTGTAGGCACTTCCTACCAGTTGATGTCAAACCAGTGTACCACACTGTGATGCAATATTGACAGTTCCCAGAACAGGCAACTCTCACTTAATATTTTTTTTAGCTCTGATTGTAGTAGAATTTTCCAGGATAACTCCCGTAACAAAAGTGTAATGCATGAATGGCCCTGATGCTTACACAACTTACTCACTTGGGGCAGCAATTCATTTGGATACCAATCAAGAGCCCAGTCTGTGATCCAATGGGTAGATTCCTTGCAATACCACAGACAATGCTGGGGCACTGCCGGCAGATCATGTCCAGTTATACTTAGAGAGTTGAACCCAACTTCATCTTCTGTGCAGTGCTGTCGTGCATGATTTTGAAGTGCAAAAACTCAGCATGTCAGCTCGTGTCGCCATGTCCTCAAGGAGAGTCAAAAAATGCAGGCAGCTGTAGCGATCCTTTATCATATAAATTAAGATATCACCCACCTGTAAAAGGTTCAGCATACCTGAAATCCTATGCATTGATGCCTGAGAGTTATTGAATTCAGGGATACTTCTGCCTGTTTGGTTCAACTTGTAAAACACACCGGGCTTTAACAAAAGACATTCATTCAGCTCACTGCAATGCAGACTTTAGCATTTAATTAAAGTAAGAAGTAGGAACCCCATCAAGAAAAGGGAAAAAGTTACTAGGTTTTCCTTAAAGTTCTTGGCCCACTTCAGACAATAGGTTTTCCAGAACCTACGTTACCCAAACATGGTAGTTGTGCACTTAGTTCCCCCTTCCCCCTTCATAATGCTTGGTATGTCTTGGGACATTATAACTGCATTTTTTCATCTCTAGCTCTACATCACGACTGTGGGAAGCAAGGAGGGGGAAGTAAAAGGTCTGGTGAACTTGATTTTGTGTGTGTGTGTAGTCATCACACATTTACCACAATGTCTAGTTTGGTCCATAATAGAATTAAGAAAAAATAAAATAATGTTGTACAGAATAGGACACACACTCTGCTCTCTCTGTAAAGCTATTCAGAGATCACCACCCATGTTTTAAAACCATTTTGAATGGAGAAAGATGTCTTATTTTATCGCAAAATATTGCTGCCTATATTGTTGACAAAGATTCATTTAAAACCTGGCTTTGATCCATTCAAATTTCTCTTGACTATAAAGACATTTAGCAGAACTTCATTCCTTTACCAGGAGGGTGGGGGGTGGGGGAGACATTCAACACTGTTACAGTGACAAGGTTGAAAAATAAAAGATGCTAGAATTATATTTTCTTACCGGTGGTGACCTCTAGTGTGAAACAATGGCATTTTAGCAATCTTTGGGATTTAAAATGATAGTGTTTTGCCAATTATATCAGCTTTCACAAACAAAGCTACTGTATCTAGACTCTGAGAATGAAAGGTACGGTAATTTCTCTTTTTTGAAAAAGTGTGTCTCGTTGTAATTTTATCATCTCAAACTTAATTCTTCTTCCATGTTTCCATTTCTTTTCCTTTTTAAAAAATTTTCATTTCTTATTTTGAAAAAGAAAAGAAAATTGATCTGGTTTAATAAATCTGGATTATTTGACCTGACCTCTTATTAATGACTTTGTTGCATAGCAATCAGTGTTATAAAATGTCATTTGACTTTTGCATTCAGTTCCTTCACTTCTGAGTGTCTTCATGATTGCAGGCAATATCAGGAATGAAATATTTTCACAAGCACAGTTTAAAAGAACCATTTATAAAGATAAATGCGCCAAAATGCTGGCACTTTAAATTATGATGATGAAAATGGCTTTAAAGATGGCACGTTTATTGTATAATAAGCATATTCGGTATATTGATACTCATGAGTGTCCAGGACAGAGCAAAATGCAAGAATGGCAAAAATAAATAGCAGGTTAAAACCAACAGTATCAGCACTATATGCAGCATATAATATACCGTATTTTTCCATGTATAAGACTAGGTTTTTCCCCTAAAAAATAATGTCAAAAATTAGGGGGCATCTTATACATGGATACATCTCTCCCCCATTTTCTCAAATCTTAGTCCCACAAAATAGGGGGTGTCTTATACATGGGGGTATTGTATAGATGCAAAAATATGGTAATTTATGCAGTAAAAACCATGAACCAGGCTACCTAACTTCTGACGGTGTGGCACACAGTAAGCAGTGGTAGCTTTGTGCAAGGGTATAGCCAGGATTTATTGGGGGGGGGCAGAACCGAGTTATCTGTGACACAGTTGGTCAGTTAGTTAAGTATTTTTAGTTATTTATTTACTTGATTGGGAGGGCAGCTGCCCCCTCTGCCCCCTGGCTATGCCCATGGATTTGTGCCACTGACTCAGTCCTGCATAGTCATGAGAATGGCACAAACTGTTTAGTAATGTTTTCCCCAAACGGATGCCCTCCAGATGTTTTTGGAGCAAAACACAGCTGTGCTGTCCAATGTAAGTTGTAGTATGTCATATCTGGATGGCACCAGGCTGAGGAAGCCTGCTTTAGTACAATGTAGCCACATATATTAGGCCACAGGCAAGGCCACCTGGCTGTTACCATGATTGCCCATCACTGTGGTTCTGTATATATACCTGTAAACTCTGGTTCCATGTTCAGGGAATGAGCCCTTCTGAAACAAAATTTAGTGGAGCGAAAGCAAGCTGTTTGGGGGGAAACACTCAGAACCTGAGAGGGGGAAGGCTGGAGATGTTTTGATGGACAGATCTAGCTTTTAATCACAGTGAATTACCGTATTTTTCGCTCTATAAGACGCACCAGACCACAAGACGCACCTAGTTTTTGGAGGAGGAAAACAAGAAAAAAAATATTCTGAATCTCAGAAGCCAGAACAGCAAGAGGGATCGCTGCGCAGTGAAAGCTTCTGTGATAGCTGTGCAGCCTGAATTCGCTCCATAAGACGCACAGATATTTCCCCTTACTTTTTAGGAGGGAAAAAGTGAGTCTTATAGAGCAAAAAATACAGTACATCCCCAGTGCACTCCAATTACAGTGATTTGCAGGGTAGGGGATTCGGACATTGAAGCTGGCATATTTTACCTGAGATTTCCCTGCTATCCCAGCTAATGCAACAAATAATCTCTAGGAGACTTGACCGTGGTTTATTGCACTGGTAGTGCTAAATGTTTGTTTTTTTACAATGTTTTAATAGTTATTGCTGTTTTTCCTTTTGTCCCCCCCTGTGAACAATGCCATGGCCTTTCGCTAGCACAATAAAGTTTATGAATGAATGATTTGGGGGGGGGGCATTGAAGTAAGTTGTGAAAGCAGGCCATAAACAGCAGAGTTAGGCCATGGCCCTGCTTCTTTCCCAATCACTTTGTCTGTAAGAAAAATAAAAATAATAGCTCTGACACTTTTTGTCTTTGTGGTGGTAACTTCAAGGAGGTGGGTAAGGAGTAGATTTTTCAAGGTTTTTGGTATAGTGAAAGTAAAATTACCTAGCATGATAGTTTTGGGACTTACTTGTCTTTTTAAAAAATTATTTTTATTAGCAATTTCAACATAACAAATTATCAAACCATATAATCACATACATTATTTTCCCCCCTTTCCCCCTCCCTTCCACCCTTCCCTCCCCCCCACCAAAGACTTCCCTCATCTCCTCTCTCTGATTTCTCAGCACGTATTATTCTCTGCACGTTATAAAATTTTACATATCCTTACATTATCTATCTAACATGTTATCAACCAATAAATTTGTGTATGTTTATTCAAAACCTGCCAAGGAGTTCAGTTCATCGACTTATTTGTCTTAACTCTGCCAGTTCCCCCCCCCCCCAAGGCTCATCCTCATGGTTTTCAAACTGTTTGCCCCGAAACAAATAGGGACAGGAATATGATTTCTATTCCCCCACCCCCAAACCCAGTAAAGTTTTCCTTTGCAGAAGAACTGCTGCACCTATCTTTCTGAAATTTGACAGCTTTATCAACTCAGAAGGGGTGACAGTGAATGTAATTTCCATCAAATTCTGTCAGAAAATTAAAAAAATGCAAACTTTTAAAAGAAATTTTCATGGATGAATATGCCTAAAATTTGGCAGCCTTTATCCATCCTGGAGGGGTTCCTTTGCCGCAGATGTCATCCACATGTGAAAGGGGGGAAATTACAGCCATTTTAAAATTCTCAATTAGAATCAATGAGGGCGAAACATGCCTTTGGATTTAACAGATCAGATTTCGACCCAAGTAACAATTCGAATTGGAATGACACAGAACAGATCTGAGACAGATCAGTCTGCTTCCAAACACTACAGATACAGATTCAGGCAAATATTGTGGACACTGCATTTCCTCACTGTTTGACAGCAGAGCAGAGCAATAATTTATGTGAACCATTTTAGTTCATTAACAATGGGGATTTTAGCATGAAGACTGTCAAGTAGTAGTAACATAAAAATTTACTTCATGTTTTATTCACTAATAAGAAGATTAACTTGTTGACTTGTTAGGAAAGCAGCATCATTAAAGGAAGGAATAATAAAGATGTAGCGAACATAGAAACAGGAAAGGGCAAACGATAGTTTGAACACTATATTATAGATTTTCCTATTTAAAAAATAAAAAGAGTAGCAGTGGAATTATTGCATACCATTCATTTTATTCATTTTAATGTTTAAATGGGATACAGCTGACACCCAAGTAGATGTGCTGTGCCGGTCACAATGCAAGGCAAGGCACCCGCCCAACTCAGATCCGTTGGTATACCGGTTTATCACACAAAGAGCTTGAATACCCTGAATATCCACGGAAGATGCCTGTGTGTGAAGCTAATACCTGTGCCATGAAAAAAATTCCCCGTTCCATTTCACCTGACACAGTGGCAGTATGTTTTTGCAAATTGTGGGAAAAGTTGGGGGGAGAGGATGCCTCTGTGAGGCAGGATCCCCTATTGCTGATATGTACCGCTCCATCTTAAAAAGCACAGCATATTAAAAAGCAGAGACAGCATCTTAAAAAGCAGAGACATCACCTTGCTGACAAAGGTCCGTATAGTTAAAGCTATGGTTTTCCTAGTAGTGATGTATGCAAGTGAGAGCTGGACCATAAAGAAGGCTGATCGCCGAAGAATTGATGCTTTTGAATTATGGTTCTGGAGGAGACTCTTGAGAGTCCCATGGATTGCAAGAAGACCAAACCTCTCCATTCTTAAGGAAATCAGCCCTGAGTGTTCACTGGAAGGACAGATCCAGAGGCTGAGGTTCCAATACTTTGGCCACCTCATGAGAAGAGAAGACTCCCTGGAAAAGACCCTGATGTTGGGAAAGATGGAGGGCACAATGAGAAGGGGATGATAGAGGACAAGATGGTTGGACAGTGTTCTCAAAGCTACCAGCATGAGTTTGACCAAACTGCGGGAGGCAGTGGAAGACAGGAGTGCCTGGCGTGTTCTGGTCCATGGGGTCACGAAGAGTTGGACACGACTAAATGACTAAACAACAACAGCCGCTTCATATGTGTGAGTAGGGTTAGATCGTTTGCTGGTCCCCCCAAAAAATTATTGGCAGTCTAGTCTGGTAGTTATAAACAAATGAATTATACTAATCACTACTAATCACAAGTCAAAAGAGAAAGGGTTGTTTGTGTCCTATAGTATTGAATGTTGGCTGTTTCTTACAACACAAATCAGGGCTGGATTTAGGTTTGATGAGGCCCTAAGTTACTGAAGGTAATAGGGCCCTTTATATGGCTATCAGGCGGGGCCCAATACTTACATCATGGGAGCCTACACAACACAAAACACTGTTGCTGTATTTAGGTTTTATTTTATTTGTTTTTTATCTTATATTTTGGAAATTTACATCCAGTTTTTTCCCCTTTAATTTTTTTGGGGGGCCCCCAAGAAAGTGGGTCTCTAAGCTATAGCTTGTTTAGCTTATATGCAAATCCAGCACTGATACAAATACATGTGACTACAACAAGTACATTCACGCACATCTGCTAAGCAGGAACCTACGTAGCCAGTGGTTACATTTCAGTGGAAGAGAGTCCATATGTCTTCCTCTGTTCCTTCTAAGGAGATCATAACTTCCAGGATTACCACCTCCCTTTGCATCCACACCATATATTTAGAGCACATGGGTTTCCCCAAAGAATTCTGGAAACCATAGTCTGCTAAAGGTGTTGGGAACTGTAGCTCTGTGTCAGCTGGAAAAGGTGTGGCCTTGTCTACTTTGGGCCTTGAACTATCACCCAGCTCTAGCCAGGAAACGGAGCTGCAAGGACACTGGCATAGGAAGCCTTCTTGTCCCTATAGGCCCAATAGTATTGGTCAGACAATGACCCTTGACTTCTATAAAAACTCTTAGGTCAGGTTTGCTCTCTGGTTTGAGAGACAAGAAGACTTGGTCTTTCTGATAGCACCATCCTTCTTTCTCTCTCTCCCCCCCCCTTTTTTTTAAGGGCACGGTAATATAGTCTTGAGTGTCTTAGCAGGTTGATGTCATCTCACTTCAGATCACCATATTTCCCACGATGTCTCAACTTGTGGCACAAGAAGAAGACACAATACAAACATGCAGGATCAAACAACTAAGTCCCTGTAGCTCATCGCCACTTCTGGATTTTTCCTATGGTATGGAAACATTAAAGAGCGATAGCTTGTACTCATGCATACAGAAAACACTAGATCTGCAATTGTGGGGTTCATGATCAGGGGACTACTAGGAAGCCTATAGGAATTATTTTCTAGTATTGATTTGCACACAAATTTACAAGCAGAGCAATTGCCCACAATTACTTTCCTCGCGTTAGCAGATGATATTATGGAAAGTTCATCTCTTCAATGTCAGTTTAGAAGTTGACCAAAACATTGGAGAAATTTTGAGGGAAGGCTAGTAACAAAATTTCTCAAGGTTTGTGACCATACATATCTATAGTTTGCCCCAAAATCATTTCTGCACAGTTTCCTCTGCCTAAGATGCAATTATGTCGTGGATCAGACCAATTCAGTTAAAAATGTTTTTATGGCATTGATGAGAGCTTCATTACTTTCATATGCTGTGTATAAAAAGCAGCCTTTTAAGCTCTAGTGCCCTCGTTCCTGCACATGTTGTGAACAATACAATTCATTAGTTTAATTTTTATGAAAAGTACATGCTGTTTAAAGCAAGCACTTTGGCTTGTAATGGGCTCTATTGCATTTTAAGATCCTTTCTAGAGATGTTTTATAGACCGGGCAGCCCAATTAGGTCTGTAAAATAATGTCAGGATGATCTGGCTTTATAGGTGCTCAGTGTTAATAGCTCTCAGGACTCCATTAAAGTTGTTTGGATTCAATAGCTGCTAGTCCAAGCAGGAGGCAGGGAATTAGTATATCAAACATATGTAGTAAACATCACTTTCAGAAATGGCATTTTCCACAACACTTCAGCGTTTAAAATCTGTCACTGAAGTACTTCTCTAGAGCCCTTCTCCCTTGGTTCCCCCCTTTTCCCTTTGTTCTTCTTTCTTTCTTCTTTTTCTTTTAAAAAATGCTATTTGGAAAGGATCCTCTTTGCTGCCTTGGATACCTGCCTGCTTCAGCCGCGCTGAAAGGCTTGGACTGCAAATATGTTTCAGCTATTACTTCAATGCAAATGTGAGCTCGTGAAACATGAAGAGCCTCCAAATTTAAATTGCACATCTACAAGGAGCACTGGCTAGGAAAGTGGACTTACTTGAATAATGGATAAGGTGTTAAAAGAATTACTGTGATAATGAATGCAATACATTAAAGTACAGTCATTATCATTGTTCGGCTGTCTGATTTTTGTACTCTTCATTTCACCTGCTCCACCTTCCTCAGCTTATTCCTGAACACTTTGATCTCTCTCCATACCCGCCCCCTCCCAGCCCAGCTCTCATCTGAGAGGCCTTCTTCCGAAACCGTCGTGGAAGTGCCACCACAATTAGATTGCCATTCTAAGGTGACATTTCAGCATTTTCCATTTCACTGTTCCATTCTATCATCATCAGGCAGTCCGTTCACATAGACACAGCCAGGGTTTCCGGGGTTTTGTTTTTTTTGTACTCTTCTAACTACTTTCGCAGCACTACGGCCTCATCACTAGCACTATTAGGGTAAGCAATTGTCAACAATTATTGCTCTGTGCTTTCCCAGCCAGTTAATGGATGTGCAAGGTGCGTTTACTTCCCTTCCAATATCAGGAGTAGGTTCCTTTCTGTGTTTTTTAAATCCCCAAATGTTGTTTCAACTGTTGTTCATCTTCGGCTTTCAGTTGCATGTTTAAAAACGATGAAACCCAATGCTCTTAAGTAGAGTTTTATTTATATCACACATTTCAAGGGTGTGAAGGGGTTCATACCTTTGGCATCCTTACAGCTTCACTGGGACATCAAAGAAAGCTATCTTATACAGAGTCAGACATTGGCCCATTTAGCTCAGTAACGTCTACTGGTAGCAGTTCTCCAGGGTTTCAGGAAGGGGACATTCCCAGCCCCTACCCATGTGCATTATGAGAGCCAGCATGGTGTAGTGGTTAAGAGTGGTAGTCTTGTAATCTGGTGAACCGGGTTCGCTTCCCCGCTCTTCCACCTGCAGCTGCTGGGTGACCTTGGGCCAGTCACACTTCTCTGAAGTCTCTCAGCCCCACTCACCTCACAGAGTGTTTGTTGTGGGGGAGGAAGGGAAAGGAGAATGTTAGCCGCTTTGAGACTCCTTCGGGTAGTGATAAAGCGGGATATCAAATCCAAACTCTTCTTCTTATGTAGCAATATTATGAAGATTGCTTATGTGGTTAATAGCAGTTTCCTCTTTTAAAATAAACATGCAAGCGACAGTGGTGCTCTAGCATTTACTAGCCATTTCCTTCTCTATGATCTGCTTCTCTAGGAATCAACTCTGTAGATCTTTCCCTTTTCAAATAGCACTGCCTACACATCTATCGTTCCCCCCTCCTAATTAAAGCTGGAAGGATGAATCATGAATGAGAAGCAAAATATTTCACCCTTTCTACTGCACAAAACTTCCAATAAAAATTGTCCACCTTTAACTTATGGGGCTGGGGAAAGGAGGTGGCAACCTGAATGATTGCAAAGTGTTTGACTGACCACACACAAACACAATTATATGAATGTTTCTTTCTTGCTTAGTTTTCAAATTCAGCCACAAATACCTCATAGTTTTCTTTGTGGAGCTTGATGCTTCACTTTCGCAAGGCCTGGCTATTCAACTCCCTTGTTTTGTCTGCACCTTTTGGGACCAAGGATTAAGTTGTCTTATTAGTTATGCAGTCCATGATATGCAGTATCGGATACAGCTCGTGAATCTGTTTTAAAGAATTATTCATTATTCAACTGGTATGAATAAAGGCATTGTACTTTCTTGTTTGGATCCACCGCCCCCATCACAATCAAACATTTCTGCCTTCAATTTTTGGACCATGTTTTTGGGTTATACTAAGGTTTGAATAATTTTTATTCTTCACTTAAGGCCGTTTTCTGAGGAAAAGAAATTTGAGAACCCGCACACCACCAAACCTCACACTGGTGCCAGATCTATCGCCGAACTCCTGTGGTGCAGAATTAGACTTAAATATCTTTGGGTTCAGAAGTGAATAAAAGTAAAACATTCAAGGGTGATAATAGGCAGAGCAGAAGGAGAACATAAAATTCAAGAGAGGGGAGAAGTAGAAGTAATAAAAGTATGTAATTCCATGCTGGATAATTAAAGGAAGATTGAAATTCTGCTGGAAGTGCAATGAAAAGGAGGGGGGACCAGTGCATTCTTTAAATGTGAAGTGTTTTAAAGCCTCTCAAAGGTGTAGCTTTTTTAAAAAAAAAACCCAACCTGACAGCAAAACTGTCAAGATGCTTTAGGTCTCTGCTTCTTGGAAGGAAAGGTCACCCCGCTGCCTCTCCAAAATGCGAACAGTAATCTTTCGTAAGCAGCAGAGTACTTCTATTATCAGCTGAGCAAGGTCCCATTGTCAGTGATTGACAAGGTTTCCACCTCCAGATTTCTTCCATAACCGTGCTTAACAACTTGGGGCTTTCAGGCTACTGCTTGTGATGAAAATTCAGCAGGGTAGAGAGAGGTGGAAAATTCAGCAGTGGGCTTCATGCCGCGCACATTAGTTATCATTGTGCTTGGCGACAGAATGTTCTGCTTAGCAATGCAGAACATTTGAAGGCAGAATGCAAGGCTCTCCACTTTGGTCACATGTCTGCTAAAAGCCTATTAACTCACCTGGCACACAACACTAGTTTAAAAGAGATCAAGGTGCATTTTCTTAAAACACAACACACACACACACACACAGAGAGAGAGAGAGAGAGAGAGAGAGAGAGAGAGAGAGAGAGACCCAGTATCAGTTAGTTATAATGAAGCCATTGCACTAGGTTTTACCAAACTAACAAAAATATCATTGTACAAATACAAGACATTATAATTGATTTGTACTACCTGAAGATGTATAGAACATTGGGGCAAATGGGAGCACGATTTTCATCAAGGAATGGCAGTCTGGGATACATGAAATGGAGCAAGCTTCTTTTGTTATTTTAGGGCTAACTCCATGTTTTAATCTGTTCCTGTTATGATGCTTTATTGCTACTTAGGGCTAGGGGAGGGGAGAAATTTACTTCTGTTTGCATTTTAATGAGAAACTACTTAATTCACACTTCTAGAAGCAATATGTGAACCAAAACCCACTTAGCCTTTGAAATTCACACTCCTCTGAATTTTGCAATGCAGTTCTCCAACTACCGTATTTTTTGCACCATAACACTCACTTTTTTCCTCCTAAAAAGTAAGGGGAAATGTCTGTGCGTGTTATGGAGGGAATGCCTACAGGTGGCATGCCTACGGATTTTCCTCCTCTAAAAACTACGTGCGTGTTATGGTTAGGTGCGTGTTATAGAGTGAAAAATACGGTAATTAATGTGTAAAAAAGGAAGAAGTATATATTATGCGAAATACATGCAATTCTGTTTGTTCACATTCATCTATCTTGCCTTTCGGTTTCCTCATTTTGTTGTCTTCCCAACAGTTGAGATTTGGATTGTAAATTTATCGTGGCAGCTTTCCCCCCTATGTGTGGGTCTGCTGGTATTTATTTAACAGGATTTATATGCTGCTTAATCATCAAAAGCTCTAAATGGCTCATAAATATATATATACGGAAGTTACTTGTGTATATTACTCTGCAAAGCAGCACGTGCGGGGTGGTGTACAGAGATAACGAAAGACAGCCTGTGACAGCTAAATCTATTTTCAGCAGTTTAGAAGAAAGTTGTCTCAAACAAGAACAGAGTGTGTGAGGGGAGGAATTCCCCTTGTAGGGTGGGGGTGGGGCGGTCCAAGCATGGAGGCTTACACCAAATTCCCATTGGTCAGACTTTATTCAGTAATGTATTTCCAGACAGAGCCCAAAGAGTCTGTGACAGCATTTCCATGAGGACTACCACCCCAACAATTCACCATATCTCATTCAACCACAGTCCATGATGCATTTTTGCTGTACATGTCAGAACCCTTCTTGTACTTTATATGGAGTTGTTTTTGTCTTAACACTAAGTTGTTGCTATTTAACTGGCTTTTACCAGTCTTGTGATCAGTTCATGTTCTTGTGTACATGGCACTCGGCCTCATTAATAATGGTTCTATCAGTAATTCCACCTCACGAGCAACTTGTTGCAGATGTGGCTGTGCTAGCAAGGATTATATTGCATTGCTGATGGTTATTGCCACTGCTGGAAGTATAATGGACTTCCTCTGTAGCCATTTTTACATCACGAAAAAAAGCGCTAATACAGTGGTACCCCGGGTTAAGAACTTAATTCGTTCTGGAGGTCAGTTCTTAACCTGAAACAGTTCTTAACCTGAGGCACCACTTTAGCTAATGGGGCCTCCTGTTGCTGCCGAATGTTTTCTGTTCTCATCCTGAAGTTCTTAACCCGAGGTACTATTTCTGGGTTAGTGGAGTCTGTAACCTGAAGTGTATGTAACCCGAGGTACCACTGTACACTTTTATGATTTTATGAACCCTACAGACTTACATTTTTGCACACATGGGTAGGCATTCCACCCCCACCCCACCCCTTCAGGTGAGTGTCTGCACTTGGAAAAAGTTACATGGACACGTAACATTTCCCCTGAAAGATCTATGAATAGGTATCTAGATCTCTATATGTATTATATCCAGAAACATTGTATGAACAATACATTCCCACAGAACAGTTCTATGTGAAGCCACTCACAGGATCTATTTTAAAAGCCTGTCTGGATGTACAAAACATTTCACTCAAAGTGGCTCTTTATCTGGTATTAGCCGTGCTCAACAAAGAAACGAAAGAAAACTTCAACTCACCACAGTTTATAGCTGTTTATATCTAATTTGGGGAGGGGGAACTCAGCTGGGAATAATTTCTCCTTTCTTCCCTGCTGTTTTCTGTAAGGTTACCCAAAACGATATTCCAAAAAATGGAAGGAAAGGGAAACTACAAGATCAGTGCTAGGAGTGCAGTGAAATATCCTTAAGGGACAGGCGTGAGCAATGGGATTCTGACCTTGGCAAGTAAAAGAACAAAATCTTAGTTGCAGGATTAAGGCTCAAGACCCAGAAGCGTTCCTGAGATGCTGAGATGTTTGATATTTTTGCGCTCCTCCAGTGTCTTGCCAAGAGGAATGGCCAATGGGAGTCAAAGAAAAATGCCCAGCAGCTTTGTGTCAATTATGGGATACATCCTCAAGAAACAAACAAGCAAACAAAACAGAAATCTGTCACTATAGTTTCCCCCATAGATAGTCAAAAGGGTTCACCCATTTTTTTTTTACTTCTCCTGTCCTTGAAATCCTATGCTTCTGGCATATGCTGATTTTGTAAGGGAGTTGTAAGTGACAACATACGGAGAAAGTGATAACCTAAAATGCTTC
This sequence comes from Podarcis erhardii, assembly GCF_964252035.2. NCBI lineage: Eukaryota > Metazoa > Chordata > Lepidosauria > Squamata > Lacertidae > Podarcis > Podarcis erhardii. Next base: position 5,717,583 of record NC_138501.1, on the reverse strand, counting down.
CTTTCCCCAACCTATATCAGCTGGGAGAAGACATAGACTCACAAACCTGAAAGCCATTCTATGTCTTCTTGTTTTCTCACTAGGTAATATCCTCCCCCTGCTGCATAAAAAAGGGATGAGCAACAAGAGAAAAAAAACAAAAAACAAATTCCTTCCAGTAGCACCTTAAAGACCAACTAAGTCAGTTCTTGGTATGAGCTTTCGTGTGCATGCACACTTCTTCAGATACACTGAAGAAGTATCTGAAGAAGTGTGCATGCACACGAAAGCTCATACCAAGAACTGACTTAGTTGGTCTTTAAGGTGCTACTGGAAGGAATTTGTTTTGTTTTGACTATGGCAGACCAACACGGCTACCTATCTGTAAGAGAAAAAAAGACAGTGGTACCTCGGGTTACAGACACTTCGGGTTACTCATTTTCAGCTTACAGATGCGCCGAAACCCAGAAGTACTGGAATGGGTTACTTCCGGGTTTCGGTGCTCGCGCATGCACAGAAACACAAAATCGAGCTTTGTGCATGTGCAGAAGCGTCGAATCGCGTCAGGCGCGTGCGCAGACACGGTGCTGCAGGTTGCGAACACTGAGGTTGAGAACGTGCCTCCAGCACAGATCACATTTGCAACCCGAGGTTCCACTGTAGCAGATTTGGGGCAGTTTTTCATATAAGTTTTTCAGGGCTGTATGGGAGAATGAATTAATAGCTCAAATGAGCTATATAATCCCACTCCTCTGCCGCTCTAGGTGGCTGGGCAAGGTGGCCTTGGTGGAGGAATCAGGTTGCTGGTGTGGACTGTTGCAGCAGTTCTGTAGGGCCCCCTCTGTCAGCTGGCAGCTCTATTAGAAGCCTGAGCGGAGCAGCTAGCAGCACCCAAGGGTGCAAGGGATGGGAGGGTCCCAATACAGCTCCTTGACAAGGGCACAAGGGAGCTTAAGATTGCCTTTGCTCACCTACTGGCAAATTCAGGTCACACAATCAAAGCTGATTGGGAAGTCTTATGCATCTACACATATAAATTATCATATGAAATTTCAGTTTAAAATTATGTTCAGGAGTGGGGCAGAGGTGATGCAGTTCCTCATTTTGGGCAGTAGGAAAGTGACCAACTGAACCCTGCACCATTTATAAAGTCTGGAGCTTCGCAGGAAAGAGATGAGTGACTAGGGGAAATTGCCTTCCTTGGACATGCCTAGAGGTGAGAGCCCTCAGAGTCTAATGTGCTTTGAGAGGCTCGATACATCTTACCTGAGCATTCCTTTAAGTCTTTATTCTGTATACTTTATTCTGTATTCTGAGTACCCAGAAGAACAGTTGTAAATGGGCTAAACTCTTGCCCTTTGAGGAAATAAAAGCACTAAGGGCTGATTCCTCAGAGGCTCATCTCAAATAAAAATATCTTTTTTTCAACCAGCTCTTAGGATTCCCCTGGGTTGTTGAAAGCTCAGCCAGACCCCCATAGGGCAAACCATAAGGGGAACTGCGACTCAGGTCTGTGCCCTGTCCTAGGCTGTGACAGATTTCTCTTAGTCACAGGTCACTGAACTTCTCCAGTGAACTGTAAATTTTACCCATCAGAAATAACCTATTGCTGTTTATGGTTTACCTATTACTGTTGACTGATCCAGGTGTTTGAAGAGTTGCTGGATTTTTTTTTAAAAATGTTGACTATCTTTCAGCTCCAACTTTGAGAATTAATCTCTTGAACATGTAATCATATTGGGGGATAAAGCAAATTCAGGTGGCAACTTATTGCTAATTATGAAAACAGGCACCTAGCAGTAGCCTGAAATCTTGCAAAATTTGATGATTTTTATCCTCAAATGTGTGGAACCTCAAGTAAAACTTGCCATACCTTCCAAGCTTTGAAAATTCTCCTAGATGTGGAAATTGGTTTTGGACCAAAGGATTTCTGTTTGCTTTACCCATATAAACAGACCCAAAGAATGCTTTAGCAAAGTTCATGCTTTTCAACCAGGAACCTCCTCTGTTCTTCCTGTAGTTATAGAAAGCATATTTATCTGCATTATACATTGTGCGTACAATGCATTACCTTAGGGTATATGAAAAATAATCATTTAATAGGACTGAGAAGAATTCAAAATCTTTATAGGTAATAAATCTGCTAGACTTAACAACACATTGGGAAATGCTATGAAACATCATATTGCAATTTTGGAAGAGATACAAACTATCCCAGCATGTGGACTGACCTCTGACTATCACAGAGGAATGGAGAGGCAATCCTTTCTCCCCTATGTAGGTTATTCCATAACTGCTGTCTGAAGGATTTTAAAAAAATGTTCCATTCTTTGCAGCATCTGCCACAGGTCATTATCAAACACAAGGCACAACATTGCCTGTGTTCGGAGAAACCAATATTTAGAGGAAACTGTGTCCTAGAACTTTTATAAAAATCTTCCACTGATTTCTCATTCACTGTAACTAGGAAATCAAGGCTTCCAGGACCAGAGGGATTAGATGAGACATTTCTCAGCCAGTTGAAATTAACTGTTTTATCACCTGCTGTGCCCTGAAGGCTGTGGACAAATTAGTTAGCCACCATTTTCTTTCAGGGTTTTTTAAGGGCAGCACTGCTCTGTATTATTGTTAAGGGATTTCCCGGACGAGTCCAAGGGCACTTAAAGATGTGTGCATGTGTCCCTATATTTTCCTTACACACTGTATGCATTTGCTCTGGGAAATACCAGAGCAGCAAGTGCAATGTGTCATTCGACCTTTCATTTCTGCTAAAAGAAAGGATGTGTTGCCATCCTTATTCAGGCAAAACAAACAAACAAACAAACAAACAAACAAACAAACAAACAAACAAACAAACCATCAAGCTAATTCTTTGATTTGTGCTGTTGGGAAATCTATTTGATCAGATTTGCGGGGAGGAGCTCTCATTGTTGACTTCCAGAATTCTATTTGTTGCTGTTGTTTAGTCATTTAGTTGTGTCCGACTCTTTGTGACCCCCTGGACCAGAGCACGCCAGGCACTCCTGTCTTCCACTGCCTCCCACAGTTTGGTCAAACTCAGGTTAGTAGCTTCGAGAACACTGTCCCACCATCTTGTCCTCTGTCGTCCCCTTCTTCTTGTGCCCTCAATCTTTCCCAACATCAAGGTCTTTTCCAGGGAGTCTTCTCTTCTCATGAGGTGGCCAAAGTATTGGAGCCTCAGCTTCAGGATCTGTCCTTCCAGTGAGCACTCAGGGCTGATTTCCTTCAGAATGGATAGGTTTGATCTTCTTCCAGTCCATGGGACTCTCAAGAGTCTCCTTCAGCACCATAATTCAAAAGCATCAATTCTTCGATGATCAGCCTTCTTTATGGTCCAGCTCTCACTTCCATACATCACTACTGGGAAAACCATAGCTTTAACTATACGAACCTTTGTCGGCAAGGTGACGTCTCTGCTTTTTAAAATGCTGTTACATGTACCATTTTATTTATCTGCTCTTAGACATTCAGTTTACACTCTGACTTATAGTCTGATCCAGACCCAACCTCATTTAATATAGCCATGCTTATACACAGATGAGTCAAGCATCTGTATAATGGATGGAAATTTAGTAGTTATTAGCTATGTGGAAGCCTCATGTCCTTGAATGCCCTAACCCCCCTGAGCTAAGGTAATGTACATAGGTGGGGGGTGACAATTCTTGGGGGGGGGGACTGGGGATGACTCCATGTTAGAGGAACCTGGGTATATTGGCCTTAAGGTCCCTCGCCTCACACAAGTGGACTCTGCCCAAATTTCAACATCAGAGTTGCAGAACTGAGTGGCAGCTACACTGAATGAACCATCTTTTGACTTCCTCCCCATGCTTCCCAGTATACAGTTATCAGGTATGGGCACATATCTCTATATCCCACATTTCCAAACTCTTAATAAGATGGCCAAGGAGGACAAAAATCCAAAACATTTAAAAGAAGGAAATCCAATAAAAGAAGAAACAAATGAACAACTAAGCAGGGAATCAACACTGTAGATATCTAACAGACAATTTTTGTGTCTGTTCGCCCCATAAGTCAGGCTTCCTCAAACTCGGCCCTCCACATGTTTTGAGACTACAGTTCCCATCATCCCTGACCACTGGTCCTGCTAGCTAGGGAACATGGGGGTTGTAGGCCAAAAACATCTGGAGAGCCGAGTTTGAGGAAGCCTGCCATAAATGCATCAGAATAAAAATTAAAATCTTGTGGCACCTTGAAAGTTAAGTATGTTACTATGGCATACACTTTAGGGCCTCACTACTGACTTTCAGGAATAATTTAAAGACATTCCTGTTTACTCAGGCATTCAGTGGCCCTGGCAACCTTGAAATTAGTAACTGTGGGGGTATGGGGTTGTCTTTAGATGGTTTTGTTTTTAAATGGTTTCAGATGGTTTCTAATTGTGCTATGTAAAATGTTTTCAGATGGTTCTTAACTGCTTTAAATATGTCTTTGTTTTATTTTAAATTATATTGTTGTAGCATTTTGATGTTTGCTGCTCCGGGCTAATTTGTAAGGAAAGGCAGGATACAAATTTAATAAACAATCATGATAATAAACCTACACCATAATAAACTTGTTAGCTTGTCTGCTGTCACAAGACTCTTTGTTAATTTTGCTGCAACACAGACTAACATTCTGTCTCTCCTTCTGGAAATCTTGCTTGGGACCAGGTTACCTGTCAGACCACCTTCTCCTGTTTGTACCTATCAGAGCCTAAAGCTCTTATTCAGGTGCCCTGATGTAAGTGCCCCCACCAAATGAACTGAAGTAGGTCACCACTGGGGAAAGAGGTCTGCCCTGGTTGCAGAACAGTCTCCCCTGAGAGGTTTCCCCACAGCCATCCTTGTGGTCTTTTCAGTGCCAGGTGAAGATATTTCTGCCCATTTAGGCTTTTTAAATCCCTCACATAGTCTGAGCCTTTCAGTTTTTAAATACAGTGCAAACGGGATCCATTCCGGAGGCCCGTTCGCAACATGAGAATGCAACTTGTGTCTGCACGTGTCACAATTCACCACTTCTGTGCATGCACATGACGTCATTTTGCGTGTCTGCGCATGCACGAGTGGTGAAATCCAGAAGTAACCCTTTCTGATACTTCCAGGTCGCCATGGGACGCAAGCTAAAAATGCTCCACCTGAAGCAAACGTAACATGAGGTATGACTGTACTTGCTTTCACTTTGGGACTGTAGTATGTTCCTTTCGTTTCATTTTGCTATATTTAGATTCTTTTCAGTTTCAGATCTTAATTTGTATTTACATTGTTTTCGTGCTTAATTATTGGAGGATTGGTGATCTGAGCACTAAATGCACTAACCTGTTTGCCCTGAGACAGCCATGCACTTTTCAAGTTCAGTTTGCATCCCTTTACAATTCCTGAAAACAGGCCCACAGTTTAACCTGGTCAAAAGCATTTTAAAGTAGTAACATTTTAAGTTAGCTTAAAGAAAAAAAGCACCCCAAAACTTCTTGATACTGAATATTGTAACTAGATGAAATTTGCCAAATACCTTTATGAGATTTGTGCATTTATATTGTGCTAAGAAGAGAATGCAGCACATACTCCCCCTTTGCATTTTTATATGTAAAAAGGGTCATGGCTCTGCTATTTTTTCATCTTGTCTTTCAACAAGCCTTCAGAAATCCATTTTGTCCCTGTACCTCGTCGACCAATTGGCCAATAGACTGAGAGGCTTGTGAAAGCTGCAGGTAAATTAATAGCAGAGAATGTGCCTGAGGACCATGCCTGGCTGCTCTTGAAAATCCTTCTGAAGCCTGAATTATTTGTATTAAGATAGGCCAGCACTCAGGCCTCTATGAGTCAATTCTTTGTAACAGTTGCCAATATTTTTATACCTGGGAGAACCGCTTCATTCTTTATTATTGCTCAGGAATCAATACTCCCATTGCCCTCACAAAATGCTATACAAGCATTATTGGCATTTCACTTGGCAGTGAAGGGTATCAACATCAATCTCTCCAACTGCACACTTCGCTAACCCCGTTCCACTCCTTGGCTGTGTATTTGTATTCCATCTGCGCTGCTCTCTTCTGCTTGATTTGAATAGGGACCTCTAATAGAGTCTTGACACCTTCAGAGATTAGACAATGGAAAGACATCATTTAGCCCCTGACTACAACATGCACATTTAAAGCTTGCCTAGCCAAATGGTTATTTTATTCCTTCCTCCACATTCCTGGCTATTAACATTTATTGTTGCAATTTATAACTGTATTTATGGAATGCCTCCTTCACCTTCGCCTTTGGATCCAGACCCAGCTTGCAACCGCAGTCATTCGTCATGCAATCTATTTTGAATTTCAGGGACTTCTCTTCTTTAAGGAAACAAATTCCTTATTAATTAATGCATCTGGTAGCACAAACATCCCCACGCGGGGAAGAGAAGCAATATATTGCCGAACAAACGAAATATATTGCAGATCCCGTGTAAAGAGAGGTTCTCTGGAACATCAGCCTCATTTTTCTCTAATTGTGTACAGCTGCACCAGTTTGATATGCTAGCTCAGTCACAAAGATTTGCATTCAGCATGTAAATTCAGCTTTAAACATGCAATTTCTCGACGTAATCTAAAATGGGAATTGTTCGAGGCATCCTCTTTCCTGCAGGGCCATGTAACGCTCCATACTACAGTCGCAGGCATTAATTTGTTTGAATAACATCAGAGCCATGGCAGCTAGAATACTGCTAAATAAAATAATAATCCCTTCAGCATATCTGCATTTAAAAAAGAACCCAGTTTCTGTTTTCTAGCTATATTTCAGTACTGTCTTGTGCTGTCTCTCAAACTGTATATTATCCCCCACCCCACCCCACCCACTTCCCATTGTGTTGTTATGCTTCTGTTCCCCGCTGGCTAAGACTGAATAAAGAAATAATAAAGTGAGTTGAGTTTTTGTCTAAAAATTCAGGGACATGAAGCTGTGGGGCAATGCAGCTCTGTATGTGGGTCCACTGAAATAAGGTGGCTGTTTTATGAGGTGTGTTCAGTCTTAGGGGGGAAATGTGAAAATGCTTTGATCAGAGCTAGCTGGATGAAATCCTACAATATGCTTTAACCTTATGTGCACAAACCTTGAGCGTGTGCACTTGTCTCTACTGGCACAGCTGCAAGGAGAAGAAGCATCCACATTCATTTTAACCATACTTTGTTTTTTGTCCAAACTGAGGTTAGTTTAAACTATGGTTTGTCAAAACAAACTAAGATCAGACCAAGATCTCTGATTCCTGCTTGCTGAGATAAACCAGAGTAAGCACTTTGGACAAAATGACAAATTGCACTTCTAGCTTAACAATGACAGTATGCAGGGCATACTTCTAGAACATGGGTAGGCAAACTAAGGCCCAGGGGCTGGATCCGGCCCAATTGCCTTCTAAATCCGGCCTGCGGATGGTCCAGGAATCAGCATGTTTTTACATGAGTAAAATGTGTCCTTTTATTTAAAATGCATCTCTGGGTTATTTGTGGGGCATAGGAATTTCTTCATTTTTTCTTCTTCAAAATATAGTCTGGCTCCCCACAAGGTCTGAGGGACAGTGGACCAGCCCCCTGCTGAAAAGGTTTGCTGACCCCTGAAGCTTAGCACCTAATCGAAGTCTAGCCTGTACCCTTTGTTTGTTTCATCCTGTTGAATCTGCTCCCTCTCTTAATCCTTTACATTTCACGCCACTGAACTTGAGATCTGTGGTTGTTCTCTTGCATCATTGCACAGTCCTTGTTCTAGCCTCAAGTTTTTGTCTCAGGCACCCAGAAAGAGAACCAAACTTGTGAAGACAATGAAGCTAAAACAGAAGGATAATGGAGGGAGGAAATATTTAAAGTCTTTCCATCTTTGATGCACAAATAGTTAATCAGTACTTCTTAAATACTGTATGTATACAAAAAAGAGAGTGCTCATGTTCTGTGAAGAAGCTGGAGATGACGAAAGCCTTGAACGTAGATCTACATTTTTACTGTGGGTTGATATTGGTAGGTCAATGCCTAGCATTCCACTTAAAAGGATCTTGGTTATCAGGACTGTGGAGAAATTTGAGGTCAGACAAGACAATGTGGGCTAGATAAAACAATGATCTAATATTGTAAAAAGCACATTTGCGTTAACCAAAACCACATTAAAGGGCATGGAAGTTCCATTCTAAGTCATATTTTGAGGAACCACATGAGCCATCTCATCTTATTTTGTAAAGGGTCGCATTCTGTTGTCCACTGCTAGCCTTATTAAGAAAGGTTATTTCAGCTGTAATTGCAGCCATGCACTCTTCGCCCCCCACCCCCACCTGAGTCTCTGCTGCCATTTTATTATTTTTAATGGAAAAATGCAGGAGTCTGGGCTATGTTAAGTGCAATTTCTTGATCTAGATTATCTAGCATCTCTGTTGGAATGGAGATTGTTGTGTTGGGAAGCGGGGGGTGGGTGGAACTGGTTACAGATGTAGAAAATAAATGAAAATATGATCAAGGACTGCAGAACAGTTTTGAGTAAGAGCTCCTATTTGCTCTCATCCTCAGCAGCTGATTAAAATCAGATAGCATCCACATATAAAATAAGCTGAAAAAATTGCTCTTTACTCAGTGCATATATAACCTTTGTAAAATATAATCGAGGGCAAAAGATTAGTGGGATTCTGAACTGGATTAGACATTTGTATGGGTAAAAAGAAGAAGAAGAAGCCTCACACTTTCCCATTACAAATCATGTGATTAGATGGTGTTTAGTATACCATATATGGAATATTATGGAGATCACTGCTGCTATACATAGGGAGATATGCGTTAAAATGTTCAGGTAAGCAGTCAGCAACCCAGGGTCCAAATGTGTATCTGGACCGCATGCTTAAGAAAAGTGTGCTTGCATGCATAGGAAGTTAGCGATTTTCCAGATCCAGCAAACACTACTGCCGCTCTTCCATCCTTGATGAAATGTAATTGCCCCCCATTGTTACAAAGTGCATGTTACAAGCACAACTTAAACTGTGAGGTACTTTAAGACTTTCCCCCTTTTAAGATTACATCTTCAGTGCTTATCATTCTACTGAACTTTTTGTCATCTGCACTGAAATGTTGCATGGCTCAAGTACGCTTCAGATTTTCCTTTCAGGGTTCCCTTCAGGGTTTTCTTTCTTGGCAAACCCTCAGCCATTTGCGAGGTGAAAGTTATGGAGTGGGGAAACTGCTTTGTACAAAGTTAAAAGATTTTTCAGAAGCTGTGCCAATTGTTGGCATATGCATCCAGCTATCTATCAAAATCAGGAGTGAGGGAACTTGGCTCTTCATATGTTGAACTCCAGCACCCATTAGCCCCAGCCAGCATGACCAATGGTCAGATATTATTATTATTATTTATTATTTATTTATTATTTATACCCCACCCATCTGGATGGGCTTCCCCAGCCACTCTGGGCAGCTTCCAACAAAATATTAAAATACAGTACAGTGGTACTTCGGGTTACATACGCTTCAGGTTACATACACTTCAGGTTACAGACTCTGCTAATCCAGAAATATTACCTCAGGTTAAGAACTTTGCTTCAGGATGAGAACAGAAATAGTGCTCCGGCGGCGCGGCGGCAGCAGGAAGCCCCATTAGCTAAAGTGGTGCTTTAGGTTAAGATCAGTTTCAGGTTAAGAACGGACCTCCGGAACGAATTAAGTACTTAACCCGAGGTACCACTATAATGCATCAAACATTAAAAGCTTCCCTAAACAGGGCTGCCTTCAGATGTCTTCTAATTGAGAGTTATAGTACAGCACATCTGAAGGGCCATAGGCTCCACATCTCTGGCCTACATATGTAGTTATACCCATGCCAAGTGAGGAAATACTCTTGCCTTATGTATTTTTAATACCTATAATATCTTCCACCAACCTGGTGCCTTCCAGCTGTTTTGGACTACAACTTTCATCAGCTCCAGCTTGTGGTCTGCTGGCTGAGCCCAAAGCAACTGGAGGGCTCCAGGTTGACAAAGGACAAGTTATCAATACATATACTTCTTTACTGTGTGTTGATGAATGAAGGTTCCTGCTTAATGAGCCTTAGTGGTGTTGGGCGGCTCCTAGCTACTGGGCACACCACACCTGCTTGGATGTGGGCTTGAGAGCAAGCTGTTTCCAGAAGAACCTGATGGATCATGACACTGGCCCATCTAGTACAGCATCCTCTTCTCACAGTGGCCAACCAGCCTTGGGAAACTCAAAAGCTGAGCTCAAAAGCACACTAACCAGTTGTGATTCCAGACAACATGCAAACTTTCTCAACATTCCCAGTTGGAAGGAAGCATGGAACAGAATGCAGTAAGAAAAGGAGGCAGGAATGTTGGGTTTTTAACCTTGTGGGTAGGCTGGGATTGTCAAGGGCATTCCGCTTTGTTTTTTGGAAACTGATGCTGCTTCCAAGATTGGCTGTGTCCTGCTGAGGCGTCTTCTCACACATCCACATCCACCAAACTTAATGAGCAACTATCACAGGATCAATTTTCTTATAAGGCGAGAGTACTGGCAACTCTCTTTAAAATAATAATAATAATAATAATAATAATTTATTATTTGTACCCCGCCCAGCTGGCTGGGTTTCCCCAGCCACTCTGGGCGGCTTCCAACAAAGATGAAAGATACACTAAAATGTCACATATTAAAAACTTCCCTGAACAGGGCTGCCTTCAGATGTCTTCTGAATGTCAGGTAGATGTTTATCGCTTTGACATCTAGTGGGAGGGCGTTCCACAGGGCGGGCGCCACTACCGAGAAGGCCCTCTGCCTGGTTCCCTGTAACTTGGCCTCTCGCAGTGAGGGAACCGCCAGAAGGCCCTTGGAGCTGGACCTCAGTGTCCGGGCAGAACGATGGGGGAGGAGACACTCCTTCAGATATACTGGACCGAGGCCGTTTAGGGCTTTAAAGGTCAGCACCAACACTTTGAATTGTGCTCGGAAACATACTGGGAGCCAATGTAGGTTTTTCAAGACCGGTGTTATATGGTCTCGGCGGCCGCTCCCAGTCACCAGTCTAGCTGCCGCATTCTGGATTAGTTGTAGTTTCCGGGTCACCTTCAAAGGTAGCCCCACGTATTTATGCATCCACGTATTTATTTATGCATCCATTTATTAAGACATTTGCATCCTGAATCTTCAGCCACAAGGGGCTGCAGAGTGGCTTGTAAGAATACATAAAATAATCAATATACCCCCCCCCAAAAAAAACCTTTCGGTGACATGTCCCAAAGAACAACAAAAACCAGAAGCAGCAAAGGGACCAAAGCTCTTCAAGAAACAAAACAAAACAGCCTGCAGTCAAGTTTCAAACAGAAAATAACCTCACTTGCTTCCGAAATGCACATATCCCAGCCTTCTGAGTATCGCAAGGCTGAACACAGGAAAGGGCCTCTCCCAATGATATCAGCATTCATATCTCACCCCTCAGAATTCCAGGTTCAAAGTCATTCAGGGTTTCAAAAATAAGAACCAGTACAGCATCTTGAATTGGAGTGCTAGAAACATAGGAGCTGCCAGAGAAGCTGATGGAATTCTGGAACAATATGATCACACAACTAGGCCTCATAAGCAACCTCGTAGCTGCATGTTGCAGCAAATGCAGTTTCCAGGCACTCTTCAAGGGCACCATCAGGGAAAGCAGTGTGATAGCCCAGCTGATCTAGAGAAGACCAGCTTTTTCCAGAAAACACTGCAGCAGGCATACCAGGCAAAGCACCCTTGATCTGTTTAACCAGGAGCAGAGCTAAGCCTAAGAATACTTACAAACCATCCATCTGCTCTTCCAGAACAGATGTAAAACAGGTTGGATACCTATTTCCAGATTAGTACCTCCATCTTGACTGGACTAAGCTTCAGTTCATTACCCCACATCCAGTCCTGATTTTGGGTCCTGATTCAAGACTTCCACAGCTTTCCTGGAAGTAAGAGATAGAGCTGGGTATCATCAGTATGCTAACACTGAGTAGGGAACACTTTTTATATATATTATCTGTAGGCTTAATTGCAGGTAAACAGTAACACTTTCATAATCTCACAAGGAATTAGCTCTGCAATAGTTGCCCCAAAACTATATCTATCTATCTATCTATCTATCTATCTATCTATCTATCTATCTATCTATGGATGAGGGCATTAATTTGTGTTATATGCTCAAGTAACTGATTTCATTTCACCTACTCCACAAATTCCAGGAATTACCATCCCTGCTGATGGAAATGATCCCAAATCATATGGGAAGTTGAAGGAAATTTGAAGCTATTTTCAGAAGTACTGCTTGAACCCCACCCCCAATTTCCTGCCTCTGTAAATCAGATGAGCAGACTGCACGGAATGTACACTCAGTTTAAACATGGCTGGCTCTCTTCTGAATTATGTATCACAGCAGCATCTGCACATGTCAAATTATGTCTCTTTTGAGGATCACTTGTGAAAATGCCCTGAGAATGGCAAATTGATACCAATCAGTGTCAGTGGCGTAGCGTGAGTTGCCAGTGCCCGGGGCTGTGTGGAGGGGGTGGTGGTAGGGAGGTACATGCATGGAGTATGCATGCACATTCAACTGCCAAATGGCGTTTGCGCCACCCAGGAGATCACATCTGCAGAGATAAGAAAAGAAAAGTCGTTCTGTTATCTGGAGAGGACACTTCCTGGTTTGCATGGAGAAGCTGTTTTCAACAGAGACCAACCACAGAAGCACACAGCTGTATTGAGGCAACCCTGGGTATTGAAATTTCACGCTCCCTAACAATTTTGTGCCTGGGGCAACTACCCCTGTGCTGCTGCCCCCCATGCTATGCCACTGGTACCAATGGTACCTTGTTGGTACTATGCCAGAGCTAAGCTGTTCATGGTTTTTACTCTCAAAACATTTACCATTTTGTGTCTGAAGACATCATGCCAGGACACTTAACAAATGTTACTTGGTAAGAACAAAATTGTAACTAAGCTAAGGAGGCCTAAGAGACACACATAAAGAGGTTAATGCCTCCGCAGGAGGGAATATTTTGCTTTTGCTGCATTCTTTTTGTTGGCAAGGCTGCAGCAACCTCTAATTTTGCATTTGCAGGGAACCGTGATAGAGTCAAAAAGAAGTTATTATTTTAGTCAGCGACATCCATCAGGCCTCAAGAAAGGAAATGGGAAGAAAAAGTATAAGAGGTGATATTATTTCCAGCTAGCTGAGTGTTTGTTTTAGGGTGATTATGTACTCTGGCCATTCAGAGAGTATGATGAGGGCAATAATGAGGCATTGTTTTTCAGATTCCTCTTAGCTTTATTGTGGAATTTAATTAAAATACCTTTCTATTGCCTTTTTACTGTCTCTGTCTGGTCCTACCACTGCTGTAATTTACTGAGAAGGAGATGTATGACATCCTGTGGGCATCCACGGTAGCTTTTCAAACATTGATTTATATTTCCTGAAATTATTTTTCTTTCACGGAGAGGCCGATTTCTCTTTCTTTTTTGGTCACAGAGAGTGAGTGACCTGATTATCTGATGCAGAATTGGGAGGGCGGGAGGAAAACGACACTTTCTTTTCTCTTTCTTTCCTGGGCATGTTGAGCGCATGCTAATGTGCCTGGAGGAAGGCAAAGCAGGAATATCTTACACATACAAATTGTCTAGCTAGGAAAGGAAAGATGGTGCTGCAGCTGTGGAAGTGAACTGCGAATTAGGTGCTAGTTTGCAGCTCTGACACTGTCTTCGTGTATGCAATCCAGGGGTACTGGAGCTGATAATGGCTTTTCAAAATCATAACTGGCATACAGATTCAGCTGAAGCAGCAGCTTCCATTACTGGATCCACCAGCTCAAGAATGACAGGAAGAAACAAAATATAGGAGTAGCCCAAAGCTGCATGTTTTGCATGCAGAAGGCCCTGGCATCTCCAAGCCGAGCTGAAATCCTCTGTAACTCCTGAGAGCTGCTACCAGTTAGTGTAGAGAATTCTGAACTGAATAGGTCAATATAAGCATAAGGCAGCTGCCTATGTTCTTCCAATTAAAAACAAAGTTTTTAACTTTTTAAAAAATGGGTGCAAATGCCTGGATTCAAATACAAGCACTAGTCCCTTTGTCCCTTTAAAGATGCTATCAATGGGCTTCACTACTTATTTCCCTCAATTTCCAATGCACCTCACAAAGTTACAATTCCTAGCAACCCGTAACAAATGATAGTGCCCATAATTCTTTGAGGCAAAGAATGTGCTCTAAAGGTTTCATGTGTCTGCAGCCCAAGACTCAGGCCAAACACCTTCTTACAGTAGCAAACATCTCTTTCTTTAACACACACCTGCTGGTTACTGCAAATAAAGTGGCATGGAGAGGCATTTGAAAGTTAGGAATGCTGTCCAGGTGGAGGGAGTGTTTGACCCTTCTACACCTGCCATTCCTCTTTTCCAAATCCCATCCCATAGCTTATTTTCCTCCACAGCAGTGTGGTAGATAGGAGCTTTCCCCCTAATCCTAATAGCAGCTTGAGGGAATTTTTTGTCAAGACTGAAAGGGAGAGTTAACCTCTCACTCTGCCTATCTGGCTGAAAACTTCGTCACATGAAATGCAACAGTGTATTTAATCAATGTAACATGTAGTTTGGTGTTGAAGATGGCCTATGTATAGTGGCTATAAAATGTAATATGGCCCTTATTTTGTGTTTTTGAATGTTGACTGGATCTGGAATAATAATACAACAAAACAACAACACCACAAACTAGCTTATAAGTATAAAACCAAATTTACTAGAATAATAGCTAGAATAGAGATAGACTTGTAACCATTCAAACAACAAACATACTAAGGTGCCATGTGCAAGACAAAGCCTGGAGATACTGTAAACATGGAGTGGATAAATGTACAACTCTATCTTAAAAAGTTACATGTGCAGTAAATGTTATACAGACTGGATAAATGAACCGTTCAACAAGTAGCGTAAGTCCAGTCACAGAACGGCAACCCTGTGCCGCCACAATGGCAAGGGTAGCACACTGGAGAATATGAAAAAGTTTTTCAAAGCTGTTTTTCAAAGATTGAACTGGATGAGATGTTCTTCAATGGGTCTTGAGCTGGAAGCACAAAGCCGTGTGCATGGATCAATCACGGGAAGGCAAATAAAAGCCACCACCCTGGTGAGAATAACACAAGTGGGAAAAAGGAGACCTGTTCTCCGGATATATTACAGGTTTCGCTAAACACTTCATCAGTCCGAAAAGCCAGTCATACAAAACATTTTGCTCAGGTTAATGAAAGAATTCACAGGCGTGTAGCTCTTTCTTTTGGGAACATTAAAATATGACTTGGTAGGACTCCTAATGTGTAATACACATTACATTCAATGAGGGAATTATATGTGTACCAGCACATTTTCAGTGGGTGGTTGCTGTTAACCAGGCTCATTTGCCACATTGGCAGGTAGGTGCAGGAGCCAAACGGTTAAAGGTTGGTGAGCACCCGAAGGCATCTTTAAGGGTGAAGGCCTATGGGACCTGCTAGCAGGGTAAGGGGACAGCTTCTGGGGTGGCTGTCCAAGTTAGGGGTGGGTGGCCCCACTTGTGAGCGGCACTGTTTGGATGGTTTATCCCATGTGGAGCCTTCAGTATGGGGTTCTGCAGGGCTCGATCCCCTATGCTGTTCAAAATCTACAGGAAACCGCTGAGTTGGCTTATCTAGAGGTTTGGAGTACATTGTCAGCAATATGTTGATGACACACAGCTCTACTTATCCTTTACATCTGCAGGTGAGGCTGTGGAAGCGCTGGACTGTTGCCATGCCTCAATAATGAACTGGATGAGAGCCAACAAACTGAAACTCAATCCAGATAAGACGGAGGCACTGTTAGTGGTGGTTCCTCAGACCAGATGGCTGGGAGCTTGCCTGCTCTTGACAGGGTTACACTCCTTCTGAAGGAGCAGGTTCATAGCTTGGTTGTACTCCTGGACACTTTGCTGTCCATGGTGCAGTGCCTTCCCTCAGCCTTGGCTGTTGGCTTAGCTGTGCCCTTATCTGGACGGGAATAGCCTCAGTGCTGTTGTCTATGCTCTGGTATCTTCTAGGTTAGATTACTGTGATGCATTATACATGGGGCTGCCTCTGAAGACGGTTCAGAAACTTCAGCTAGTGCAGAATTCAACGGCTAGGTTTCTCACCGGGGTAAGGTGGTTTGAACATATTACACCAGTCTAGGTCCGGCAGCACTGTCTACCAATTGGTTTCCAGTCCCAATTCAAAGTGCTGCTTTTGACCTATAAATCCTTAAACGGTTCAGGACCACAATGCCTCAAGGACCGTCTCTCTCCATATGAACCTACCTGGACCCCAAGATCATCTTCTGAGGTCCTTCTTTGTGTACCTCCTTCACGAGAGGTCAACACGGGAACGGGCCTTTTCTGCAGTGGCTCCCTGTTTGTGAAATGCTCTCTGCAGGGAGGTTTGGCTGGTGCCTTCATTATACACTTTTAGGTGCCAAGTGAAAACCTTCTTCTTTAACCAGGCCTTTGGCTGATTGACATCCAATGCCCTTTTAAAATGTGTTGTGGAAGGGGATTGCTATGTACTAAGCTTGGATAGGCAAGTAGGATCCTAGAATGGGATAGAACAATAGGCAAGTGGGATCCTAGAATGCAACAACTGATTGGCTTGCAGGAAAAGACCAATCGGGCTCCAGGAGGGAAGCAGAATCAGCCAATCAGACGGGACTCATTGTGTAAATAATGTATATAAAAGCCTGGGGTTTGGGGGGCAATTCAATCACTGTTTTACAAGCTGCAATAAAGAGCATGAAATTACTACAGGACTCTGAGTATATTTCAGGGGGATTATTGGGTTGTTTGTGTTTTGGTTTTTATTATGTATTTTATGGCTTTTATATTGTGATTTTATGTTGTGAACTGCCCTGGGATCTACGGGTCATATACAAATTTTAAAAATAAAAATTTTAAAATAAATAATACTTGCCTGGAGTTGTGGGGATCAGGATGGGACTGAGGCAGTTAGGCTTCCCTACTCAATTGAAAGGCTGTAGCTTAATGGAAGGGACAGAAGAAGAAGAAGAAGAGTTTGGATTTGATATCCTGCCTTTCACTCCCTTTAAGGAGTCTCAAAGTGGCTAACATTCTCCTTTCCCTTCCTCCCCCACAACAAACACTCTGTGAGGTGAGTGGGGCTGAGAGACTTCAAAGAAGTGTGACTGGCCCAAGGTCACCCAGCAGCTGCATGTGGAGGAGTGGAGACGCGAACCCGGTTCCCCAGATTAGGAGACTACTGCTCTTAACCACTACACTACACTGGCTCTCCAGGTAGCATGCTACCTACTGCTTTTATTAGGATAGGCTCACTCAGTTTTTTTATGTCCAGTTAGTATCCTGCACCATGGTCTCTATTTGCAGGTCTCTTGTGTTAAATTAATAAAGTTGGCCCAGTTCACCAAACCTGTGTGTTTTGCCTCCTTAATCCCCTTTGTGGTAGCAACAGATGTGCTGTAGAAATCAGTAAGTGTACACTTTTTCACTCAGACACTTGTACATGCACAGAGATAGTTTGTACCTGTGCTCAGTGTAACATGTGAGCAAGCTTCACGTGGTGGGGGAAATGTTGCTTAGGGCAAAGATGATTTTCTTTCCCCAATGGTGAAGTCAGAGGTTCCACATGACAACAAATGATTCTTAAAAAAAACATATTTTACTTAAAAAACCAAAGCAGCCAAGGATAGTGCCTGCAAACTGAAATGGGCAAGATTGTGTTTTCTGTTTCTGCAAAACTGGTAGAAAAACCAATATCTGCCAGCTTCACTTTACATGGAAAGCTTCCTCCTCAGCTTGCATCTGATGCTAAACTGTTAAATTCATTGTAGCAGATTGAGTGTCACAGACAGTAATGTTCACGCAGCGGCAGCTCCTGCTGAGATGCCAAGTAAAAGCAGCTGAAAAGTGTGTCTATCTCTCACCAGACAGATTCCAGGTGTATAATGAGAAACAGAATAAGCCAGTCCCTATGGGGATGGGTGTCTGCATTTGGGGGCGGGGGGGGGGGGAGGCAGCAGTGTGTGTGTGTGTGTGTGTGTGTGTGTGTGTGTGTGTTCTTAAGCTCAGTTTCACTGAATAGCCATCACACTCAGCAGTGGAATGGAAAGATTTGCATCGTTCAGTTATCAGCATGTTTTCCAGTGGCACAATATGATGAAAGAAGGAAGACGGGCACATGTGGTCTTGTAACAGGCTAATTTAGACACACAGAAAGCCATTGCACAATCACATTTCCCACCCGTAAACTGGGATTTCTCAAAAAATGCATATCAGGCTGTCAGAAAGCATAGGTGGAGGCCTCAGTGCCAGCTGATGGTAGAACAAGTGGGTTTTGTTTGCCTTTTTCAGAGGATTTGGTTCTTGCTGATTTCTTTAAAAGGCTTTTGAAAAAGCACCATGCCACGCACAGCACTCATTCCAAGCCTTTTACAGACAGGAAATTAAAATGGATTGGGACATCAAATGCATGCAAAACTAATTTGGAGGTATTCTGAGACGGCTTTTTCTTTTTAGAAAGTGACTTTGATAAATCAGCTAGAGCTATTCTGAGACCTTAGTGTTACATATTTCCTTAAACTTATTATGTATAATATTTTGGTATGATAAAAAATAATTTGATATGCAGAAATTCAAGTTACCCCCATCCATGTATTATTGTGCATTATGTGACTTGGACTCCAATCCCCTTAGTTAAGTATTAAGGGTGGAAGAAGTAATCACTGAACTGCAGCCCTTAATTTCTTAATTCATTCAGATCAAAGATCTACTTAGTCAAGCATTCAGTTTTCAACACATTGGACAGCTAGGCACCATGGGAAGTCCATAAGCAAATATTCAGACACAAACCTCATATCTGACCCCTAGCAAGTGTGATTCAGAGGGTGTGTTGCCTTTTAAGATACCAAGCCAAATATCCACAAGCAAAGCTTTCTTTAGTAACAACACGATCGAAACAGGTTCTAATTGGATTTTGTTGCAAGGAATGTATGAGCAGCACTGCTTCAATTAGAAAATGCCTTTTTAAATGTTCGATATGCTCTGAACATGAGAAAGAGTATGAACTGGCTTTTCTTTTCTTTGGTGGTTTTCATTCATATCATACCAAATTTCATAAGGTTTGAAGGTGTGCTATCTTCCTGTAATAGTATGACACTATTAGCATTTCTTTGAATCACTTTATCACGGTTCAGAATGGAACCCACTGGGGACTAGAGGGCAGGGTTAGGGAATACTGGGCAAATCCCTGGGCTCAGAGCTCTTCTAACAAACACTGGGGGAGTCAGGGAAGCACAAATGAGCCGCTATTCTTATTATTGTGTAGTGTTTGAAAAGAAAATGTGTGTGTCTTCTTATGGAGAAATGTTTCAGCTGTTCTCACATCAGAAGTGCACACATCTCCCATAGGGAAGATATACAAGTTCCCTTTTAGAACATTACAGAAGAAGTGCAAAGAGAGAGAGCGTAACTCACCTGGGCATCATATTTCAGTGGCTTTCAGAGTGTGCAAAAGCACTCTCAGCTCCGTATCAGTAAAATGGGAACAATAATAACCTAGATTACAAAAAATGGTTATTTAGATTTTTATCTTACTGTATGTGAGTCTATAAACAAGCTTGTAAATAATTACTTGACCCAAGAAACACCCATAAGAACAGAAAGAGTAAAATGCAATGAACAACCTCCTATCTCACTACTACCTAACTTGGTTGTCCTGAAGACAGCCCAAATTGACAGGCCCTACAATGCTTGTGAAAAGTTGCTCAGGCCTGGACTTCTGGGAGATCAGACTGGGGAATCTGAGTAGGCAACAACCAAGAATACTTCTCTGCATGCCCCTGCTGCCTGAACTTGGTACATGTTAAGGTGAAGATTGGTGTACACTTCATTTGCTGGAACAGGAGCCATAAATGTGTTGGGATTTCATTCCTCCCGTTGCAGGATGTGTGATTGTTTTCATCACATGTCTGTGTTGACATTCCATACTGTTGGAATCATGAGAACGGAAGTTCAGTTACACTGTTCCGTAATGTAGCACTATTGCTTTTGTTCTCTCTTGGAGATGAAGAAGGAGGGAGGAGCCATGGTTTCCTTTGTTTTGTACATAATAAATGTCAGAGCTGCCTCTAGGTCCCAGCTCACAGAGGACCAACGCTAGGCTGTGGTAATGTATAAAAGTCTTTATTGAAGTTTAATTTCCATTTCAAAGCCAGAGCGTGCAGCCCTACGTCTTAACCCCTAGATCGGCGAAGTCCCGTCTGAGTCTCCTCCCCTCTGACACCAGTTTAAGATCCTAGCCCTGCTCCACCTTTTCCGCTGCTCTCTCCTCCTCTGGGTCCTCCTGCCCGCTGGGGCATTGCCCTTTCTGGACTCTTCCGACGCTGAGTCGCTTAGCTCCTCCCCCTGCCTCCGGCGGGCTTTAGGACCCGGTTCCCAATCCTCATTCTCTGCTGTCCCGCGCTCCTGTACATTTGAACTTGCCTCTTGCCCCAACCCAGTGACCTTTCTCCTAACCATTACACTACTTCTATCACTGCTTCCCTCTTCCGGGACACTAGCCAGATCTGACCTCCCCTCCGTCGCCCGACTCTCCGACGGAGGCGTGGTCAGCTCTGCCTCGTCTTCTCTCCCTGGTGGGGAATGCACTGGCCCCGATGCTTGGGACTCTTCCCCCCCACTCTGCTCTGGTGGGGAAGCTGGTCCTGATTTCCAACTACTGCTCTGGGAGTCCCTGCTGCCCCCTTGCTCCTGGGGCATTCCCCCTGGGAACCCCCTGCCCCTGGCCACTGGCACCCCCTTCTGTGAATCTTCCAATTCGCTGGAGAGGCTCATGGAATCCCTCAGACCACTGTCCTCTTCTCCTACGCTCCCCTCGGATTCTTCCCCTTCGCTCTCCATTTCCCCTCTTCCCTGTGCCTCTGCTCCTGAGCCCCTGACAATAAAGTAGCTTAGAAACCCACACCTCCAATGCCTAGCTTCTGCTTGGACTCTGCTATTGTATTGTGTGCACATATCTTTGGATATGGGTTGTGGAAGCGCATTGGGAAAGAAGAGTGATGAATCATCCCGAAGGTCACTTGTGGGGGAGAATGTAGCTGCCTGGCATTCTCCAGTTGGTGCAAGAAGCTCAGCAAGGTCTATCTCCATGTACCAGGCACCAACAAAATGTACATTCAGGTATACATACTGCATTGTTTTCAATGGATCATGCCCTGGAGTATGTATCAGCATCCTCATCTGAGCATAGCTAGTCACATGTAAAGATTTTGACACACAGGACTAGAACTGGGTCAAAGTGGTACCATTAGGAGGCTATTGAAAGTACAACGGGACATAAATGCCCCTTTCATTGCATTTGTATTTATTTTACAGCTTACCTTTCATATTTTGTGCAGGACTTATGAAAAGCAGGGCCTTAATATCTACTAGGGCAATACCCTGCAACAACGGTCTCCAAAGGGAGCACTTGGAAGTTTGTGGTTTGGAGGTTGTAACCACGATTAGATTCTCTGTGCAGTGTATTTGTATAATTAGCATTGCTGTGACTTTATAACAACAGTGTGACTGCTGATTATGTTGTATATTTTTTTAAAAAGCTCTGTAAGGCCATATCTTAGGAAAGCCACAGGATAAAAAAAAAGCTGTATCATTTGTGCTAGCCTTGCTTTTTCTGTTGTGCTTTAGGTATGATTTCTGAATTCGCCTTCATTTATTATGTGAAGGCTCTAGCCTGCCAGCTATATTGGCCCTATTCAGGGTACAGAGGATGTTTGCAAACCTGAAGGTCATTTCAACCTCCTCCCCTTAAGCTATAGGTCATAATTCCAGTGAACTAATGTTTATCAAAGTGATGACTAATAAGGGATGCTTATCAAAGCGATGACTAGCAGAGGATGAGAATGGATAAACATTGACCTTTCGACATATAGGAATAAAACATCCCCTGTGTATTGGGAATCTAGGTTAATAATTACTTGAGATCACTGACTGAGATAGAATTCCCTCCCCCTGCCCCCCTTGGGCGCTCCCTCGTTGTTGCCATGGAAGGAAAATGAGCCCTGCTTTACTGCTCCTGTAGTAGCTGATATATCCTGATCTTCATAACACTGCCACTATAATTAAATGGCTTCTATCCAGAGACAGATTTCTTTGCCACTAATCTAAAGTGTCAAGTAGATGCTTCTGAGGAACAGTTAGAAGAATGATGTGTGTGTTACAGTTTCTAATGAAGTTTCAATTCAGTTATAAAGGCAGAGTGGGGAGCAGGGCGGGTGAAAGATATTAACACCCCACCCCCACCCCCAGTGTGGCATGCTTCATATTTTTCATCCTGATTTCTAAGTCTGAATATTTGATAGATGCATTAGAAAGGAACATAATATTCTGGTTTTAATTTTTTGCTAAACTTACAAAAAAGTAGAAAATATGAAAGGCTTCATTCTGACAGGATAGCCTGTTCTGAGTAATGAACTTGGCTGATACAGTGGGATGGAATGACTTGGGCCAACAGAGCTACACACTGACGGTCTTTGATGTGCAATTGCAGAAAGTTTGCCATTTAATGTGCGGTACATTATAATCCCTTGATAAAAGCTTTCCACCAGATTTCAGGAGTGTAGGGTTTCATCAGATTGTATAAAGCTGCACCAATACATTTGAAGAGTTTCATGGCAGCTGCCAAAATGCAGCAGTACCACATCTCCTTCAACCGGTAATGTTTAGTAACTCAAAGCACATGATCTGGTTGTGTTACCACATAGATGAGTCATGCACAGAATTGTTCTGGCCAGGCTTTGACTGTGATGATATTCCTGTCCTTAGATCTATGCCATGCAACAATTTCATATGATGCTGCATGCATAATTGCAAACTTCTTGTGGATACCATTCATTAAATCATAGAATCTTAGAGTTGGAAGGGACCCAAGGTCATCTAGGCCAACCCCCTGCAGTGCAGGAATCTCAGCTAAAGCATCCATGACAGATGGCCATCAAGCCTCTGCTTAAAAACCTCGAAGGAAGGAGAGTCCACCACCTCTCATGGGAGTCTCTTCCACTGCTGAACGACTCTTACTGTCAGAAAGTTTTTTCAAATGTTTAGTCGGAATCTCCTTTCTTGCTACTTGAAGCCATGGGTTCAAGTCCTACCCTCCAGAGCCAGAGAAAACAAGCATGATCCCTCCTCCATGACAGCCCTTTAGATATTTGAAGATGGCTTTCATATCTCCTCTCAGTCTCCTCTTTTCCAGGCTAAACATACCCAGCTCCTTCAAGCGCTCCTCATAAGGCTTCGTTTCTAGACACTTGATCATCTTGGTTGCCCTCCTCTGCACACGTTCCACCTGGTCAACATCCTTCTTAAACTGTGGAGCCCAGAATTGGACACAGTATCCCAGGTGTGGTCTGACTAAGGCAGAATAGAGTGGGACTATTACTTCCCTTGATCTGAACACTAGACCTCTGTTGATGCAGCCTAGAATAGCATTAACTTTTTTTGCAGCTGCATCACACTGTTGACTCATGTTAACCAAGACCCCTATATCCTTTTCACATGTACTGCTAGTAAGCCAGGTGTCCCCCAACCTATATTTGTGCATCTGGTTCTTCCTGCCTAAGTGCAGAACTGTACATTTGTCCCTATTGAAATTCATTTTGTTAGCTTATGCCCAGTTCCCCAATCTGTTAAGGTCATTTTGAATTCTGATTCTGTCTTCCACAGCATTAATAAGCCCTCCTAGTTTGGTGTCATCTTCAAATTTGATGAGCATCCCCTCTATTCCTTCATCCAAGTCATCTATAAAGACGTTGAACAACAATGCGCCCAGGACAGAACCCTGCTGAACCCCACTTGACACTTTTTCCAGGATGATGAGGAACCATTAATGAGTACTCTTTGGGTTCTGTCAGTCAACCAGCTACAAATCCACCTAACAGTTACCTTGTCCAACCCACATTTTACCAGCTTCCTCATGAGAATGTCACGGGGGACTTTGTCAAAAGCCTTACTGAAATTAAGATTCACTATGTCCACAGCATTTCCCTGATCCACAAAGTTTGTAATTCCATCAAAAAGAAAAGAAAAGAAAAGAAAAGAAAAGAAAAGAAAAGAAAAGAAAAGAAAAGAAAAGAAAAGAAAAGAAAAGAAAAGAAAAGAAAGACTTCCGGGTCGGCGCCATCGCCGAATGGCGGACTCCCTCCGAGCTCCGGAGGGAGCCTGCTGGGTAGGGGTTGGGTCCCGCCGCGCCGGCGATGCGGGGACCCTCAAAAACCATGGGCGGTGATGCCCATGGACTTGGTGACTTGGCGGACACCGTTTGCGCCCCCCCGACCCGCGAAGGAGCCTTTTTAAAGGCTGCAGAGCGGGTGACGGGGGGGTGTGGTGCTATGAGTCCACTGCTTCCCCTGCCTAGCGAAGCCGCATGCCATTCGGCGGAGAGCACCGACTTTCTTCTATTGAAAATTTGGACTCAAAAGAAAAACCCGTGAGTAAATCTTCCGGACTTAAAAGGAAAAATCTGATTTATGAATTTGGAGCGAGCGGGGGAGGTGCAAAAAGGAAGTCCGCCCCCCCCCCGTTGTAGATGTTTTAACGCAAGGTTTAACAATTAAGATCGAGAGATTAACTTATTTATTCGGAAAAAGTTAATTTCACGAAGGGAAATTACAAGTAATTGTGCCGGAGGAGAAGATTGATTGGTGAGAACTAAAATGTAACCCCCCGGGAACCGGGAGTGATCCGTTATGAGAGACTGGTGAAGAGATACAGAAATGTTGACAGCTGTCAAAGTAGCTGTCAAAGCAGGAAAATAAAAGAGAACTTTGTTACGATGGCTTTGCTGGCTAAATTCGTTACAATTTGGACATAAATTATTGAAAACAAAGGCAACAAGTTATTTGATTTTTGGGTCTGATCTGGAAAGAAATTAAGTTACCTTATTCCCTCTAGAGGGAGTTCTGGGACATTGCAACAGTGATAGCAAGTGGAAAATTACTATGAAATTGAGCAGGATTTGTTATCTCTTGGGAAAGCTGCAAAAACGAAGCATTATTTTGTCTACAGAGGTTTCTACACTAAAGGAGACAATGGATTTATCTATTGAAGAAAGGAAGGGA
Organism: Podarcis erhardii; assembly: GCF_964252035.2. Taxonomy (NCBI): domain Eukaryota; kingdom Metazoa; phylum Chordata; class Lepidosauria; order Squamata; family Lacertidae; genus Podarcis; species Podarcis erhardii. Next base: position 5,692,454 of record NC_138501.1, on the reverse strand, counting down.
CTTGACGTAAGTTTATGTTCCTGAATAAATAAAGCCTCTGTAGAGGAACCAGAAGTTTCTGAATTAGAAGGTTTTTGCAGCAGAACAGGAAAAAGAAACCTGAGGAATAAGAGCTGGACTAAACTCGAAGTTGGAACATTTGGGACATCCAGACTTTAAAAGGATCAAGAAACAGAATTTGAGTTATACTCTTAAATATAGAGGTCTGGATGGAAGAAGAATGATCTTTTCTGAGAGTTTCTCCGAGATTGGACTTTCTGAAATTAAAAGCTACCAAAAAGACGGCAAAGCGGACTCGAGAGAGAGTTAGACATGGACGTGGGATCTCCAGTCTGGCAGTAGACAGATGGATGGATTTTGGGGATCGAAACCGGGAAATGGTGGGGGGGGGGGAGAGATTTGGAATCCAAAGGCTGTAAAATTACATATTTTTTATTTTCTTTTTTTTCATTTTCTCTTGTTGTGTGAGAAAAATAGGGGAATTTGTGGAAGGGAATTGGGGTCGATCTTAGGGAAGTATAAAAATATAAAGAGAAATGGTTAAATAAGATAAATTAATTTTGAATAAATGCGCTAATTATAATTATAACAAGGTTTTAAAATTTGGGATAAGAATTTGTGGAATCAATCTAATGGAAATGGAATACAAGAGGGGGAGGGGGGGAAGTCCTGGAAAGATGTCAATGAAATTAAGTGTAAACTTTATCCTTTTCTTTCTTCTTTCTTTCCTTTTTTATTCTGGAAACTTTAATAAATATTATTTTTTTAAAAAAAGAAAAGAAAAGAAAAGAAAAGAAAAGAAAAGAAAAGAAAAGAAAAGAAAAGAAAAGAAATCAGATTGTCTGGCATGACTTATTTTTGAGAAACCCATGCTGGGTCTTAGTAATTCAAAACACTTCATCGTCACATACTAATATACCACTAGAACTATTGGGTAGTAAAGCCAGAGGCGGATTTAGGGAAGCATGACTGATTCGTTCACACTGGGTGCCAAGCCTTGGGGGCGCCGTAACTATGATTTAGAACAGAGCATGAGAAGTCAGGGGAGCACCAAATTTTGGTATTGCACAGGACACCATTGAAATTGGAGACCATGAGATCTGCAGCTGGAAAAGTAGACTGTTATATACTAAGCTCAACCTCAAAGAACTAGGAAGAATCTTTTATGGGACAAAACATATATATATGCTTCAGAAAATCAAATTCTGAAGGAGACCACAACTACAAGTCCGTCCCCTTTCTTCCTCAAGTCATACAAACTGCTCCTTTATAGCAGGATGAGACTAATCTGCAGCAAACCTGTTGCATTATAAAAGCAGTATCTATTAAATAATGATTGTGAAGTTTCTATTTGAGGGTTTGTTTGTTTTTTATTTAACAGTCTGATAAGTATTCAAGAGGACTTACACTCAAGTAAGTATGCATAGGATTGCAACCTTAGACTGACTTGGTGTAATATTAGTTTTGGTGAAAGAATATGGATCCTTCAGGAGTTTGAGCCTGAAAACTGCTTAAATAATATATATATAGAGAGAGAGAGTGTGTGTTAGAAACCAAAGGTTTATTGTTTTAATTATCATTTATTTCATGGGAGAGGAATATAAAGCCAGGGGCAATGGTTCTGGGCTAGGCTGCCATGTCCAAGCAGGAGCTGTGAAAAGGAGATTGACTTTTCCAAAAGAGATATTAAAACTTGAGCTTGCACAGCTGCTAGCATGCTTGGAGATCTCCCAAGTGATCAAACAATGAGAGGAACAGATACGCTTATATAGATCAAATTTGAACACTGTTCAAACACCAATATGTATGTAACACCCCTTTTATTTTGAGGGATCTAAACATGTGTGAGTGTGAGTGTGTACTTGAGGAATGAAGAAAGTGCCTGAGAGCACTGCTTCAGTCATCAGCATTTTGGAAATAAAATTGTAGTGAATGTTAGGCTTTGCGCACACACACACACACACACACACACACACACACAAACAAACAGACACAGTGATGGCAAAACGGCATTCACACTGCCTGCAAACACATCACAAGAGGAAGACATTCTAGTATATGAAGGAAACAGACTTAAACCCGAGGCATTAACATTCGCAGGCAGAGGAGATGGCTACAACCCACTTCAAATTGTTTTGCCTGGAGCCTGAAGAAATAACTTTACAGACATTCATTTCTTTATGGCACAGATGTAGCGAAATGCAAAGCTGAAGCTTCGCCCTCTTCTGACCATTAATGTAAATGTGGGCAACTTATCTAGCAGTGTCGGCTCTGTTGGAAAACTACCATGAATTGAAGGAACAGGACTGACACACATATATTTAACAGACTTTGCATAGCTTTTTTACAAGTTGGGCAGATGTCAAACTGCAAGTTGGTGGATATGTTACATTTACAACATTCTTACTATGAAATTCTTGCCATTAACTGTGAAAAGCTAAAAATACTGCTAAACTGACTTACAAATTGATCTCAACTCAGCTCAGCCCAAGGTCTCATAAGGTTGTTTCACTTGGTACATTGGCATGCTTCTTTCTTTCTTTCTTTGGCCGATTCAAATGAGCACCATTATATACGAACCAGCAACTACGACTGCAGCCATTTGTGAGCTAGTGTAAATATGGTGGGTAAGAGTCTGAGTTAATAAGTCTCAGGTCAAATTCCACTTTTCTTTTCTTTTGAAATCATTTTTTATTGATTTTACAAAATAAATTTCACATTTACCACATTTAAATTTTAAAATCAATCAAGATTCTTCTGAATCTTAGGACTTCCCTCCTCCCTCCTGTATCTAAATCAACTGCATATTATAGTTCTTCCACATTACGGTCCTCCAAAATATCCAAAGTCTTTGTAACATTGCAAGAGTTACTAAAAGCCTGCCAAAGAACTCAAATGATTACAGTGTTCTTTTAAATACAGTCTATAATTGTCCCATTCCCAGACAAATGTCTGCCTGGTAGAAAGCCTGCCTGATCCTTATGCATCACCTCAGTTAACACTCTTTTTAATCTATTGGCTAAAATATCTGCAAAAATTTTGTAATCCACATTTAAAAGGGAGATGGGACGGTAGTTCTTAAGTTGTATCTTTTCAGATTCTGTTTTCGGTATAAGTGTGATGAAAGCTTCTTTCCACGACTCCGGCGCCTTCTTCCCCTCCATGATTTCATTACAGACCTCCTTTAGTGGTTGAATTAAATAGTGTTTCAAAGTCCTATAGTACTTGGAGGTTAGCCCGTCCGGCCCTGGAGACTTGCCCAGTTGCATATTCTGAATGGCACCTTCAATCTCCTGTTCTGTAATTTTATAGTTCAACAATATCTTATTTTCTTGAGATATTTTTTGTAATCCATTAGTTCTTAAAAATTGGTCTATATCAGTCTCTTTCTGTGGCCCTTGAGTATAAAGTTGTTTGAAGTATCTCTGGAAACACTTTCTAATCTCCACCGGATTCTGAATATTTTTCCCTTCAGTCTTAAGATTTGTAATCGTATTTAACTTCTGTCTTTTTTTCAACTGCCACGCTAATGATTTTCCACATTTATTTGCTGACTCAAAAGTCTTTTGTCTCATTTGTTTAATTTTCCACTCTACTTCCTGATTTATAAGTTTCATATATTGTACTTGATATAACTTAATTTCTCTCAAAATCTCTTGCGACTTTGGTTTCGATCTTAGTTTCTTCTCTCCTTCTTTTATTTTCTCCAAAATTTTGTCTTTTTTCTCATTTTGAGATCTCTTTTTTATTGCATTCTGTTGTATCAAGAACCCTCTCATAACCGCTTTGCTTGCGTCCCAGATTACTCTTTTTTCAACCATGGTTTTCAAATTTACTTCAAAATAGTCTCTCAAAGTCTTTTGGGCCTTCTTAACAATCTCTTGATCTCTTAATAAGGTGTCATTCATCTTCCATCTGAAGGAACCGATAGGTGTTAGTTTCATTTCCATCTTTACGGCATTATGGTCGGAGCAAGTTTTTGGGCAGATTTCCACCTTTTTTGTCTTAGGTGCCAGTCCTCTAGTTATCCATATTTGGTCAATTCTAGTCCATGTCATTTTGGCTTCAGAAAAGAACGTCCCTTCTCTACCTAGGGGATTTTTAGTTCTCCAAATGTCAATCAAATCCATATTGTCAGTCAGTTCAAAAAAGGTTTTCGGTAGTCTGCCCTCTTTTGTTACAATCTGTTTTTGTGCTTTATCCATGTTCGTAGATACCACTCCGTTCATATCTCCCATCATAATGATGTTATTGTAGTCCATATAGTCCAACATTGTCTCATGCAACTTTTTGTAAAATTCTGATTTCCCCTCATTTGGTGCGTAAATTCCTAAAATCAAGAATTTTTCTCCTTGGGTTTGAATTTCAATTGCCAAAATTCTTCCTTGCTCATCTTTAAAAAGAAATTTTGGTGATAGGCTTTCTTTTGCATAGATAACAACTCCTCTCTTCTTTACTTTATCCGATGAAATAAATTCTTGGCCTAGTCTTTTGTTAATTAAAACTTTCCTGTGGAGCCTAATCACATGTGTTTCCTGTAAACAAATTAAGTCCAATTGCTCCTTTTTTAATAAATGAAAAATTTTCCTCCTCTTCTCAGGGGAGTTCAAACCATGAATGTTCCAACTTAATAGTTGCAGGGACATGTTGAAATAGTTCTATTTTCCTCCTACTGCTCCCAGAAGTTCTTCCTCCTTTGACAGTGGTATCGCTTTCCCAGGCTCGTCAAGCCCCAAGGATGTAAGTACAGAACTTTATGGTCCAGATCTTAAGGCTCTTAATTCTTCCTCAGTTCCTTTCTGAAGGTCTTCTCCGTAGTCACTCAAAAATTTTTCCTTGTCTTCAGCGGATTTAATTTTAACTTTTTTCCCTTTAAAGGTAAAGGATAGCCCCTGGGGGAATTCCCATCTAAAGACGATTCTGTTACTTCTCAGTAATGTCACTAAATCTCCGTAGTTAGATCTGAGCTCAAGTAGGTGTTTCGGGATATCCTTGTAAATTTCCACCCTTGAATCTTTGATCTCTAGGGTCTTCTGAAAATGCGCACTCAGTATCTTATCTCTTTCTTCCTTCGATCTGAGGGAGATCAGACAGTCTCTCGACTTAATCTTCCTTCCTCCCTTTCCAAGTCTGAATGCACTTACAATTTTAAAGTCTTTATCCTCTTCCAGAGACCAAAATTCTGCAAATTCCTGTGTCAAATACTCAATTAAGTCCTCCTTTTCAAGTTCTGGTACTGACCTAATTCTAAGGTTATTTTGCTTATTTTTTAATTCTATCATAGACAGAAGTGCCTGATGTTCACCAATCTGCTTACGCATAGGTTTAATTTCTTCTTGCACAGCCTCTACTTTCTGTTTGGCCTCCTCAGCCGTTTTACGATTTAATGTAGTGTCTTCCAATAATTTCGCAATAGATTGAGCATTTAAACTGACTTGCTGGGTCAAATTGTTAATACTGGCTGTATTTTGGTCAATTTTAGTTGATTGTTCAGTCACTTGTTTACTTATGCCATCCAATTTTTCATAAATTTTATTTAACACTGAGGTAAAGTCCCCTCCTGTGCCCATTCCTTCAAGCCTGGTTTGATCTAAATCTTCCTCTTGTGCCACAGGAACAGTGGGAACAGATGATCTGCGTAGCTGTGAAATTATACTAGGCTGCTGTGTTTTGGCTTTAGCTGATCTTGTCTTCCCACTCATCCCACTTCTGTCTATGAGCCAAGGTCAGTCCCACGATCTGCTTTTCCCATGGAAAATCCCCAAGTCCAAAGATGGAGAAATCTCCCAGTAGTTGTACAGCTTCAATACTCCACTAGAGGGACACTATGTTTATCTTAAAAAGTCACAATTTGTAAAGTCTTTGCCAAATTACAAAGTGTCCCTTAATAATTTATAACAGTAACAGAAGACCTTCCAAGTCCTTTAACTTTTGCAGAGTTAGTCATAAAGAAAGTTACAATGTCTCCAAATAGTGTGAGTTACAATATGACAGTTCAGGCAGCCTGACAGTTCTGATAGTTTGGCAGCCCGATCGCCGGGAGTTCAAAGTATTTTTGTAAATCCAGAAATGAAGAGGTAAAAGTCAGGTTTTCCCTCTTCCACCTCAATTTAGTTGAGGTGGAGTCTTCTATTTGATGTTTAGATTCAGTTCTTTAAAAGTCACAGTTTCCAAAGCATAAGTAAATTAAGCGTCGTTGCTTTAAATCTTTAAACAGAGCCGGGAGACGGACTTCCTGGTTGCGCCTCCCGCTTCAGTGCCAAATTAAGTTGTATTTAATCCCCAATTCGTTAAACTTCACCTACTCACGGGTAGTTGTTTTCAAGCCGAATAGTCCCAGGAAAAAGGTCAGCGGTCACTGACAGCAGCTTTGCGGCTTCACCCCACAGAAAGAGCAATCGACTCACAGCACCGCGCCAACCCCCGTCACGCTCCGGAGCCCCTTACGGAGCCCCTTTGCAGTTTCGGGGGGCGCTAATGGTGCCCACCGAGTCCCACGGCCACAGGCTATCGCTGCTTGTGGTTTTCCGACAAGGGTCTCCGCTTCGCCGTAGCGGACAACCCGTTTCTGCAGAGCTTCCCCTTCACAAGTAGAAGAGGACCGCCATTGCCGTTCGCGCCGCCTCCGGAAGTTGAACATGATTAGAAGGGATCGGTTGATTAAAGGAATTCAGGTAGGAGCCAAGCAATATAAATTGAAGGCCTTCGAGGATGACCTGGTTTTGACATTACAGGAGCCAGAATCTAGTACGAAAAGGGTTTTAGAATGGATTCAAGAATTTGGTCATGTGGCAGGATTTAAATTAAACAAGCTAAAAACTAAGGTTTTAGAGAAAATCTTAATATCAACGGAAAAAGAAGGGTTTCAGAATGAGACAGGTTTAACAGTGGTTAAAAAAGTGAAATACCTAGGGATTAATATGACTGCAAAAAATCTGAATTTGTTTAAAGATAACTATGAGAAATGTTGGTCAGAAGTTAAAAAAGATTTAGAAATTTGGTCAAAATTGAAGCTTTCCTTGTTGGGTCAAATAGCAGCTATAAAGATGAATGTATTGCCAAAAATGTTATTTTTGTTTCAAACTTTGCAGATTGTGGACAAGATGGATTGTTTCGAGAAGTGGCAGAGAGACATTTCTAAATTTGTCTGGCAGGGCAAAAAGCCCAGAATAAAATTTAAAATACTAACTGATGTAAAGGAAAGAGGTGGGTTTGCCCTGCCAGACATTAAGCTTTATTATGAATCAGCAGCATTCTGCTGGTTGAAAGATTGGCTGCTTCTTGAGAACACTGACATTTTGGATCTGGAAGGTTTTAATAATGCTTTTGGGTGGCATGCATATCTATGGTATGACAAGGTTAAAGCTCATAGTGCATTCAAAAACCATATTGTCAGGAAAGCGGTGTTTAATGTCTGGACAAGATACAAAGACTTACTGGAAAGCAAGACCCCAAGGTGGTTGTCACCTTTAGAAGCTAAGGCTCTGAAAAGACTCAATATGGAGGCCAAGTGGCCGAAATATTGGGAGATATTAGAACAAGAAGGAGATCTTGTTCTATTGGGGATATTAGAACAAGAAGGAAAAATCAAAACTGGAAACAGAACTGTTAGAACCGAAAACTAAGATATTGTCAAGAATGTATAACTTGCTGTTAAAATGGAATACACAAGATGAAACGGTCAAATCAGCTATGATTAAATGGGCGCAGGACATTGGTCATAACATTATGTTTGCTGACTGGGAACAGTTGTGGACCACTGGTATGAAATTTACGGCATGTAATGCCCTAAGAGAAAATATTATGAAAATGATATACAGGTGGTACATGACCCCGGTCAAGCTTGCAAAAATATACCATTCGTCTGATAATAAATGTTGGAAATGTAAAGAAACTGAGGGAACATTCTTTCACCTTTGGTGGACATGCCCAAGGGTTAAGGCTTTCTGGGAAATGATATATAATGAACTGAAAAAGGTATTTAAATATACCTTCCTTAAGAAACCAGAGGCCTTTCTCTTGGGCATAGTCGGCCAATTGGTGTCAAAGAAAGACAGAACGTTTTTGATGTATGCAACAACAGCAGCAAGGATACTTATCGCAAAGCATTGGAAGACACAAGATTTGCCCACCTTGGAAGAATGGCAGATGCAAGTAATAGACTATATGGAGATGGCAGAAATGACTGGCAGAATCCGAGACCTGGGAGAAGAAGTGGTGGAAGAGGACTGGAAGAAGTTTAAAGACTATCTGCAGAAATATTGCAAAGTTTAAGAATGTTAAAATGATGTTGGATATAAAAACAATATGGCATTAGGGATACAGGTTTAAAAATATGTAAAAATGTATCAGAAAATGGGTGAGAGACTAAAGTTATATTATGTCAAAAGTAAATAATACGTTAAAGGTGTTTAAATATAAGGAGGAAAGTTTGGAGACATAATAGAATAATCTTAATAATTAGAAATGAGTTCTGAAAGAAGGTAAGGATTTGCTGTATACGATTGGGTAAAGAGGAACACAAAAAAGGGAGGTGTGAGGAAGTCAAGAAAGGAAGTTTTTATAAGCATAAATTTAAGAGTTGGAATTTTTATTTTTAATTTTTCTACCTGTATTTGTGACTGTTTTTTTTTATCTTTGTGGTTGTTATGTTTCTTTTTTCTGTAAAAGCATATATATATATATATATATATATATATATATATATATATATGTCTCATTCCCTATTGAAGCTTTGATCCTTCTGATTTCTGATTTTCCCTGTCAATCTTGCCATCTCTGCATACTCTCATAATTTCATCTGCCAGTCCACTTTTGTCTGCATTTTCTCCTCTTTCCATCACTGGGCAAGCAGCAATCTTGCAGCCAGGTCAAATTCCACTTTAGCCATGAACTTACTGAGCCTCTGACATTGCACAGGATTGGGAGCCCCTGCATAGTTAATGCTGGATGGGAAATTATAAAATCTGAAGAGTCTACAAGAATACTATTTATTCAAACTGCCTGTAATTTAGCATGGCGTATTTGGTTTAGGGTGGGGAACCCCAAGCCCTGGCCCCCAGGACTCTGCCAAAGCCACACCCATTCTCCCCAGCCCACTCAATGGCTTCAACCTGCACAGGGACCACGAGGAGGGTCTAATCTCCAGATCTGAAGGCACAAACAAAATGCACTGCTGTATATGGGAGCAGCCATTCTGGAGGAAGGGAGGCATTCTGTCACAGGCAGAAGTGGAGAGGCTGGTGGAGTGCCTCCTACTGCACTTCTGACACCTGAGGCAACTGCTTCATCCTGCCTCATTGGTGGGCCAGCTCTGGCCACTCATATCAGTAACGAAGGGACACTAGACACAAAAATGTCTTTTTAATGCTTTATTCACTCCAGTATTGGACTATTTCACTTCAATGCACACATCCAATTAAAAAATGCAACCTCACAAGCAAATAGTTTGTGTACAAAGTCAACACAGGATCAGTGCCTTGAGTTGATTGATCATGCCAATTAGTAGGCAAGAAACTTTTTGAGCCAGGAGATGTGTCGGATGTGGGATGGCCCATTTTCAACATGTGTATGTATCCTAAAAGTTAACATTGGTCCTTTTAAAAATTTTGTCTGAAAGTTCTTTGCCTAGGTGCATCCTTCCATTATTTATACATATGTCATGCTATAGAGGCTTATGATCACCTCATCTTTTCCAATATGTAGTATCTTCTTGTTACTATACGGTTAAAGCTAAATCTATGACTAGATTTGTTTTCATTCTCTGTTTTCTAACACTCTTCTTCATATCACTTCACTACCATCTTTTAACATGTTTACTATTTCTGCTATCAGCTTTTCACAAATGACCATGCTTCAGCTGACTTCCATCAGCTATTCCATCATCTATATAATTCAGCAACCTTTGTTTGCCCCAACAATATTTTCATTAAAGTCTTTCCCAGAACTGGTACAGTGGTGCCTCGCAAGACGAAAATAATCCGTTCCGCGAGTCTCTTCGTCTAGCGGTTTTTTCGTCTTGCGAAGCATCCCTATTAGCGGCTTAGCGGATTAGCGGCTATTAGCGGCTTAGCAGCTTAGAAAAAGGGGGGGAAGGAAAAAAACTCGCAAGACTCGCAAGACATTTTCGTCTTGCGAAGCAAGCCCATAGGGAAATTCATCTTGCGAAGCACCTTGAAAAATGGAAAACCCTTTCGTCTAGCGGGTTTTTTGTCTTGCGAGGCATTCGTCTTGCGGGGCACCACTGTATTTTATTCAAAGTCATTTCTTTAGAGAAATTAAAGAGCATATTTCTGGGGTCCTTCTTTCAAGGTCCTCCCCAGTAGCACAGGGGAGGCATCACAAGCTACCAGCACTGGCTACCAATTAGTTTCCAGGCTCAGTTCAAAGTGCTGTAAAGCCTTATGCAGCTCTGGACCCCAATATCACAAGAACCGCTTCTCCCCACATAGAATAAAAGAATTGTAGAGTTGGAAGGGGTCCCAAGGATCATCTAGTCCAACCCCCTGCAATGCAGGAATCTCAGCTAAAGCATCCATGACAGATGGCCACCCAACCTCTGCTTAAAAACCTCCAAGGAAGGAGAGTCCACAACCTCCAGAAGGAGTCTGTTCCACTGTTGAACAGTTCTTACCGTCAGAAAGTTCCTTCTTGATGCCATCATAATCTCCTCTCAGTCTCCTCTTTTCCAGGCTAAACATGCCCAGCTCCTTCAACCTTTCCTCATAAGGAACTGACTGTGTTCATCATTTGATGTCCTTCTCCATATGCCTACTAAACAGGAGGTCTGGAGGATCACAATACATGAACAGGCATTTTCTTTTTTTTAAAAAAGAATATTTATTAAGAGTTCAAAAATTACAAAAAGGGAAAAAAAAGAATTAAACATGACAATATAATAAAATACAAAAACAAAAACAAAAACACTACATAAAACATTGAATTAACAAAACAAAACAAGAACAATTAAAAACACTTCCAATATTTTCAATCTTAGCTTTCATTCACTTGTTTCATTGACTTCCTCACGCCTCCCTTTTTGTATTCCACTTCAATTAACTGTTTCAGCAACTCCTTTCCATCTTCCTCTGTTTTCTGTCCTGTAATTAATCTTAACCTATTCTAACCTTGTTTTTTCCCCTTTAATACATTAAGAATCTATCTGTACCTAGTTCCTTATAACATTTCTGCCAAAGCCATATAACTTCATTCCACCACTTTTCTAAAGTTCATTAATTTTACAATATTTCTGTAAATAATCTTTAATTTTTTTCCAATCTTCTTCCACCGACTCTTCTCCCTGGTCTCGGATTCTGCTAGTCATTTCCGCCAATTCCATATAGTCCATCAACTTCATCTGCCATTCTCATGAACAGGCATTTTCAGAGATGGCTCCCTACTTGTGGAATGCCCTCCCCAGAGAGGTATGCCTGACACCATCTTTAGCTCTTTATAGTCACCAGGCAAAAGCTTTCTTTTTTACCAGAGCTTTTGGTCCTTAATTTGAAGAGTTTCATATATTTGTGTCCTCTATTAGTGGAATGGGATCCAGAGGACCTATCATATTTGTATAGATATGATTTTAGGCTTTTATTGGTTGTGTTTGTTATAATTGGATTGTTTGTATTTTCTTTGGGAGCAACTTCGTGTCACTTTTGTGAGGAAAACCACTAATAAAATCACCACCATCATTTATCCAACTTTTAGACAGCTCTGTGGAAAAATGTCTGCGATATAGGGTTTAAACAACAAAAACAACTTAAAAGCCTCATTCCGTTATTAAACTGGCAGTACCTGAACCATGTTACATACAAACAGTTTTGTCTGCAAAGTAAATCAACTCATCACTGTAGGCTGGTGATGATTCAGTTTTAACCTCAAGAGCCTTGATTCACCCGGTCATTCACCACCCATGAATGGAACTTTGCAATGAATGGGACTTTGTAAATGTAATGGCAGTAGAGAAGAAAGTCTTCTTTGCTGTCACAGCATAATCTGTTAACAATGTGGCTGTGGAGTAATTAGTCACCTTCACACCTGTACTTCATGTGAATTGAAAAGCAGCAGCACTGCAGGTGTCTCCCCTTCCACTTCATCCCTTTTAACTTCCATGTAATCCAGGGGTGGGGGTCTCAGGTGTCAAAAGAGGTGAGGAGGACACCTGGGAGCCACTGTGTTAATGCTTCGTATCAGTTTCGTTTTCCAATGACAAGGCAGGCATCAAGGTCAGTGGGGAAAGACATCTTCAAATCAATTAAGTATTGAGAGCTGTCGAGAGTTGTGAATATGTATCATATGTGAGTGCATGACAAAACATGTAAATGAGACTAATTTATCTTTTAACTTCTATCATACTGTACAATGCTGTACAAAAAATTGCAAACATGTAGGCAACAGGTTATTTATTGTGTTTGGGTCTTAGACAATAGTGAAGGCGCATTATGATTCTGAAGTAGTTTATGATTATTGGTTTAGAAACGACTCTGGTCTTTCTCACAGAAATCTTTAGACTCTGAGTTTCAAGCACTGTCAGGTCTCTGAATACCATTTTCTTTTCCATCTACTGATCCTCACACTAAATGTCTCAACTGATGGACATGACAAATGCAAGTGGGATGATTATTCTTTCTACTCTTGTCAAAGATATCCTTTAATCAGTCAGAAGGTCTCCACTGATCCTACTTGGCAGTCATGCTCAATGTCTGGAGTTAAATTGGACTGAGATTTCCCCAGTGAATGAGCTCTTAGATCTTTACATCAGCTCTAATTCCCAATTGCTTTTATCCATATAGGCCCGGACAGATGCATGGAACTGTTTGCAAAAGCTAGTGGTTGTAGTTCTCAGCATGCAAAGGGAACCTCCCTAGGGAGATATGGTCAGTAGTTAGGGCAATATGACTTTTTTCTAGACCATTCTCCATTGTGTTTTTATGCACAGCAGTCATCAGTTTTGCCCCTTCTCCACTCTTGCATTCTCCCAGTCTCTGGCAAGAGCAAGCAACAGATCTACGTGGTTGTGCCTTTCTGAACTACGTGTAGATTTGTTTCCACATGTGTTTCCGGCTATCCCACTTTTGGAAGCCTTGCAAGAAGCTGCTGCAGGAGAGGGGCTGTGAGTAACGACATGGGGTGAGCTGCTGCCATCTGAAGGGTGGTACCAAAGGACCAGTCTTCCTTTGGGGAAGCTGAGGCCAAGAGATTTGATCAGGCTAACTAGCTTCTCCACTCATTTGTAGTGGGCATAGCAGCAGCACCTAGAACATCTGGGACCAAGGTGCAAACTCGCTTCTTTCTTTTGCTACTGCCAGGAGGTAGAATGTTGCTTCATTTATAATATTGAAATGTCATTTCTTTGTTGTTTTATTTGATATATACTACTGTTACTATGAAATTGTTCTTGCAGTTGTTGGATTTGTAATATATATTTTTAAGTGGAAAGGTGGCATACAAGTAACATGATGATGAAGTGCGCCAAATGTGGTTTCTTTAGGAAGGAAGGCAGAGGGCTGACATACCCTACCAAGTATTTCTGACCAGGAATTAGTACCCTAAATCTTTATGCTTCTGCTAAATGGGCAGCTGTGCCCTACCTCCCCTTCACGGTTAACTTCAATATTCTAGGATTTTTTTTATGCTGTTGAGCACATGCGCATCCTCTTGTGGGCTAGACAAACACTGAAGAATGAAGGCTGCTTAATGGAGTTTCTGCTAGGCCTCTGCTAATTGTTCCCAAGGCTGGAGATAAACCCTTCTTACGAGTTCTTGTCACACACTTCATCCAGGTAAGCCATAGCCACAGGTGCTAAGGAAACTCTCTCAGCTTTCCCTCTAGGGCTCAACTGCACAATTAGTGTGAACTTGGGATTACGTTGTCATGTGAACAGATTGACACCAGGCCTTGCCCAAATCGGCCTAATATAATATTTATAAGCTGCTACACTAATGACTCCTAGACTGAAGACGCCACGAGCACCAAACCTCTTAATAGAGGAGCCGAGCAAATGCATCCAATGTTTGTTTATTGGACCTGTTTCAAATCTCAACTTGCTCCATATAGTCTCCATTACTGGCTTACATGCTAACTGCAATTTTTGTCATTGCTAACGTAATATTGATCATTTTTGTGTCTGCCAGTCCTCTTTAGTTGGAGTGCACTGTCATCAGAAAGCTTGTTTGTTAGAAAGTTTTATTTGAAAATGCAACTATTAGCGGCAAGATGAACTCTCATTCCATTTTTTTTTTATGTTCCTGCTTGTCCTACATAATGTAGGTTTCTCACTGTCTGCTCCTGGGAAAATGAATATAAGGACAGAAGAAAAGGAAATCAAATTATCTGTGTGAATGTGGACAGAGGTGTGGTCAACATCAGCAGTCTCTTCTTCCTCTGAATAATATTGTTTTGTAGTGATTGTTTAAAAACACCTCTGTGGCATCACATTCTTGTCAAGCAGGAATGCAAGAAATACATATTCCATGTTAAGAAAATTCTCTTCAGTTAAGCAAATCCACAGGAAAGCTCCCACAGGGCAGAGCAAACAGCACACAATGTTATTATCTGAAACCATCCTTGCCGTAGAACCACTGCAAAGCCTACCTCCAACTCACAACCTCATCAGATGTCCCACTAGGCTGTCATGGTCACTGGTATATAAAGCCTGAAGCCACCACTACCTTCTTGAGCACCTAGACCCAAATGGGGACATTGATAACCATTATCAAACACTTCTGGGTCCTGGGAGATCCTCTTATAGGAAGCCTGTATTGCCACCTCCTTGAAGGCCAGTGGAACCCTCCATCCCATAATGAGACATTAATGACTCCCTGGACCCACACAGTCAAACTCCTACAGCTTGCTCTTATCAGCCAAGAAGGGCAAACTTTGAGAAGCCATTTGCAAGCATCAGTAATATAAACTGATCCAACAGCACTGTTCCAGCTGGAGCTTAGCTCCATAGGACTCAACCTAACCTTGATATCCAATTTCAAATGAATCTGAGTGACTTTAATTTGTCATAATAGGCCTCTGGGACAACCACCTTCTCCATCCAGGCAAATCCTACCACACGGAAATGCTCTCCTGAAGATGGAATGGTGGCAGAGAAGAAGGCCCTTTTCAGCTGTCACTACCACCACATGGTAGACACGAGGATGTGTTTGTATCTGTTTGGTCAGATTTGTTCTGGGATTTTCACCACTTGAATTCTAGCTAACATCATTCTTGCTTCATAGCTCAAAGTCCCTCATTATATCAAGGAGAAATCCAGGCCTCATAATGTTGGAAAAGACCCTTAAGAGCAATCCTGCGGGGAGAATTCCCCGTCTCACTGTTCCACAAGAAGAACAATAGCTGCAGCAGAAACATTGACCATTGTGTTACTTTACAAAGTAACTTGCGGACATTCTTACCTGTCAACGGGCAGATAGTAGCAGCTCAGAACCTGCATATCGATTCCCATATGAGTCTACAGGATCTTTGGAGGAAATTCCATCCAATTATTAGAATTATCAATACTCTGTTGGACCTGGAAGTGTGCATAGCAGCAGACTCTGAACTCGGGTGACCCCTGTTTTATGTATGGGGTTTCTTCTTGCTTTAGGAAAGCTTTTAATGAAAAGTTAACAAAGGTGACAAATCCAAAGTTTGAAATCCAAAGTCTTATGGACTTTTAAAAGTCTTATGGACTTTTTAAAAAAATATTTTATTTTATATATACTTACATAGGTACATATCCTTTCTTAAGGAAAAATCGGTTTTATTGCATTTTGTACAGTGAACCAACTTGGCTCAGTTATTGAGAGGAGAAAAATAGTCATGCCTGGTGAATAAAATAAATAACAGTGCAACATCAATATATAAGAACAGCTCCCAATGAGGCAGCTTTCTCTTTAATTAGAAAGCGCCGCTGCAGTCATGCCTCCAATCCCCTAATTACTCGTAGGCTCTCCTGGAGACCTCCTTAGGGATAGAGTGTGCATGTTAGGGAGGCCTGAAATGAAACTAACAAATGAAAAGGCATTGTGCAGTCCAAGCAAGTGGGCCTATTTGCAAGGGCTGGTAAACTGATTTCATTATTGGCTGCCTCAGGTTATCAGGGTAGACAAAGACAGATCATTTTGTCGGGCCTGGAGGGAGCCAGATCCGTCTGCCTAAGAAAACAAATACATCCAGGCCTGAGATGGAAGTTTAAAAAAGAAGGGGGATTTACAAGGCTCATTGATGCATTCCCTCCCCTCCCCTCCCCATCTTAGAGTACCGTAGATTCTGGCTGGTGGCCATTGGAAGCTGTCCTGCTGCACATACCCTGCAGCCTGCGGAGCAAGTGAATCATTTGCTTCTGATTGCAGCAAGTTTTGCTTTCTTGAATAGCATCTGGACAGAAAATGGACAACAGACCACACAGGAAAAGGGGGAGAGAAGAAGAAAGGGTGATGGGGTGGGGGTGGGGACTAACAACCACAAAAGCTCTTTTATCAAAAGATCTTATAAAACAGAGAATGCATCTTTGAGTTCCCGACCTCTCTGTGAATGGGATGAATAAAAACTAAAGTCATCAAGACTGTGAAAGAGCAATGAAATGCCCAACTACTTTTTGACTGAGCACACAGAAAAAACAATTCTCGTTATTTAATAATAAACCCCTTGAAACTTGGATTTTTAAAAGAAGGAAAGAAAAGGAAATTAAATATGTGATGGGTTTCTTGTTTGTTTGTCTCAGAACATTTAATTTAACCTTTATCTTTCCTGGGCTTTTCTCATAGGAAAGCTTAGCTACTGCCAAGGCTACAATTAGTGGGAAAGGTCAAAAGAGAGGGCTAATAATGGCCATTCACTCGCAATGCATGTAGAAGAGGCTTATTCTGTACAAGTTGAAAAACGGCTTCTGTGAACTTGACCCAGCACATCATATAACTCTGGCAGTTAAGGTCAAAGGCCTGCAAATCTTAGTTAGGGGCAGTGGCATAATTTTTCCATGAACCTCACAACTCATTTGGATATACTGTCTGATTGCTACTGACATATCAGGATTTTGCTAAATTTATTCTCAGGACTATCAGTCTACAAAGGTCCTTGTCTTCCTATGTAAAACCCCTGTGGGTAGTCTAAAAAGTAATAGTTCTCTTACTTAGCGTGTCCTCTCTAAAATAGGGCACATGTTGCGGTGAGACCTGGAGACTGACCTCCTGGTTGTGGGTGGCCATATTGCGTGGCTATTCCCGCCCCCCCCCCAGGTAGAATAAATAAAGACACTGGACACAAGAATTTAGGTTAATGGGCGAAAATGGCCACAACTTTATTGATTACAGGTAAGAGGGGTATTGGCTTTAGGCATTGGCCCTAAAAGACTATCCGGTCTAACCGGGAAGGGTTAAGCACCAACAAGGGGAGTCACCCGAGATGCATATCCCTGGGCGCTCCCTAGGGGATTACCGCTCGGGGGCGCGCTTTAGGCCCTAGCCTCCGTAGGTTTCGGACGAGGCGACGCCCCTCAGAGTCCTTTAATGAACTACCCTTCAAGCCTTGGGGGAGGTGATGGCATTCCTCCCCCCATCTCATTTGCATGACAATACCCCGGCCAATGCCTAACCGCCAAAACCAAGGAGTTGTGACGTTTTGCTACGAGGTAGGTGAAAAAACCAAGTGGCTTCAAAATTTCAGCCAATTAGCCAAATGGAAAAATTCCTACCAGGCCCCTTGCGGCGACCAGCCGAAGCCCATAGCAAAGTCAAGGACAAACCTAAAGGGCGGGTGGGTGGGAAACCGCAGCTGCTGAAGCGGAGAAAAGGGGCGAGCCAGCGTCGCCCCGACCTTAAGTGGCCTTTGAACGGCCCGCCCCCGACGCCAGCCAATTGGCTGGCGCTGCGGGGAATGTAAATTAAGGGAATCCCAGCTTCCTGTGAGGCTGGCGTCAGCCCCGTGGGAGTGTGGGTGTGGACGTGAGCACGCAACCCCCCCTCCTGAAGGTCAGTTCGGTAGTGGCATTGGACAGCCACAACACCCAATTGGTAGGTCCCTCATTGCTGGGTTTAATCTGGCCAACGGGGAACTGTTTAAACAGATTGAGGGACCTATATATGCCTATGCACGTGACCCACAGCTTCCTCTTTCGGCTCGTGCATTGGAACACCCGCCCACCTTTCCCTATATTTACGGTATTTTGCGATTGACCTTGCTATGCCGTTGTGTGTTGTCTGTCATTGGGACAGGGGCATGGCAGGAATTTTCCCCACTTGGCTGATTGGCTGCTGTCATTTGGGTTTCACCTGCTGCATAGCAAATCGTCACAACTTGTAAGGTTGCGGATAGGCACTGGTTCAGGTAATAGGGATGGGAGAACGGTCTCGCCATCCCTATGTAAAGGATATTCCGTTAAAGGATTCCAGGGACTAATCTTGGTTTGGTCAACCCCCGAGAGGGGGTTGTGCCCGTACCTGAGTCCAGGGGAGCATCCGGGGGAGTGGACAGAGTCTGTTCACGGGCTTTTCACCTACCTCAGTTGTTCACCCTTGGCTGACCTATGATAGCAAGGGTGCAGGGAGCTAGTCGAACCAGAGCCTATGCACTTGATTACACTTTTCTGTAATCAATAAAGTTGTGGCCTAAATTCTGCCAAAAACCAAAACTAAAATTTGAGTCAAATGTGTGTTTATTTAGGGACAAGGTCTTTGGGTCTGAACACGCAAACAGAGGCCTTCTATCTTGAGTAAAGGGTTCTAATGTGAGTTTGAAAGAAGTGTGGGAAGCTGAATTTGTTTTGACAGGAGAGGATAAAACTTGTCGAGCATTGTGGTAAAAGCCTCCAATTAGAGTTGTGCCTGATAGGGTTAAATAATCTATATTGAAAGTAGTATTGTGCTTATATTCAACCCCTGTGAAACTAGAATGAATACTGATCTTTCTAATTTAGCAGGTGGAAGACTATTTTTACCAGACACAGAGATCTCAGCCCCTCCAGTGTGTTGCAGAAAGACACCAAGACACCCAGCTTCCAGAGTCTGCTTTCGTGCGAGTCATGTGACCCATGAGAGAGCACAGTGCTCCAAAATACATGTTTTTGGGCACTGTGCTCTCACACAAGATCAACTGCCGACAGAAGCACATCTTTGGGGGTTGCAATCTGTGTTTTGGGATACCCCCCCCCCAAAAAATGGGTGTCCTGATGTACAGTTGAGCGGTATGAGATCTTGCCTGATTGTACATTCCACTTGAATACAATATTTTCATGATATTGAAAAACCTCTGAAAAACCATTGTTCAGGGACCACAATGACACCTTATATACTATTACCAGTTGATTTGATTTACTTTGATTTAATATTTGTATCCACTTTTCCAACTATGGTCCACGGACCACCAAACATTGCAATCACAATACTATCAAACACAATAATGCATAAAGCAATTTCTAAATTCATCAAAATGATTAATACAGTTCAACAAAGTCACAGCAACTCAGGTAGTTCAGCTGGGGGCAGGGGAGGCATCTACCACACACACAAAAATATTTATTATTTGGGGGGAATTATGCAAGGCAGTCTAGGATGCAGGCTGAGAAATAGAAAAAGACATTTTGAGCTCTAGCTCAGAGAAGGATGGATAAAACTAAAAAGCTTCCTTTAGAATACAGGTGGTGGTTGTCCTTTGGCTGAATATGGTCCAGGAGCCTTTATTTGCCTAGCAATGCTTGCAGTTCACTTGCGCTAGTCAGTAACATTAGTAACCCCTTTTCCACAGCACACACATACTTTTGCACAGGAAGTCTTCCCATTTCTAGTTTAGCATTGAAGCATCAGATCAGAAGCAAGGAGGTTGCTGTACAGAGGAAGCCTGCCTTAGGAGTAAACTTGGCTTCTTGTAAGTCTAGGACAGATATCAAAGATTTCAAAGGAAACAGCCTTTCGCTCTACGTATTGCTCTTGTATATGAAAACATAATGCGACTGAATAGTATTTCCTTTATCTTGCCAGATATAATGCTGCTCTTTCATGTTGTGAGAGGAAATTGAGATAGATTGGTATGCAGACTGACTGTAGAACATCTGTATGTGGAGCGAATATATATGTGATCTCTAAGAGAACACATCAATTGAGATATCACGCTTCTGGACATATTCTGAGACGGTTAAGAACTTTTTTATTGTATTAGCATGCCATTTTCCCCTTTTTCTTCAATGCAGAATTTAAAAAAATGTTTTACAAAAATGAATTGGAAAACCCAGGAGCACTGCAACACACACCCACAAGGCAGCCAGTATACCAGTCCCCTCTTTGTAAGGTATTTTCCCATTATCCTCCAAGGCTAACTTTTGCTCCCTGCCACCAAGTAGCCAGAGAAAATTGCAACTGTCATTCCCTTTCTCCCTTGTGGAGAATAAGAAAGGGGTGGTGGCTCAGTGACAAACCCCCTCACAGCATGCAGAAAGTCTTAGGTCAGGTGTTCCCAAACAGTGGTCCATGGACCACCAGCACTCCACAAGCTTCACTCAGGTGGATTATGAACACTTAAAATTTGAATTGAAGTCGTAGCACAATTAAATACAATTGAAACAATAAAACACCAATGTTTTTCTTGATTAGAAATACATTAGTAAACAAAAATAAACAACTCCTAGCAGTACTTGATTTATAACACAGAACACAACTACATTATAATAGGATCACGGGGCACCCAGAAAGTGTAAAACAATATACAGTCATACCTCAGGTTGAATGTGCTTTGGGATGAGCATGTTCGAGTTGCGCTCTGCGGCAACCCGGTAGTAATGGAGCACATTACTTCCGGGTTTTGCTGCTTGCGCATGCGCAGACACTCAAAATGACGTCACATGACGTGCCATCGCTAGTTACGTTTGCTTCTAGATGCGAATGGCGCTCCGGAACGGATCCTGTTTGCATCTAGAGGTACACTGTAAACAATGCAGCTACATAAGAACATGAATAATTCCCAAAATAGAATTATAAACAAGCGTCATACATGTGCACCTTAAGTATGCATACAAACGCAATGAGAGGCGCAAGCTTGTTTTGTCAGGTAGTTTTATCTATATTAGATCTAATTTGAAACAAACCAACCCTCATCTCCTTTCTCTGTTCTGATCTTTCATATTTGTCAGAGTTGAAAATCCCTGTTCACAGCAATACGTTGTGGAGAATTGTAGAAGAATAGCCAGTGTTATTTTGCAGCACACTGTTCGAACAGCAATTTTGGATCACAACTTGGATTGTCCTCATTATCACTTGGTACTCTTGCTCTCGTTTTGAAAAGATATCGGTTCATATTCTGCAAATAAATAAATAAAATACTATACTATACTACTATACTGAAATCTTTAAATGTTTCTTTGATTGGCCTTGAATCTTCCTGCCACCGCACTTGTGCCAAACCCTGGTTAAGTGCCAAGAGCCCTGGGATCTCACACAGTTCAGCAGAAACTGGAGTGGCCCATAATAGTATTTCACTTTGTGGAGTACAGTTAAGCTGGGTGGCTCTGAAATGGCAAAATTAAATGAAGGGTCAGGGTTATTTTAGCAAACAGACCTTTATAAATATCCATGTTGCACGTAAAGGCCTAGCAAAGCTTCTTTCTGAGCATAAATAGTGTATTTTCTAAGTGGTTAACTTGCCACAGTGTGCATATACCGTAATCACCTGGTGAGGCCAGTATTGCTGTGTTAGTCTGCAAAGTGGTAGTAATTTTTTTTATTAGATCGTAGTAAATGCTCATCTGTGTCCACCCAGATATTGTTGTACAAAGTGCAGCTGGGTAATGCATGAGAAGCATTTTGAACACCTGAAGGCCCTGTCTAAATGTTAAGTATGATGAAGATGAGAATGATGGGGAAAATCCACTTAGGAAAATCAGGAAGCCTTGTAAGATGAACTAGTGATAAGCAGGAACTTATATTTTTAAAAGGAAAAATGTATATCCTCATATAGTTAGCTGGATATTCATAAATGCAGTAACAGCTGCATTGTTGTTTTTCAAATTGCCCATACTGGCGCAATCCTTTTGGATTCAAGGGCTCTTTACATCTCTGTGTAAGTGGCCTTTGAATTGCCCCATCAGTCTTGCTTGGTACTATACTATAGAAGCCATTAAGAAGTCATGGAAGAAGATGGATAATATATATAAAACCTGTGGTAATTATCCTTCTTTCCTAATTACAGGGAGAACTATGGCAATTTCACATATCACTATGTGGTAAATTACTACTCTTTAATGGCACCTCTACTATGTGACCTCACATAATGACATACATTCTTTCCTCCAACAGTATCAGACTTACTGCAGTATGTATATGCAGGTAGCTTATTTTTTTAAAAAAAATCCAAATATATCATTCTCATCATCAGTTAGCTTCTGGAAGTCATTAGGCTTGTGCACACATTTCCTATGCTACCAAATCTACTCTGAGATAAATCTGTTGCCATCTGCTATTGTTACCCCCTACTTGGTTTTTTTCTTTCTCCTCCCTTTCATATTTGCAGGTACCTAGATATAAACAGTTCTCTCTTGATTTGTATTCCAGAAGCATCACAGAAACAAAATGGGGTTGAGCCAATATTCTTTTCACACTTGAAACCAACTTTAGTAGAGAATAGTTTCATGGAGGTACTTAATCCAAAGTAGGTGTCACAATGAAACTGACAAGTTTGTATTCAGGTAAGTCCTGGGAAGAAGAAGAAGAAGAAGAAGAAGAAGAAGAAGAAGAAGAAGAAGAAGAAGAAGAAGAAGAAGAAGGAGGGAAGACCAGAAGAGTTGTTATAAGGTCTGCACACCTGTTTCTTCTATAATGCAGGGTTTTCTCAACTATGTCCTCTCTCTCCTCAGAAATAGCAAATCAATATAATATAGTTCCCTAAGGTAAAAAGGTTTGCAGGCAGGCTAAAGATGATTATATAGTGCAGTGCTATTTTCTACATATTGTGATCCTGTGTTTGTGTTGGGTTTGCTGTTAGAGATCAGGATCAGCAAAGAGTCTTGTGACACCTTAAAGACCAATGGTAACAAATGTGTTTTGTGGGCTTCATCCCACTTTTGCATTATGAACATCTGACAAAAGTGAGCTCCAGAGCATGAAAGCTTAGGCCACAATAAAATGGTTTAAGGCTTTGAGGTTCCACAAAGCAGTTTGTTTGTTTGCACAAATGTTACTTTGGAAATTGCTGTGTCTCTACCCCCACTGAGCTCAACTCTGGACTCGGCTAGATTGGTAAAGAAAAAGTGTTTTATATGGGATTTAACACTGTGACACCAGGTGGCGCTGTGGAGTCCTGTCTTTCCCTACCAGATTTCCCTGTATGCATTTAACTGAATAACACATCAAATGTGTCTAGACGCAGCCAATGTTCTCCCTCCACCTTTATACTGTATTGGAGAGGATTACCATATTCACTTAAAACAAAACAAATTCCTTCCAGTAGCACCTTAAAGACCAACTAAGTCAGTTCTTGGTATGAGCTTTCGTGTGCATGCACACTTCTTCAGATACACTGAAACAGAAGTTTCCAGACCCTTCTATATAGTGAGAAGGTGGGGAGGGGTATTACTCAGAAGGGTGGTGGGAATGGGTGATTGGCAGATAGCTGTGATGAGCCTGTTGACGACTCTTAACGACTGCAATAGGTCTTACAGGAAAAAGCAAGGGGTGAAAAGGTGAAAAATGGCTTTGTCATGTATAATGAGATAAGAATCCAAGGTCTTTGTTCAGACCAGGTTTTTCCATGGTTTTGAGTTTGGTGATAAGTTGTAATTCAGCAGCTTCTCTTTCCAGTCTATTTCTGAAATTCCTTTGTAGTAAAACAGCTACTTTGAGATCTTGTATAGAATGTCCTGGGAGATTGAAATGTTCTCCTACTGGTTTCTCTGTCTTGTGATTCCTGATGTCCGATTTATGTCCATTTATTCTTTGGCGTAAGGTCTGGCCTGTTTGTCCAATATAGAGAGCTGAAGGACACTGTTGGCATTTTATGGCATATACAATGTTAGACGATGAGCAATTAAATAGTCCCGAGATGGTATGTGTGATGTTGTTGGGGCCAGTAATGGTGTTGTCCGGGTGTATGTGGCAGCAAAGTTGGCATCTGGGTTTATTGCAGGCTCTGGTGCCAGTGACCGTGTTAGGTCTGGTTGTAGTATTATTGTGGGTTAGGAGTTGTTTAAGACTGGGTGGCTGTCTGTAGGCAATGAAAGGTCTTCCTCCCAGAGCTTGAGAAAGAGAACTGTCATTGTCCAGGAGAGGTTGTAGATCTCTGATGATGCGTTGTACTGTTTTAACTTGGGAGCTGTATGTGATGACTAGAGGTGTTCTGTTATTTTCTTTTGGGGGCCTGTCTTGCAGCAAGTTCTCTCTGGGTATCAGTCTGGCTCTGTTGATCTGTTGTCTAACTTCATCTGTTGGGTATTTTAGTTCTAAAAAGGTTTGCTGTAGATCTCTTAGGTGAGAGTCTCTGTCTGTAGAACTGGAACAGATGCGGCTGTAACGTAGTGCCTGGCTATATACAATGGACTGTTTGGTATGTTTGGGATGGTAGCTAGAGGCATGTAGATATGTTTGTCGGTCAGTTGGTTTACGGTATAAGGTGGTGTCTATGTGCCCATCCTGTATTTTTATAGTAGTGTCCAAAAAATGTATTTCTTGCATAGATTGATTCATTGTTAGGTTGATTGTGGGGTGAAAATCATTGAATTTCTGGTGGAAGTTGTCCAGGGTCTGTTGACCATGTGTCCAGATGATAAAAATATCGTCAATGTATCGCAGGTACAAGAGAGGTTTGAGTGGGTAGGAGTTTAGGAAACGTTGTTCTAAATCTGCCATGAAGATGTTGGCATACTGTGGGGCCATGCGGGTGCCCATTGCTGTGCCGCTGATCTGAAGGAACAGGTCATCACCGAATTTGAAGTTGTTGTGGGTAAGGACAAATTGGCAGAGTTTGGTGGCAAAGTCCGCTGTGGTTTTATCTGAAATGGTGTTCCTTATAGCTTGTAAACCATCGTTGTGTGGGATGTTGGTATACAGAGATTCCACATCCATAGTAGCTAGTATAGTATTGTTGGGAAGATTATTTAAAGATTGTATTTTCCTCAGAAAATCTGTGGTGTCACGTACATAGCTGGGAGCACTGATGGCATATGGTTTCAGAACAGAGTCCATATAACCGGAGACACCCACTGTAATAGTGCCAATACCTGAAATGATGGGGCGTCCTGGATTTCCTGGTTTGTGTATTTTAGGTAGAAGATAGAAAGTTCCTGGTCGAGGTTCTGTAGGTGTGTTAGTGAGGATCTGTTCTTGGATGTGTGGGGGTAGCTCCTTAACAATCTTGTTCAGTTCTTTTTTGTATTCTTGTGTGGGGTCTGAGTCCAATTTTATGTAAAAGGCGGTATTGGAAAGTTGTCTGTGAGCCTCCTGAATGTAGTCAGTTTTGTTCATGATGACGACAGAAATTCAATGATTTTCACCCCACAATCAACCTAACAATGAATCAATCTATGCAAGAAATACATTTTTTGGACACTACTATAAAAATACAGGATGGGCACATAGACACCACCTTATACCGTAAACCAACTGACCGACAAACATATCTACATGCCTCTAGCTACCATCCCAAACATACCAAACAGTCCATTGTATATAGCCAGGCACTACGTTACAGCCGCATCTGTTCCAATTCTACAGACAGAGACTCTCACCTAAGAGATCTACAGCAAACCTTTTTAGAACTAAAATACCCAACAGATGAAGTTAGACAACAGATCAACAGAGCCAGACTGATACCCAGAGAGAACTTGCTGCAAGACAGGCCCCCAAAAGAAAATAACAGAACACCTCTAGTCATCACATACAGCTCCCAAGTTAAAACAGTACAACGCATCATCAGAGATCTACAACCTCTCCTGGACAATGACAGTTCTCTTTCTCAAGCTCTGGGAGGAAGACCTTTCATTGCCTACAGACAGCCACCCAGTCTTAAACAACTCCTAACCCACAATAATACTACAACCAGACCTAACACGGACACTGGCACCAGAGCCTGCAATAAACCCAGATGCCAACTTTGCTGCCACATACACCCGGACAACACCATTACTGGCCCCAACAACATCACACATACCATCTCGGGACTATTTAATTGCTCATCGTCTAACATTGTATATGCCATAAAATGCCAACAGTGTCCTTCAGCTCTCTATATTGGACAAACAGGCCAGACCTTACGCCAAAGAATAAACGGACATAAATCGGACATCAGGAATCACAAGACAGAGAAACCAGTAGGAGAACATTTCAATCTCCCAGGACATTCTATACAAGATCTCAAAGTAGCTGTTTTACTACAAAGGAATTTCAGAAATAGACTGGAAAGAGAAGCTGCTGAATTACAACTTATCACCAAACTCAAAACCATGGAAAAACCTGGTCTGAACAAAGACCTTGGATTCTTATCTCATTATACATGACAAAGCCATTTTTCACCTTTTCACCCCTTGCTTTTTCCTGTAAGACCTATTGCAGTCGTTAAGAGTCGTCAACAGGCTCATCACAGCTATCTGCCAATCACCCATTCCCACCACCCTTCTGAGTAATACCCCTCCCCACCTTCTCACTATATAGAAGGGTCTGGAAACTTCTGTTTCAGTGTATCTGAAGAAGTGTGCATGCACACGAAAGCTCATACCAAGAACTGACTTAGTTGGTCTTTAAGGTGCTACTGGAAGGAATTTGTTTTGTTTTGACTATGGCAGACCAACACGGCTACCTATCTGTAACATATTCACTTAATCATTTTGAACCTTCTCCCTGTGGTTAAAACTAGGTACAGTGGTGCCCCGCAAGACGAATGCCTCGCAAGACGAAAAACCCGCTAGACGAAAGGGTTTTGCGTTTTTCGAGGCGCTTCGCAAGACGAATTTCTCTATGGGCTTGCTTTGCAAGACGAAAACGTCTTGCGATTTTTTTCGCTCCCCCCCCCTTTTCTAAGCCGCTAATAGCCGCTTTGCCGCTAATCCGCTAATCCGCTAATAGCGCTAATCCGCTAAGCCGCTAATAGGGTTGCTTCGCAAGACGAAAAAACCGCAAGATGAAGAGACTCGTGGAACAGATTCTTTTTGTCTTGCGAGGCACCACTGTATACAGAATCATTTGCAGAACCATTCAGTTG